>NW_006159867.1:1638996-1670887 GCF_000334495.1 Tupaia belangeri chinensis | reverse complement strand
GATATGTATTATCCCATGTATGTGTGTGTGCATGCAAACGTGTGTGTGTGTGTGTGTGTGTGTGTGTGTGTAAGTGTTATCATCAAGTGTTATGTAACATGGGTAGCTTTAGACAGAAATGAGAGAAAGAAAAAAAAGACACCAATTTGCAGATTGAAATAATACTTTTTAAATTAAAAATAGATGAGAGGGTTGGAGACAGAAATTCCACTAGAAGGGGATACTTTCTTCTGAAGACTGAAAGAAAAAGATTACAATAATTTATAATGTTCATTTGAAATACAAATAAAGATAGCCAAAAGATTTTGTTCTGATTAGTTTTCTCTTTTAATGGATGATAGGAGGTGTGTATGTGTGTACATAGATTTTCATGGGGCTTACATCTGTGTGTTTTTAGTTGCTTTGTATTGGTGGGTAGTGAGAATAGCTTAGAGAGAGTGTGCATTTATAGCCCAATAGGGATAGATATCGACAAAAACTGATAGGATTTAATAAAACATTTGCTGAACATAAATGAGTACTCATATAAAAATATCTTAAATGTTAATTCCTAAATAGTGCTTTTTGGGTCACTCTTCTTATAATTTGCCTTTTTAGTGGGTTGTTTCTTAAAATTTTATAATATTACAAACAGTTGTCAGCATTCTATATTCTCTCCTTTTTTGTTTAAGCTTCCACAAGTAAGCTACTTTTGGCAACTGAAATATGATAGGACATGATTTGAAGGTAAGGGGTTCGATACGCTCTTGACCGTTCTCCCAGTCAACCAGAGAAAAGATGACTTTGTATATTTACATAATAAGTTTCTCTATTTTTTCCTTTAGGCACAAGGATCTATGACTTAAAATATAAATAAATAAGCAACCCAAAACTTTGAAAACTACTGTTCATAGGTTTTCTTTCAAGTAAACATTTGAAAGCATCAAAATAATAGGGAACGGTTACTAACAAGATTATTTAACCATTGTTTAATACAATAAGGTACATATCCACATAAAAGAGAAAACGTTCAGAAAAAAAATAGTTTAAGCCAAAAGAGCAACAGAATATCTGCTATTGTTGAAAACACCTGGTAGAATTACGTTGACCATTATTTCCTCCTGACTTGAATGTACTGGAATGTCCTTTTGCACATGTTAGTGCAAGGCTGAGTATTGTTCAGAGCCTCCCCACTTACTCAGATGTTTGCAGAACCTGCCAGCAGAGGTCTCTATCTTTGGGTAACTCAGGCAGGCTGGCCTCAAGGAACTGTAATACTATTCCCTCAGCAGGTCATTCCACCAAGCTGCTTTGTGCGCCCATCACTTCAAATCTGCTACTTGCTCATAATTATGGTAGGGCACATGGGTTTTTTGTCACAGTGCAGAGTTAAATCCAAGTGGTTTTGTAAAGTGAATTCTGCCTTGGGACCAGCAGTTAGCGTAATGGTTATGTAGCTGGACTCCTATGTAGTTGACCACGGTTCGCGTCCTGGACCCGGTGGTTTATAACTCGTGCGTGTGCGTGCATGCCCAAGATCCCAAGAGGATAATGGAGGAGAAGGGATTGTGACGTGGCCATCCCCCGTGGGGGGGGGGGTGATTTCTCGCTTTCTGTCTCTCTGTCTCTCTCTGTCTGTCTGGCAAGCGCATGCGCCTGAAAGCAAAAAAAAAAAAAACAAAAAAACAAAAAAAAACCCTACTTCGGACTAATTAATCACTGAAGACTCTACAAAGGATATACCATAATAAAAAATACAGTTAGCCTAGCCTAGTGCTTTGCATGAACATGCTAAACACACTGCTATAGACATGTATTTAAACCACAAGGCTAAGTGGTTTTTAACCACCCGAGGTATCTACACTGCTCAAAACATATGAGAAATTCTGCCTTCTTTATATAATCTCCTCAATCAAACACAGGTTTGACATTAACATTTTTCCAGCAAATATACCCACTGTGATTATTATTTATTTTTTTTGCAACTTACCTATGACAATTGTTGAGTGTTTTACCCTTCCTACATTGCTGATTTGGAACATGAACTTAAATCAAGAATGTTGCCAATAGGACAAACTGTAAATATCAACAAAATTAAATATTTACTTTACTCCAGAAAAATCTCAAGGGATACAGGATATCTACACAGTTTTATTAATAATGATTAAGAATTGGAGATGTGTAATTTACTTAAAATTGCATTGACCATAAGACATTAAATTGAATGGGCTTTTTTAACAAAGCAGTGTTTAGATTTACACTGATAAACACATGTAACCATTAGGGATTGGTGTCCTGGGGAGTGCAGCTTTGATTTTTAAAAACTTATTTCACTTAGAAGCAACATACATACACAAACTCTGTTTTTACAAGTTCAATTGTTTAAAATAAATTGATCAATTTCTGTAATTCTCTTGTTCCTCATAATTCATATGATATTTAACATGTTATTTTTTAATTTATTATTTTCAAGTTTGAAAAGACCTCTCTCCTTTTGAAGTGTGTACTACCAAATGATATCTTATGAGCATCTGTACTACCATCTACTGGAAAGGTCAGTATATATCAGCAATCATATTTTCATCAACTATTTGGGACAGAAAACAACTAATTTGAAAAAAAAAACACAAAACAAAGTCATTCATATCATTAAAATCTACCAAATACTGCTACTGCCACTATTATTAATGAATGATTGCACTGCCATATCATATTCAAAATACAAAAATACTTATTGTATATTAATTGCACAAGAGCTGTAATAATAAAAATTCGGAATTAAATTGAATCATGAGTTAGCAGTAATTACTAGATGTTTTCACCTTCATGCATGATTTCACTATTAATTTTTAAATACTCCTAATAGTTATTTATTTACTTATTCCACGAGCAAGACAGAGAATCAGAGAGAGACAGAGAATCTTCTCTAACAGGATCTTCACTTTGTGATCCATCCCTAGCCTTCAACAGCATGGAACAAGAACACACACATGTGTCTGGCATATACAGAAACACCTTGAGATGTGAACCTAGGACCTTTAAAAGTGAGTTCAGTATTGCAAAGCATTATGTAACCTTTGCGCTACCAATTGGTCCTTTAAATACTTTTAGAATGCAGAGGTCAAATCAAGTTCACCTGCCAACATTTATATACATTTGTTTCTTCGATGCTGTGTCTTTGAAAGAAATATACTGAAATTGTCAATAAATGTCAGTAAAGCATCCAGATGAAATTCAGAAATGCAAAAGAATTACATTTGCAATTCAAAACAGGCAGATAAAAGGCACATGATCCTGGGTGTCTAAACTTCATTCATTTCTGCTTGTGTACTATGGTGGCTAAGTGTTCATATCAAGAGAATGAGACATGGCGTGGAAGCATGGAACATGCACCAATGTTGTGTTGTAAGGAATCCAGGCTCATATTTTGACTCTTGTCAAGAAAGTTAACTGTAAACTGTTAACTGTTAAAAGCTTGAGCAATTAGATTCTCATGTCTTTTATTATACGTTTATTTATTTATTCCTTCCATGAGTGAGAGATATAAAGAGACAGTGTGCCCAACAGCATCTCAACACTAAGATTTGATCCAAGTCTTCAGTAAGTCTTAGGTCATGGATAAGCACATGTTTTCTACTTGGGAAGTCTCTGGACATGAACCAGAGACATGTCTATGTGGTCTTGCCTCACAGAGCATCATGTTTTATGGTAACATCCCTGCCTGTTCCCTAATAATCATTTCTTTTCCTTTCTTTCTTTTTTTTTTTTTTAAACTTGCCAGAGAGTGCATGCAACTCACAGACAGCCAAAGAGAAAGAAGGATATGGGGAAGGAGAAAGAACCCCTCAATGGGGTATTATCACACATGAACCTTTCTCTTCTATCAAGTCAATGAGAAAGAACCCCTCAATGGGGTATTATCACATGTGACCCTTTCTCTTCTATCAAGTCAAGATTTGGGGTACACAAATATGTGTGCCCAGTGTGCTTTTCAGGTCTCTGGGTCTAAGATTTGAACTATTGATTCAGCCATATGGGATCAGGTTCCCTTAATCATGGTAATGGGGCTGGTCCCCTAATTATCATTTCTGAAACTCAGAATCTTAGATAGTTGTTTCAGTTATAAAAACTCTTGAGGGACCAGCAGATGGCATAATGGTTAATTACATAGCTGGACTTCCATGTGGTTGACTGCAATTTGAGACTCAGACCTGGTGTCTTAAAACTCATGCTAGGCGCATGTGTGTGCATGTCCCAAATCCCTAGAAGACAATGGAGAAGGGATTGAGGTGTGACCATCCCCAATAGGGAGTCATTTCTTGCTTTATGCCTCTCTTGAGGAGCACGCACACACCTTATAGTGAAAAATCACTCTCTATAAAAACAAAACAAAACACTTGAGAGCATCAGAATAAATGATATAAAGCTTCCATTAGCCTTTTTACAAGCATAATTAGCAAAAATTATGAATGGTTACAGTTAATATATTGGGTAGTGAGAAAAGTCATGACACATGTTTGCATAGAATAACATGTCATGACATTCTGGACAACCTAATATTTCACAAATACCTTTGGATTTATTTTGCATTTGTTATAGCACTTCTTGGTCAGTCCATATATGCTAATTATTATGATTAAGTTTAAATAATATTTAAGTCAGCAATAAATTGATCTTTTTTTCTAAAACATAAAAACAGTGGTGCCAGTAGGTGGCATGGTTGTTAAGGTGCTGGATTCCCACATGGCCCACCATGGATCAAGTCCTAGGCCTGGCAGCATGAAAATCACAGGGGGCATGATTTTCAGAAATCACCTGTTGGGGGTGATTTCTTACTCTTCTTTCTTTGTCTCTGTCTCTTTCTATCTCTCCAGTGAGCGCACACACCCTATGGCCAAAAGCTAAATAATAAACAAATAAAATCAAAATGGGAGACAGTTTGACAGTACTTGCTGATTCTCTCCCTAAACTGGCTATAGAAAAAACTCCCTTCTTGGGACCAGCAGTTAGCGTAATGGCTATGTTGCTGGACTCCCACGTAGTCACCCGCAGTTTGCATCCCGGACCTGGTGGCTTAAAACTCACGCCGGGTGCGTGTGCGTGTGTGCCCAAGACTCTGAGAAGAGAATGGAGGAGAAGGGATTGTGGCGTGGCCATCCCCCCTGGGGGGTGATTTCTCGCTTTCTGTCTCTCTGTCTCTCTGTCTGTCTGGCGAGTGCACGCGCCCTATAGCAAAAACCTCTTCGAAAAAAGAAAGAAAAAAAGAAAAAACTCCCTTCTCAAAATAAATAAATAAATAAAAATGGAGTTAAAAATTGACCTCAATATGTGTGTTTGGTGAGATGATTATGTTCTGTGTGTATACACTTTTTGATTCTAATAATAGATTGTTTGATTAATATAATAAAAACTAAGAAGCCATAAAGAAAATGATAAAATAAATTTTATATGGAGAAGAAATGGTTTCAATAATTACAAGACTTACAAGTAAATGGTGGGAGAACCAAATAATCAATATTATTATTAGTGTTCTTTGTTATTAAATAAGATTTAGTAAATAAGAATAACATATATGGGACCAGCAGGTGGCATGGTGGTTAAGGTGCTGGACATTCCCACATGTCTGACCAGAGTTCGAGACCTGAATCTGGTGGCTTGCTTTCTCACTTCTCTCTCTCACTCTCACCCTCTGTCTCTCTCTGGTCAAATTCAAGAATAACATATGTCTGAGTTCAAACTTGATTTGGAAAACATGGTTTCTTCTGGGTGAGTAGGTATTTATATTTACTAGAATAGTAGCAGTGTTGAAGAGCAGCTACTTAAGGTCAGGCATTTTTAAGGAGCTCATTATTTGTAGTCAAGTACACCCTAAGTGTAGTTGGAAATCAAGATTTAATTATTATGGTTAAACATCAAATCAAAAGGTACACTCTCAAATCATAGAGTTTATCTTTTCCTTTATTAAGAGTTAAAATAAAAGGACTAGGAAAGAAAAATATTTTTTCTATTCACTTTAGCTACAGAGGTTCACAAATAATATAATAAATATATTGGTGTAGAATTATTTACTAAAACATTAACATTTGCATATCTATAATCACTATAAGTTGATAAACCTGTCTGACTGGCATAGAATGCTTTAAATATGTTTTAATAAATGAAACAATCACATCTATATGTTGTGTACGAAGACCTATTATTCCACCTTATAATAAATGTTGGGGAAAAATAATTGTTTTGTTTTTTAAAGAGAGATTTCTGTGCTTGCCAGAAAGAAACAGAGAGACAGAAAGTGAGAAGTAACTCCCCTCGCCCCCCCCAGGGAGGATGGCCTCACCACAATCCCTTCTCTTCCATTCTATTCTTGGTCAGGATTTTGGGTGCACACACACACACACACACACACACACACACCCCTGGTGTGAGTTTTAAGCAGTTGGGTCCGAGACTAGAACCATGATCAAGTACATGGGAGTCCAGTGATGTAACCATTACACCATCTGCTAGTCCCTGAGAATAAAATTTTTGAAAGGTAATTACAAAAGATAAAATAAGTTAAAAAATGTAAAATCACCAAATAAATTATAATGTGTTATATTTTTTAAATCTATCCTTCAAAAAACATTATTTGAAATAATACACAGATAATTGTTAAAAGTATGTTTTAAAAACAATACATTTTTCAGGACCAGCAGTTGGTGTAATGGCTATGTCACTGGACCCCCATGTAGTTGACTGCAGTTCGAGTCCCAGACCCAGTGACTTAAACTCATGCTGGGCGCCAGTGCATGCATGCCCAAGATCCCAAGAGGAGAATGGAGGAGAAGGGATTACAGCATTTCCATCCCGCCCTGGGGTGTAATTTCTCACTTTCTGTTTCTCTCTGTCTTTCTGGTAAGTACATGCACCCTATAGCAAAAACCTCTCAAAATAAATAATTAAATAAATACATTTTTCATGTGAGTGAAAATAAAAAAATACTTTTTCAAGTAAACATACATTACCCTCTGAATTATGTGCTACTAAAATTAGTGGCAGAATTTCTTAGACATATTTTGTGATCTCTGCTCATTAAATTTTAATAATGCCACTCATGGAGAAATACTATTTCATGAGTCACTATGCCTTATAAAAAAATTTACCACATCGTTACGCGTTTTGTGGTTCACTTACATGATCGCCTTTTTCTTACTATGACCAATCCTTTTTATCCTGATTTCTAACCATGCAGAATTTCTAAAATTTATCTAAGGGAAGCCCAAAAAAAGCCTAGACATGACCAATATGTGTGTATGACATACAAATATTTTAACACTATTTTAAACTCTCCAAATGAACTTCATTTCCAAAGTGATAAAATGAAGATTCCATTTACCCCTAAACAGTTTTACATTTAAATGAGAAATAATATCCAAATAACCTAGCAGAGTTTCTTTCTAATAATTGCTATAATAATATGCATATTAGTTTTATATTTCCTTTCCTGCGAGGAAATTACCTGGACATTTTGTTTAATGATTCAAGCAGCTGTTCCTGTCTCTTTATAGCACACCTTACCCGCCTTCCACGAGACACGCAAAAAATGAAACAAATGGCCTACCGGGGATTTTTTTTTTTGTCTCAGAAAATTAGAGTCAAAATACTATAAGCAGTAGGTCTATAGCTAAACAAGACAATATACACACCTCAAAATTAAAAATTGTTGTTTCATTTATAATACCTCTTCAGTTTAAAGATCTAACTGTTCCAGTTAAACTAAGTTTATCCTTTGATATGTGTTATGTGCATGTGTATGTATCAAATAAACATGAAATAAAAAGGTATACTCTCAACTGATAGAGTTTATCCTTTCCTATATTAAGAGTTAAAATAAGGAGATTAGATAAGAAAAATAATTTTTCTTTCAGAAAAATTTTGAGATATATTTTTAAATTTATTGTTTTAAAATACATATATTTGATATGTATATTTTTAAATATAAAACATCTATAATGTATCATATATATCTGATTTGTAAATATATATAAATATATTTTATGTATCAGATATATTTAAATATATATAAATATATATATATCTGTGATATAGGTATATAAAACTTAAGTAGATTATATATATATTTATAGCTTGTTTTCTTTTTAATTTGGGCATTCCTCAAAGCAACTCTTTTTTTTTTTTTTTTGTGGGGGGCGAGGTTTTTGCTGTAGAGCGCTTGAAGAGCACTTAACAGAAAAACAGAGAGAGACAGGGAGACAGAAAACGAGAAATCACCCCCTGGGGGGATGGCCACACTGGAATCCCTTCTCCTCCATTCTCTTCTCAGGATCTCGGGCACGCATACACATGCGTCTGGTGTGAGTTTAAGCCACAGAGTCTGGGACTTGAACCACAATCGACCACATGGGAGTCCAGCAACAAAGCCATTATGCCAACTGCTGGTCCCCCTCAAAGCAACTCTTATAATACAGAAGATTAATATGGGTGATGAATTCTTCTAATACGAAAGAAAAATAAATCAGAAAAGCCCCAAATCCCGAATGAAAAGAAAGAAAAGGAAAATTGCCGCAATCATCATTCGCTTGTACTGCAAGCAAATTAGTTGCTAGTACTCAGAAATGAGAAGTAAATATCTTTCAGAACACACGGGTTCCATTCCCGTTGTCCCTTCTGGTACAGTAAATGACACTCAGCTACCTGGTAGAGTTTGCTTGCTTCTAACGTATACCACGTTCACGGAAACATCACACAATAACATTAGGATTGTGAACATAAATGACCAGTACACATATCCCTGTGTCTATGAGCTGCACAGTGCCTAATTCACCATAGAAAGTTGTGTTTTTAGTATGAATATTGTCCAAGAAAATAATTTTATAAGGACAACAGTAGGAAAAAATAGTGAAACATTCAAAATTAAGGTAAAAAGTTTCGCTTACCAGTAATATATCAGAATTTACAATCTGGTTACTTTTCTACAACCTAATTTTACAAAATTGCTTTACAGTCCATCTCCCATATATATATATATATATATAAAAAATATATTTTTAAACTTGGTAAATTTTGTTTTTTAAAGATTATGGGCAAGCTGGGGCCATGGTGGTTAAAGTGGTTGGAGCCCATGTGACTGACTGCAAAGTTTGAAGCCAGGACCTGGAGACTTGAAAACCATACTAGGCATGTATATGTGTATGTCCCAAACCCCAAAAGGAGGGAGAAATGAGGAGAAAGGATTTTGGCATGACCATTCCCCATGGGGGTCAACGTCCTTTCTCACTTTCCTTCTCTCTGTCTCCCTTCTCTAGTAAGTACACATGTCCTCTGGCAAATTAGAAAAAAATAAAGTTCATGTAAAAGTGAAATGATGAGTTAATTTTAATGCAAAAAATTGAAATTCATTCATAATACTAATTTTTCCATTAACTTTTCGAAGAACTCTCGTATTTCAGATCTGTTTGTCTGGGTTCCACTGCTGTCCATGAGGGAATGTAGTAGGGTCAGATGGACCCTGCAGTGGAGAGAGGAGTAGATGGAGACTCCTGCAGGAGAAGAACCCACAATTATGGAAGCTGAAATTTATATATAAAAGGTGTTGGTGTATTCACCTCTACTCCCCACAAGACAGAGAGCAGTCACTTTCTCTGGAATGTAAACACTCCTGGGAGAGAAAACAATGCTCCTGGGTTGTCACAACCCTTTTGAATAAAATAATGGCTCTGGATTGTATTTGCCTTTGACACCTAAACTCATGACTCCAGCTCCATCCCTTCAGAATATAAGGTAGGAAGAAGATGACATCCTCTATCACCAGAACATGTTAATTTTCTTATCAGGAGGTCTTGAGTATCCAGAAAAAACAAAAATATCCACATTATTTCCCAGCAAGAGCACACTACTTCTGCAGTGTCTTTGTAACAACCTTCCGGGGGAACGGCAAAATTGGGATATTTATTAAGATTTTTAAATCTTCTTTATGGTGGGTCTTCCAATAAGGATCCCAGTTAGTATAGTGTAAGAACTTGATGTGACATCATAGCACTGGTAAAAATAGCAAAGCAATGATTAGAGGTGAGGAATTCAATGTTCCAGCGTAAACTATGTTATTTGATGTTCCTATTGAAGAACTGATATGTGATATGTCTTTCGGAAAGTTCCTAGCGTTAGATTATGTGGAACTTCTATTATTCTAACATAGTAAAGTTATACTGATGAAAACATTGGAATAGTAAATTTATATTAATGTAAACTCTAAACTGTGTAGGTAGTTTTGATTCTTAGCACATTCATGCAGTTTTGGGATAAATTTAGTCAATTATACCTCAACACTTTCACATTGCTTTTATTTATTAATTTATTTATTATAGAGATTTTTGCTATAGGGCATATGTGCTCGCTCAAGAGACAGGGAAACACAAAACGAGAAATCATCTCACCAGGGAGAATGTCCACACCACAATCCCTTCTCCTCCATTCTCCTCTAGGGATTTTGGGCATGCATACACATGTGCCTGGCATGTGTTTCAAACTGCTGGGTTGAGGGCTTAAACCATGGTCAACTATGTGAGAGTCCAGTGCCTTAACCACTGCACCACCTGCTCCCTCCCCCCACATACATTGCTTTTATATTCCAGCATTCCCATATAATATCCGATGTCTCTTAACTGGTTACATGCATCTGGTAGAATATACGGAATGAGTAAGACACCAGAATGAAGAGGCTGGAACAGAAAAACTTAGCCTAGGGACCAGCAAATGGCATAATGATTATGTTGTTGAACTTCCACTAGTCAACCACAATTTGAGATCTGGACTGGACAACTCAAAACTCACACCAGGCATATATGTGTGCCCAGGATCCTGAGAGGAGAACAGGAGAAGGGATTGTGGAGTGATCATTCCTGCAGGGGGTGATTTCTCATTTTCTGTCTCTCTGTCTCCCTCTGTCTCTCCAGAGAGCACATTTGCCCAATAGCAAAAATCTCTCTTAAAAAAAAAAAAAAAAGAGAAAAGAAAAAGAAAAAACACTATAGCCTATTCATGGGCCATAACCACACCTGAAGAAACAAAAATATTTAGAATCAACAGTGTAACAGTGTGGGAGGTGTTAGAGAATGCTCTGAAAGTCCTACATAAAACAGCAGAAACTATGACCCACCAAAGTTGGAGCATCAATATAAAATGAACTTTTGTTTACCTTTAGCCTAGGAATTCCTGGTAAGTGTAGGATTCAGCACTGGTTTCTGAATAAATCATTACGTTTATAGTCAATTCAGAATTCTTACATAAAATTTCTCTAATGTTTAATAACATTTACCTAACTTTTTCCTATTAATAAAACCACATAGTACTTTTTTCAAAGAATATTTCTCCCATATTGCATGATTTCAAAAAATGCTGGTAAGGGGGATATGTCACCAAGCAATATGCAATGAAATATGCAGAGGAAAGTATTTTAAAATGTATTCGTACTTGGAAATTCTATACAGGGGAACAAAGGAAAACAATATTCACTTTTCAAGGTTGTTTAAAGTAAAAACAAAAGGATCGTATATGTCTCTATGACAAAGTTGCTTCGCAGTCCAAAAGCATGATTAATTTGTTTTTTTGTAAAGCCTATTTAGATTTGTAAATAAATTTGGATTATCAACTTGTGAGTCAGATTAGGAAACTGAAAACAAATCAGTTAAATAGATGTTTCAGTAAAAATTTAAGCTTTTAAGCAAGTAACAAAGATTATTTGTAGATCGCTCAACCTTTACATTAATACAGGGCAGTAGGTTTTGCAAATCCCTAATCCTGTAATGTGCTCCATGAAAATAGGCTTCAGGAAGAAGTGATTTGAAGAGAGCATTAACTACGAATAATCCCAGCAATAAAGAAACCTTTCTAACCTTGTTTAACTCACTGTTTGCCAGGTTAATTAACCATTAAACTCTTTATTCATATCCCTTTCAATATAGAAGAACTAACACAAATGCTTTACACAGTGTATCAGTTTCATGTCACCATGGTGAAGCTCTATCGGGAATTGGAATCGTAGAGACTCCTATGTAACATGTAGACTGGCCACATTGGAATTCCTTGGGATATTGTTAGAAATAGGAAGTTTATCACTCTGCTATAATAAGAATTTGGATTTTATAAGCTCTGTGAGTCATACATGTATTAAAATGAAAGAAGTAATCATATAACAAAAAAATTTCTCTCTCTCTCTCTCTCTCTCTCTCTGTGTGTATATGTATGTGTGTGTGTTTGTGTGTATTTCCTTAAGTTTTTGCTATAGTGTGCTTGCATTCACTGGAGAGAGAAATAGATCACCTCCCAAGGGAGATGGCCATGCCACAATCCCTTCTCCTCCATCCTCCTCTCAAGATTTAGAGCATGCAGGTACACGCGTCTGAAATAATTTTCAAGCCACCAGACCCAAGACAAAGCACACAGTTGACCATATTGGATTCAAATGCCTTAACCTCCCCATTACTAGCTAAACATTATGATAATTTTACACCTTTTTCTTTTCTAAAAAGTTGCTGTGGGGTACCAGAGAAAGAAAAAAAAGAGAAGGTGAGAAAGCACCTCCAGAGAGGATGACCACACTTCTCCATTCTCTTGGGATTTGGGGCTTGCATGCACTCACGCCCAGCATGTTTTTCAAGCTGCTGGACTCCAGATCCTGGACTCAGCACAGTTGGCCATGTGAGATTCTTAACCACCATGCTACCTGGCTTGCCCCTCAAATACTTTTTCTAATGCCAATGTGCTGATATTTCAGATTTTCTATTATGTTTTATGGGAAAACTCCAAGTATTTTCAGAAATCTTACTAGGTGAACCTAATTTGCAGTCAGACTTGAGAGCTATAGTTAAAGGCGGACATTACCTGTTAGAAAGCATTGTTAAGAAATTTTTCCTGTCTCAGTGACTAGTAAGTTTATGTTTATATTGGTTGTTGGCGAAGTCATGATACATTTTGCATAGAAAAACATTTTATGACTTTCCCCAAAAACCTAATAGTACTTCAAACCAAAACTTTAAGTCTTTCTTTCCTTTTCACAGTTTTCACATATGACATTTAATGCATCCAAAATCTTACAGGTGATTAACTTCTGCTTTCAGCCAATGTGGAGTATAAGAAACCAGGTTTAATGCCAGGCTTGTAATAAAGTCAACAACAACCCACATTTTTATAAGTGGATAAAAATATAAAGCAGTAATTTTGAGACCACAGATACCAATGAAGTAGGAAAATAATTTCTTAAAATGAGAAACAAACAAGGTGAAAACTATGATTGCCCTGACTCACTGACTTGAGAGAGTTTCTAAGTTACAGCTCAGGGAGCAAAACTCTTACATCGAGTTTTCTAAGATTCTATCATCATTTTTCTCAATTCTTCACATATCAGGCTTTTGCAAAACATGTTATGGTTCTTCTACTTCAATAAATGAAAATTCACTTCCATGTAACAAAAACCATTTGGAAACTGTGCTTCTTGTACTGGGTCCAAAGCTCTCTGTACTTTTGTGGGGTTTTTTGGGTATGTTTTAATAATTTTTTGAGGTATGTGATAGACCAAATACAGTACATAGTTTATGTGTACAATTTGATAAGTTTTGATTATGTATACAAACATAAAACCTTCACTATACTAAAAATAATGAACATATCCATCACCTTCATAAAGCTACTTTTGGGAACCAGCAGTTGGCATAACAGCTATCTCGCTGGACTCCCACATAGTCGACCATGGTTCGCATCCCGGACCCGGTGGCTTAAAACTCATGCCGGGTGCGTGTGCGTGCGTGCCCAAGATCCCGAGAGAAGAATGGAGGAGAAGGGATTGCGGTGTGACCTCCTCCCCCCCTTGGGGGGTGATTTCTCACTTTCTGTCTCTATGTCTCTCTCTGTCTATCTGGCAAGCGCATGCACCCTATAGCGAAAACCTCTCCAAAAAAAAAAAAAAGCTATTTTCTTTTCTTCTTTAATATCCATCTTCATTCTCTCCCTGTCTCCAGTCACTGGATCATTTTCATCAATGTAGATAAGTTTGGGATACTTCTTTTTGTTTATTTTTTTAAAAGTTTTTGCCATAGGGCAAGTGCACTCACCAGACAGAGTTAGAGGGAACATCAGAAATCACCCCCTGGAGAAATGGCCACACTGCAATCTCTGCTCCTCCATTCTTCTCCTGAGATGTTTGTCTGGCAAGGACATGCGCCCAGTGTGACTTTCAAGTCAGAAGGTCTGGAACTTGAACCATGATTGACCATATGAGAATCTAGGGCCTAAACCACCATGTTACCTACTACCTGCTGGCCCTGCTTCTCCTCCTTTTTCTTTTTAGAATTATTTTTTATTTAACTTTATTTATTTTTAAAATTTTAATTTGACCAGAGTGGGACAGAGTGAGAGAGAAAGAAGGAGAGAGGAAAAGTGAGAAAGCAAGCTGCCAGGTCTGGGACTTGAACCACAGTTGGCAATGTGGAAGTCCAGTGCCCTAAACCACCATGCCCTACCTTGGTTTTATTGTTATGCAACACTCCTACTTTACCTTTTCTCTCATGGGCCTCTTCTTTACTCGCTATAAAGTTAATTTCCTACTGTCATGTTATCTAAACCTCTGTTCCATCATCTAATCCAGCAGTCCTTGTTTTATCAATGGCTTCAATTCCACTTATTCAGAAATCATTGTCTAATGAGGATCTCCAACCTAGTATGTACTCACTCATGCTCTCTCTCTCTTCTTTTATATTTCCTTTTGGAGAATTCAAACTGAACATTTTCCAAGTTAAAAATGAGGCTATCTTTTTGAGACCTTGGTTTTTTTATAACATTTCCATCCTTTTCATGAATGTGAACCAACAGACATTCACTTCAAAAAGAAAAAAAAAAGCATAGAAATTATGTTAAAGATCTCTGTCTTTTCAAAACCCTGACTCAAATATGTCTATAGACTTGAACCTGTTTTATATATTGCTCTGTATTTCCACATCTCAGCAGCAATTACTTCTAGACATCAAGGTTTTTCACTCTGAAGACAGCAATGGACTCTGAACTGGCCTTCATAAGCATATTTGTCTCTCATTCAAATCCATTTTCTCTTTGGCACAGAATTAATTTGTTTTCCTCAATAATAACTAGATGGTATTCCTCCCTGATTAAAGCTTTATAGTCACTTTCATTGCTGTACAGTTACAAACAAAAATTTTGTTGCAATTAAGAAAGCCCGCCCCCACACCATGGTCTCCCTTCTATAATCCCTCCATAGTCATCAACATCAAGCATTTTTGTACTCTCTTCACTAGAGCTCTATTTCCACAATGCTTGTCCCTCTACCCTTGGCCCAGGTAACTCATACTCATTCTCATTATTTAACCAAAACACAGATTCTACATGACACCCTCTCCCAACTGCCCACAGAGGTGACATCTACCCCTCATATGTCTACATGCATCCAGGGTTCGGTGTCCGTCATTCTCATGGTTTGTCACAGTTGCATGTTTTTTTCTTTTTTTTTTTTTGGAGTGGGGGGAGGTTTTCGCTATAGCACACGTATGCTCGCCAGACAGACAGAGACATAGAGACAAAAAGCGAGAAATCACCCCCTGGGGGGATGGTCACACCGCAATCTCTTCTCTTCCATTATCCTCTTGGGATCTTGGGCATGCACGCACACGCACCCGGCGTGAGTTTTTAAGCCACCGGGTCCAGGACGCGAACCACGGTTGACTACGTGGGAGTCCAGCGACATAGCCATTACGCTAACTGCTGGTTCCCCATGTTTACCTTTGTTTGAATGTGGTTGGTGCATCCATTTCCCTTTTCCTTTCTTATCTTTACTTTTTTTCTTTTTCCTCCTCTACACTTTCAATACAATGAGGGCAAGTTCAGCATTGGGTTTTGCTCCTCAGCACGTCTCTATGCTAACTGTTGTACTTGACAAATTCCTATACATTACACTCAATCGGAATAAGTTTATGAAAAAATAAATGAATGAATGAGTGTATCTGTTGAGATAAGGGGGAGACAACTGAAATTACACATTTTCAAGGCTCATATAATCTCTTCTCTTTGTTCTGAGGGACTGAAAATGCTCTTTTGTGTGTATGATTGGGGAAGATCAGTAAACACTGATTCCTGAATACTGTACCTTCGAGCTCTCTGTCTTCCTTGAATGAAACTTATGTCTGAAGCTGGTTAAAGTAGGGTTTGTGGAAGTTCTTTAAAATATATGTACATATCCTTATTTATTTTTTAAGTTGATCAGAGAGGGACAGAGCAAGAGTGTGTATGAGAGAGAGGAAGTGAGAAAGCAAGCCAACAGGTCTGGGACTTAAACCATAGCTGGCCATGTGGGAGTCCAGTCTCCTTACCTACCACACCACCTGCTGGCCTCTTGTGGAAGTTCTGGCAAAGAAAACTTTGTATTTTAAGATTTATTTTATTTATTTAATTTTACTATTATTATTATTATTATTATTATATTTTAATTTGACCAGAGATGGACAGAAAGCAAGAGAAATAGAAAGTGTGGAAGCAAACTGCCAGGTCCAGGACTAGAACCACAGTCGGCCATCTGGAAGTCCAGTGCCTTAACCATCATGCTACCTGCTGGCCCCCAAAGAAAAGTTCTATAGATTTTTTTCTGTTTGAGCTGTGTGTGCTCTTATGAGAATAGCATTATAGAGAACTAAAATCATAATGCAGTGCATTCCAAGAAGAGTTGGATCATTAGAATTATGGATTCTTGGAGAGAAATTGGACATCAGTCCATGTTTTAGTTAATGAGTCCCCTTGTCTTAGTCTATTTGGCTTGTTGTAACAATTTTGCAGAGTCCAAGTGGCATATAAACAACAAAAAATTGTCTCTCATCGTGTTGGCGACTGAAGCTTGAGATGGATCCACTGATATTTTGGTGTCTGGTGAAGATCTGCTTCCTGGTTTAAATAGTTGTCTTTTTGCTGTGTCTTCACATGATGAAAAGGGTGAAGGATCTCTCTGGGATCTCTTTTATAAGTCCACTAATCTATTTGTAAGTGTGGAGTCATCATGAACAAATCACCCTTAAAGCTCCATCTCCTAATACCATCATTTTTGGGATGAAGATTTCAATATAAACTTTTGGGGGGACACAAACTTTCAGAACATCACACCTTTCATTCCATAAAGTGATAAAAATAATGAAAGGTGTGGACTAAAATATCCCTGAGAACTGAGACTAAAGGAACAGGAAAGATGACTGCAGAGAGGATTGCTCCAGATCTGTTGGCCGGGAGCTTTCAGTTGGTTTCTTGTATCTGCTAGTCTATGATGGACATTTGACCTTGCATTCAAACATTCTTCAGCTTGCTGTCAGTTACTGCACTCCAAGTACTAGAAACTAGAAACTTGAATAAAAGTAACAGGTGAGGCCTAGCCTGGCGGTGCAGTTGGTAGAAAACTAAACTGCAGTGATGAAAGCCCCAAGATTGGACTGTGGGTCTGAATCTCCAGGTTGGCTTGAAAACATGCCAAATGCATGCATGCACAAAGGTACCCAAAGTCCTGTCAAGCTATAGGGCCAGGAGAGGGGGATTGTAGAGTGAAGAGAACCTGTCCAGGTTGTTTTTCTCCTATCATGTAATGCACTCTTCATCACTAAAACAAAAATAAAACCCTCCAAAACAAACAAACAAAACAGATAAATCAGAATTAGCAGAACAAATCATCAGAAGAAGGAGGTTTATATGAGAGGAAGTTAAGGAATACAACATAAAAATAATAAAAGCAATAAGAAAATGAAGTTAATTGAAGTTAATTATAGCATAAAAAGAGGTTTTCAGCAAACACACACATACACACTCACATATCAACAACCTCATTGTCTTCTTTTTTTTCTTCTCAATTTGCCAGAGGGCAGAATAGGGCAAGAGAGAAAATAAGGGAAAATGACAAAACACCCCACATGGAGAAGGGTCATGCCATTGTCTCTTCCCTTCATCTCTCTCTCCTTTGGGGATTTCAGGTACACACACACCTACCCATTGTCCTACTATAGTACAAGGTCTGGGACTCGAACCACATGGGATCCAGCTGGCCCAACCATCACGCCACTGGTTGGCCTGAAATCTACCTCATTTCCTATTTGAATGACTCCATAGATAACTGAAGGAAGGCATGACCTTTGATAAAACCTCAATTAGTATCCTGGAAGATCAATAGAATAAACATTTTATGCACAAAACAAACGAATGAATTAATGGGTCATGAAATACCATGAGGAAGGAAAGTATAAATGACTAAGTGGATGGATTTAGAAGACAGGAAGATTTAACATGTGAATGATTGTATTGTTGGGAGGGAAAGGGGGATGCAGAAGAACTAATCATTAAAAAGAATAAGAGGGTAGAATAATATATACTGAAATATAATTGAATTAAATAATCTTATTCAAATTTCTGCTCTCTCTCAAGGACCAGATATAAACTATAAATTATTAACAGTTTCTTTATGTCAGGTGTCTCATCTATTTCAGATAGAAGAGACAACTCTACTCAACTGGGAGAATGGCCTGCAATGCTACAAAGTTTACCAAGTCACGGCATTATTAATCTGTCAGGGCAAAAATGTGATAAACCAAGTCACAAAGGTTTTCTCCCTGTATGCTTCTGAGATACTTAACATTCTAATCTGAATAACAAAAATGCAAGAAGCATATATGATATATAGCATGTCATAAGATTATTTGGCTATAGCAGACATATTTTGAGTGATATTCTTTGGGTTAGTGTTCTGGAAAATATATTTGGAGAAATGCTAAATTAGATTTTTCAGTTTTTGTTAAAGGTAAATTAGAATGTTGTCATTACAATTTCTGGATCCATAAGAAGAGTATCTGAGAAAAAGTTCCCTGCTTTTATTTCTGTTTATGTTGAGTGAGCCAGAACAGTTAAAAATCTCTTATATAATAGAAGATTAATGTTGGAGGCTCCAGTTCTCTGCACTTAAACTATAAAAATATTCCAAAGGTAAGGTGAAAATATATAACAAATGGTTCATTAAAAAATTGAAATAAATTTTTTCTTCTTTTATTTTCTATTTTTATGTTTTTGTCATAGAGCACATGCACTCACTATAGAGAGAGATAGAGATAGACATTGAGAAAGAGATGTGAGAAATCACACAGATCACCACCACCCCTAACCCCCGGGGAAGGGGAATGAACACACATGCAATCCTCTTCCTCCACTGTCCTCCTGGCATTTTGGGCATTCACACACGTGTGCCTGGTGTGATTTTCAAGCCATCAGATTTAGGATTTAAACCCCAGGAGGCCATGTGGGAGTCTAGCCCCTTTACCACCACACTACCTGCTGGCCCAATCAAGTTAATTTCTAGCCATGTGAGTTGCATTTTGGGTGGTTGTTCTTTACATTCTGATAGCTTAGGACATGCATCAAGTATAGCTGGTAGAAGGCATTTTTGAATGAATCACTGAATTAAAAAATATATATGTAAATGTAATATTTGAAATGAGTAACGATTGATAAATTTTTATAAATACATTACTTTTTAAAACTATTCCTGCTTGAGTGACCTAAAGAAGGCTTTCTTCAAGTATTTCTAGGAAGATGGGAGATAGAGAACAAATGCTGGTTCTTTATAAAACATTTTACCAGAGGGCATGCATATGCATACTCTTACCAGAGAGAGACAGAGAGGAAAAGTGAGACAGTACCCTCTATGGGGGAATAGTCATGCTGAAATCCCTTCTCTTCCATTTCTTCTTTTAGAAACACATGCCCACTTGCCTGGCATGATTCTCAAGCCACCAGGTCCAAGACCCAAACTATGCAGTCATTCATGTGGGATCCAGCCACCTTAGCTACCATGCCACAGGTGGGCCTGGCTACATATTATTCTTTGAATGAACTTCGACATGGAGCAATACCCCTTACAACTAGGAATACATGTGTGTCCCAAGCCTGGCAGCCATATAAGCTCAGATGAGACTCCCACTGGAAGTAAAGAATAGAATGAAGCTGTCTCCGGTAGCAGAGACAGCTTGTTTGTGTAAGAATTAGTCATTAAAAAATTTAGCCCCTAGGTAATAGTGTCCACAGTGATGACTGAAGGAGCCATTGTGGTCCATCTGATTCTCACTCTTATGATTTGGAGCTTTCACTTTGGTGGAAACATTTGTTCCTGCTGTGACCTTAGCACTGATCTCTGTTACAACTTTAGTCCTGACTCTGCTTCCCAAGATCTGCAAGGTATTTTGTTTACCTCGTATTACACTTTATCACATGTGCTGGATTTTTACTTAAACTAGCAACAATAGACTAGTTGTTGGCATCTAAATTAAAACAGAAATAATCTGCCAACCTCCAGTCCTAACCCAGATACCTACATAATTATCTTGGTACCTCACTTTTGGCATCTCCTAAATTGTCACGCTTACCCATTCCAATGTGTAGGTGGCACTTACTTACATCAAACAAGTGACACTGTCTTTCTTTAGCAAACATTTATTGATAGCCAATGTCACTGTTCACTAACTGCATGACCCTGACCAAATGACTTAATGTTTCTTTTTTTCTTTTCTTTTTTTTTGGAGAGGTTTTTCGCTATAGGGCTTGTGTGCTCGCCAGACAGACAGAGAGAGACATAGAGACAGAAAGCGAGAAATCACCCCCCAGGGGGGATGGCCACACGCAATCCCTTCTCCTCCATTCTTCTCTTGGGATCTTGGGCACGCACGCACACACGCCTGGCGTGAGTTTTCAGCCACCGGGTCTGGGACGCAAACCGCGGTCGACTACGTGGGAGTCCAGCGACATAGCCATTACGCTAACTGCTGGTTCCTGACTTAATGTTTCTATACCTTCTTTTTAACACAAAACTTTAAAAAGTGGCCAATAATATATTTAGAGTGTTAAGTGGGGCAAGAGTTCTGAAAACAAACAACTTCCCAAAATAAAAAGTTAAAAATTGGATAAATCCTTCAGAAAAAAGTGAACTATGCAGTAACATTAGATAATTGCAATGATTATATGCAGTACAGTCATGACATTTAAAAACATGAAGGGCTTAAAAATATTGGTCAAAACATATAAAAAGTCAATTGACAGGCAAAACTCAAATGACTTACAACTATGTGAAGAGTGCCTCATTTTTTTTTTTTTTAAGAATTACAAATAGATACAAAACCAATTTATAGCCACTAGTCTGGCAAAAATGTAGGAGTCAAGTCGTTGTAAATAATGGTGAGGGTATGGAGGAACAAGAATCTCTGCAAATCACAAGTGGCAGCTTAGTGAAAGTATGGATCATCACATGCAATGACCCAGGAGTACACATCTGGGTATTAATTCTGAAAGAAACAAGATGTAGAGTGCTAAGGAGATGTATTATAAGAATTTTTATTGTAGCTTTGCTAGAGTAGTAAAGAGTAGACACCATTAGTGTCTATCATTAGCAAAATTACAAATAATCTTATGGGGCAGCATATACCCTGGTGATTAAGGCATTTAGATCCCATATGGCCAACTATGCAGTTTGAGTCCCTGACCTGGCACCTTGAAAAGCATTCTGGGTGCATGGACCAGTGTGCTCAATATCTCAAAAGGAGGGAGAAATGGAGGTTATGGGATTGCAGTAAGGCCATGCCCTATGGGGAGGGGGCTTTCTTTTTTCCCCTCTCTCTGGCTCTTTCCAACTAGCATATGCACTTTCTGACAATTTTTTTAAGGTATAAAATAATGATATTGTGGGTGCTAACTACAAAATGAAACCTATTAGTCAAAAGAGTAATTTCAAAATGTGTGCAATGATATGGATATCTTAGAAAACAAAAAAAAAGCATAATGGGATCCAGATGGTAGCACAGTGGTAAATCACAACACTCTGTGAGGTATTCCCACACAAGAGGTTCCCAGTTCACTTCCAGAGTCCTGCCTGAATGCACAGGGCATGTATATCAGCATCATTTTGAGGATACCTCTCTTTCCTTCTCTATCTCTGTCTCTCTTGCTCATAATAAATATATAAAATAAAAAATATGTATTTATAATATACTAAATATAAATGAAGAGAGAATAATGGCTGGTACAGTATTATTTGCTTAATATAATTCATAATATATACTCTTTAAGTATGTTCAAATATACATATATGTTCAAGAGCTTTTATTAATACATAGTAAGAGTCTATGGGGAAAAGGAAAAGAATAGAATTGTTGAACATTGAGGATGAGGGGAAAACATTACAATAAAGTATGTAAATAGAAAAGACAGAAGAGAAAGAGAAAAATAGAAGACACCCTTCCTTCCCCTTTAAAAAATAAATTCTCGGGACCAGGAGTTGGTATAATGCCTATGTCTCTGGACTCTCAGGTAGTTGACTGCGGTTTGAGTCCCACACCCCTGGTGGTTTAAACTCACACCAGGTATGTGTACATGTGTGCCCAAGATCCGGAAAGGAGAACAGAGGAGAAGGGACTGTGGTGTGGCCATCTCCCCTGGCGGTGATTTCCCACTTTCTGTCTCTCTGTCTCTCTCTGTTTTTCTGGCAAGAACATGTGCCCTATAGCAAAATCCTCTCCAAAAAATTAAACAAACAAACAAACAAACAATAAAACCAACTCTCCATAGCTGAAGCTAAAAAGAAAAAATTGTTTTACATGCTTTGGATAAAATAGAGAGTTTTTGTTCATTATTTTCAAATTTTTTTGTCTTCAAATGGCTAGAAAATAAAGTTACATAACACATCAGCAAAAATGGCAAAATAATCTAGAAATATTAAAGCAGATTTCATGACCTATAAAATGTTTGAGTGCCATATAAAGAAAGAAGAAATTTCTGACGAAGAGAAGTGAGACATTTTTATTACATCTAGATGCCACTATAGAATAAGACTCCAAGGTATTAAAACTTACTGCCATGTATTTAATATAAAATTTTGACAATTCTTGGATTTGAATCCATCCATCTAACTTAAAGAATTCATGCTGCTAACCTCTAAATAAATGATGCTGTATACCGTAGAGTGTTATCCTTGGGTAAATATTGGATTTTCAATATAAACATGTATGATTCATGTCTGAATTTCTCACAGTACATTACACATTGTCTGGCTCAGTAGACATTAAATATTTAATATATTGCTTGAAATTGACATAATGAATAGGATTAGACACCATAATAAGCCAGTCCAGTTTAATATTATTTAAATCAGATAGTACTTTCTTCCCTGTTTGAAACTACTGTTTGATTTTCTCACATTGGAATGTGCTCTCTGTAACTATCTATTTGAAGGATCATTTCTACTAACATTTTCACTAAAGTATCTAGAGCTGTTTAACAAAATTATTGCAATTATCATCCTTGTTTTGGCTTAAGAAAAAGACTAATATTATCAATCTTAAAATATGTATCAGACATGTCCGGAAACTTGATTTCCAATATTAGACACACTGCTGTTTTTAAGTCATATCTGACTTCAATATTTTTCTAAAATTTGGCTGCCTTCAAATCAAAGTGAGACCAGTTCTCACTTTAACAAAATTACATCTAGCATCCATAAACATGTTGGAATTTACAAGTATTATAGTTCTAAAGTGACATATAGGTAAACACAAACTCAATTAGATCAAATATACAACTATTTGTTTTCTGTGGGGGAATATTGTCCCTTGACAATAACTGCTGTATCAAGATTAATAAATTTCCATCAACATTGATCTGCTAGAAATAAGTAAACATTGGTAGTGGTAAACTAGGTCAGTCTAATCAGGTATATGATCTATGTATTATATTATATATCTTAATTAGAAGCACTAGTCATTTTGACAATGGTGTCAATTCTTGCACTGTCAACATTAAAAGAAAAAACTTAAAGACCAATGGACTCCCTACTTATTATTTGAGCTGGTTATAGGTCTATTTTTCAGGCCATCAGTATCCACCTGGTAACATAGCTGCCAGAGCTAACTAAATTGCCTTACCCTCAGGAGTGTGCTTTACTTTTGATTATTCTTTCACCCTGAAAAACTGATTTTAAAGAATTTGAATGACAAGATGACCTCACAAGCCTATAGACTTATCCCATGGTGATAACAGAAGAAAGTTGTTTTCTTACAACAGTCTCTTTTTCAAAAGAAAACTTGAGCTTTGATCTTTTTAGGTTCTGTTACTGTTTATATTCAGGGACACAGTACCATAGATTTGCAGTGTTATAACTTAGAAATTCCCCTGTGACTGGAAACCAGGAGTAAAAATCCATAGCTAGCCAATCTGAGGGCATATTTTTAGACATGGGAAAACATAAAACCATCTCTTCATATTGAGGATTCTCAATTTATAGCATATACAATGTACTCTTGCAATATTGAACATAGACGACTTATATTTAATTTGATTTAAAGAAGAGAATTGAATTCCATACTCATTAAGTCATACTGCAGGTCTTTGAAGAGGTACTAAATTTTGAAGTTGTAGACTGATTTTAATTTCAACCAAGCATGGCATGAGCTAAACATGCAAATGGCAAACCGAAAGCTGTTAATTTGTGTGAGAAGTTAAAGTTAAGAAAACAAGAAGATAAAAGCAGTTCATTTGTGCTACTCCAGCATGAAATCCACAATTCACATCCCGGGAGAGTGACAAACCAGTCATTTAATGCTATGTCAACACATGTATCTTGTCTTTCATTAGTAAACTCTCCTGCTGGTTTGTACACTGTCAGAAGTAGGCCACCTACTGAAATTCATAGAGGTGCAGAAACTGGGAGAGCTTAGTAATTCTGTTTTGTCTAACTCTCTTCTCTATCCTGTTGGAAACCAATTTTTTCCCCTTCGCTTTTAGAACAAGTACATATTAACTTCATTTGTGAAATAAATGTTAAAAACGCTTATGATTCAAATGACCTACTTCCCACTTAATTCCATAGAGCACTTTGAATATCCTAGCCAGTGGAGGGTTACGCTTGCCTGTGAATTACCCAAGCTTTATCTCTGCACACAGTCTGCCCACATCATCTGTGAATAAATAACCATAAAAAATAAATGGAGAGGAAAGACAACTGCATCTATCTCCCTTTTTCTCTGAAAAGTGTTCTATTGAGAGATTGTTTAATGATCTAAGCAGCATTATATATCCGAAGTGCTCCCACCCCTGCAGTCCACCACTCCCCCAATAAATCTGTCCAATTTAACTATTTTTCATTTTTGAGTAACAGTGTTTATAGGCAGTAGATGAGAAAATCAATATTTAAATATATATATATGAATACAATACAATTCAATCAATATAAGATAACCAAGTAGCTCGAAGTCCAAGAAACAGAAAGATAACTAGATATAGAATTTTTACATATAATTTTATAAAATATTTCCTTAATGAATTCAAGAGTCAGATAAAACTGTCCCAATTTTGTTTTCTGGTTTTTTGTTTGTTTGTTTTGTTTTGGAGAGGTTTTTGCTATAGGGTGCATGTGCTCGCCAGGAAGAGAGACAGACAGAAAGTGAGAAATCACCCCCTTCCAAAGGGGGATAGTCATACCACAATCCCTTCTCCGATCTTGGGCATGCATGCATATGTGTCTGGCATGAGTTTAAACCACCAAGTCCAAGATTCAAATTGTGGTTGACTACATGGGAGTCCAGCGACATAGCCATGACGCCAACTGCTGATCCCTGTTATTTTTTTTGTTGTTGTAGTTGTTGTTTAATATTTCTTTAAAGTTTATTTCTTCTACATGAGAGAGAGCAATACAGAAAGAGCACCTCCAACAAGGTCTTGACTCTTGGATTCTTCCACAGCTTCGGCTGACTCAGAATCATGGTCACCTATGTCCCTAGTGTATTCAGGGAGGTCCCTAGCCTTGAACCAGAACCTTCCCAGGTGGGTCAGCCTCCCAGAGTATAACATTTTATCACTCCATTGTTGTCAGACCCCTAATTTTCCATTTTAATGGCCAATGTCCATTTTAATGGACAATAGATAAAGTTAATTACTGAGATTATTTTTGCACTAACAGAAATCATTATGACTTATTATAAACTAAGCACAGAACACTTAAACATAAACATTGTGAGGCTGTATCACACTGTGGATAGTAACATTCACATGTTAAAAATTCCAATGATTACTTCAGTCACACACACCATCTCTATTTAAGTAGATAATCCTTGTTCTAATGAAACTGTGAATTATTTTGAACATGTCAACTATTTTGCCTGTTGCCATCTTGAAACTACCTCAAAGCCTATAGTTTTATACACAGAAGAATTTATATCTTTTGGTAGTTTTTGGAAACACTGAAATAGAAGACACATAGCTTTGTAAAAGTATTAGGTAAAATCAAAACTATGGGAAACAGGGGACCAGCAGATAGTGTAATGGTTACATCACAGGACTCCCACATAGTCAACCACAGTTTGAGTCCCAGACCTGGAGGTTTAAAACTCAAGCTAGGTGTGTGGGTTTGTGTGCCCCAAATCAAGAGGAGCATGGAGAAGGGATCATGGCATGGCCATTCCTTCAGGGGGTGTGTGATTTATTGCTTTCTGTCTCTCTGTTTCTCTCTGTCTCTCTGAAACATTCATGTGTCCTATCCTATAGCAAAAATCTCTTAAAAGAATTATGGGAAATAAGACAGTAGGGCAGTGAGGCAGAGGTAAGAAGGTACTCTGCACGGCATCTAGAAATTACCCTGAACAGGCGTGGTAAATGCATGCCCAGGATCCAGAGTTGGTTGGGGTTGAACGTGGATCACAGAGTAAAGATCACATCCAGGTGGCTGTCTCTCTCTCTGCATCTCTTGCTCATAGAATAAATGAATGAATAAATAAATAAATAAATAATTTAGGACTGCCATAGTCATTTTACAAATTTGACTTAATGAACATTATAATCAGAATGCAACCAAATTCTAAAGAATGTCCAGACTTATAATATTGACTGTTGAAATGCATGTGTAATCTTCCAAAATGACTTATTTGAGATACAAGATATGCTTTAAAAATATAAAATTTGATAAATATTTGTTTAAACAGTCTTAAATAGGTGAGGTAAATCTTATCTCTTTGTTTTTAATTAGAGAGGTTTTAAACATATTTTACATTTAGTCTAAGTGATTTTTATTCCTTTGGGAAGCCATAAGCACCCATCCCACCTCAAAAGTTAAAAATGCAAATAGCTTTAAATTGAATATTAAGTTAGAATAAAATATGTTCATTAATTTTTATTTTGTTCTGTTTTGGAGAGTTTTTTTGCTATCGGGTGCATGTACTTGCCAGAAAGACAAAGAGAGACAGAGAAACAGAAAGCAAGAAATCACCCCCCAGTGGGGATGGCCACACCACAATCCCTTCTCCTCCACTCTCCTCTTGGGATCTTGGGCATGCAAGCACACACGCCTGGTGTGAGTTTAAGCCACGGGGTCTGGGATTCGAACCACGGTCGTCTACATGTGAGTCCAGTGACATAGCCATTACGCTAACTGCTGGTCCCATGTTCATTAATTTTTGCCATTAAAATATTAGGAATTATATTTTAAATTCCTACAATTCAAAATATTCAGTATTTTATAAAGTTACTTTCCTCTTTTTTCCTAAGGTTTATTTTTAACTTTTTATAAATTTTAAACAAAATACTTTTATATATTTTAAACAAAATCATAGGAAACTGAAATTTTTTATAAAGATGATTTATTTGATAAAAACGTGGTCAAAATTATTTCAAATATTAAAATTTAAAGTAAGCCTAAATTGCAGTTGATTGGGGCATGACACTATTTGAGATACACCTAAATATAAACTTTTAAATGAAGAAGAGTTTTAATTTAAATAATTCAACATGGCTTTATACTATTTTCACTATTAGGTTGTTCAGTCAAGACTTAAGCTTAATTGGTTCAAAACTATTGTTAATTCTAATTCATCAGAATCCAATTATAAGATTTGCATGATAAAAAGTAGTCCAGAATTCTAAATAGGCTTTACTTAAAAAATAATGAAACTAATTGAGAAACAGGGGAAAATGCTCTCTATAGTTCAGAAAATCCCATAACGTTAAAGACTGAAAAATATTAACTTCAAATAAAGTTTCCAAAGCTTCTAAGATTCTGTATTTGTAAATATCTGTCAGAAATGATCACTATTTCAAATAAATGCTTATGTCTGAAATACATTTCACATCATTTCTATACTGAAGGGATACATAATTTTTATCTATATATTCAATATATGTGAACACATTAATTTCTAAGCCAACACTTATTTGTCACTGATTCTTACAATGATTTGCTAAAATTTCAATAATTAAAATCACAATCTTTTGTCTCGTTCTAATTTTACATAGTGTAAACATATACTCTTTGGGCATTTTTGTTCATTTGTGTAGCTTGTATTTCTGCCTTTGGTTAAGATGGAAGACATACAATTTTGCTTTTAGCTTTGGTCTTTGATTCTTCAAATTTATCTGAGATTTCCTGTGAGAAGCATATAAGCTATGAAAATAAAGTTTTAATGTCAATATGTTTCTTCAGCAAAATCTAAAACAACTGCGTGTGTGTGTGTTTGTGTGTGTGTGCATGTGTGTGCATGCATGTATATATTTTAGATAGGATGCTCTAAAAAAATGAGAACTATCAGATATCTCAAAAAAAAATTATGATCAGAAGATTTGTCAAAACGTAGCCAGGAACATTTTTCAGAGAACCACAACTCGATTTTTTCACTTAATATATCTGGTTTGGGTTGACTAAGAGATGTCTATGACAGAGCATTAACAAACACTGCAATTTGCTGGGGTCAGCCAGGTCTGGAGCTTCGAGATTGAAAATCGTCTTAAATTATGCTATCAGCTTAGACTTAACCCATTTAGGCGCCACTGACTTCTCAGAATCACCAATAGAACCCTAATCAGAAAACCACAGAGCAGCCAGTCTTCTGCTATCAGAAACCTCGGTACAATTTTGCGTATTAATATTTTAAAAAGTTTGTAGGAACACACACTCCCTGCAGAGCACTACAACCCGTTCAGAAACAGTTACAGTCAGTCAACCTGCCCCCAGCCACTGCCTGCTCCCTGTCTGTCCCTGGACTTGGCAACTGAAGAGAGAAAAAAGACAGAAGAAAATGAAATGAATGCCTTCATTTGATTTGTGATTAATAAATTCCCATAATTGGAGCAACGGGAAGCCAGTAAATAGAAGAAAAAAAGTTACAGGAAAAAGAGAATTTTACCCTACCATTTAGTCATGGAATTAGTCATTTAAAATCCTTATGTTTTTTCCAAGGGAAGAAATATTTGCAGGTTTGGTTCTCTCTAATGTTCTTCCAAATATTTCATCTAATTTATTCCAAGTGTGGGTGAAAATAAAGCCTAAAAGATCTCAATAAAGGGGTAAAATTAAAAGGTTCTATAACTTATACAAAATCAGGTTAGTAATGAAAACATAATTTACCCCACGAGAACTTTTAGTAACTTTTTGAAATGTTTACAATGAAAAGAAATATAATTTCTACTGTGGGAACGAATAACCATCTTTCAACAAAAGCTAAATTTGTCAAATAAAATAAAACAGTATTTTAAAAGAAAACTCTAAAAGATGCTGGGGTAGTTATGTATCTTTTCATATACATACATACATAATTAATCTGTTTCTTTAGAACAGGGAGAATCTCATGATATTTTAATTTACTTACTATAGGACACTTATTTTCCAGGGTCTCCAAAGGGGAAAGAAATCTTATACAAACTTCTAACAAGTAAGGGTCTTGAATGTAAATAAAACAAAAAGTTTGAAATACAATAAACTAAACAAATTAAAATGTATTCACTTTTAATTCTAATATTAATGCTTAGCAGGTGATCTAAAGTCAATGACTAGTGCACTGAAAGGGCAAACAGCGTAAAGAAACAAATTATTATTATTATTATTATTGTTATTTTTATTTTGAAGAGGTTTTTGCTATAGGGCACATATGCTTACCAGAAAGACAGAGACAGAGAGACAGAAAGCAAGAAATCACCCCACCCCAGGGGAATGGCCATGCCAGAATCTCTTCTCCTCCATTCTCCTCATTCTCCTCTCAGGATCTTGGACACACACACGCACACGCACACGCACCCAGCATGAGTTTAAGCCACTGAATCCGGAATTTGAACCGTGGTCGACTAGGTTTGGGTTGACTAAGAGATGTCTATGACAGAGCATTAACAAACACTGCAATTTGCTGGGGTCAGCCAGGTCTGGAGCTTCGAGATTGAAAATCGTCTTAAATTATGCTATCAGCTTAGACTTAACCCATTTAGGCGCCACTGACTTCTCAGAATCACCAATAGAACCCTAATCAGAAAACCACAGAGCAGCCAGTCTTCTGCTATCAGAAACCTCGGTACAATTTTGCGTATTAATATTTTAAAAAGTTTGTAGGAACACACACTCCCTGCAGAGCACTACAACCCGTTCAGAAACAGTTACAGTCAGTCAACCTGCCCCCAGCCACTGCCTGCTCCCTGTCTGTCCCTGGACTTGGCAACTGAAGAGAGAAAAAAGACAGAAGAAAATGAAATGAATGCCTTCATTTGATTTGTGATTAATAAATTCCCATAATTGGAGCAACGGGAAGCCAGTAAATAGAAGAAAAAAAGTTACAGGAAAAAGAGAATTTTACCCTACCATTTAGTCATGGAATTAGTCATTTAAAATCCTTATGTTTTTTCCAAGGGAAGAAATATTTGCAGGTTTGGTTCTCTCTAATGTTCTTCCAAATATTTCATCTAATTTATTCCAAGTGTGGGTGAAAATAAAGCCTAAAAGATCTCAATAAAGGGGTAAAATTAAAAGGTTCTATAACTTATACAAAATCAGGTTAGTAATGAAAACATAATTTACCCCACGAGAACTTTTAGTAACTTTTTGAAATGTTTACAATGAAAAGAAATATAATTTCTACTGTGGGAACGAATAACCATCTTTCAACAAAAGCTAAATTTGTCAAATAAAATAAAACAGTATTTTAAAAGAAAACTCTAAAAGATGCTGGGGTAGTTATGTATCTTTTCATATACATACATACATAATTAATCTGTTTCTTTAGAACAGGGAGAATCTCATGATATTTTAATTTACTTACTATAGGACACTTATTTTCCAGGGTCTCCAAAGGGGAAAGAAATCTTATACAAACTTCTAACAAGTAAGGGTCTTGAATGTAAATAAAACAAAAAGTTTGAAATACAATAAACTAAACAAATTAAAATGTATTCACTTTTAATTCTAATATTAATGCTTAGCAGGTGATCTAAAGTCAATGACTAGTGCACTGAAAGGGCAAACAGCGTAAAGAAACAAATTATTATTATTATTATTATTGTTATTTTTATTTTGAAGAGGTTTTTGCTATAGGGCACATATGCTTACCAGAAAGACAGAGACAGAGAGACAGAAAGCAAGAAATCACCCCACCCCAGGGGAATGGCCATGCCAGAATCTCTTCTCCTCCATTCTCCTCATTCTCCTATCTTGGACACACACACGCACACGCACACGCACCCAGCATGAGTTTAAGCCACTGAATCCGGAATTTGAACCGTGGTCGACTACATGGGAGTCCAGCAGCACAGCCATTACTCCAACTGCTGGTCCCATTAAGAAACAAATTATTATGATTGGTATAGTTTCCCTATTAAATAAATTTAAATATGGGATTTGCTTCGATATGTTAAAAATATCATAAAAGCCTCCATACTCCTGCTTGGTTTCCATAAACAAACTGCGGCCTCCTTTAGACAAGGCTGCCTTTTTTTTTTTTTTTTTTCTTTTTTTTTTTTTTTTTCTATAGGGCACGTGTACTTGCCATACAGAGAGAGACAGAGAGAGAGAAAGCGAGAAATCACCCCCCCGGGGGGATGGCCATGCCACAAT
>NW_006159867.1:1562515-1638913 GCF_000334495.1 Tupaia belangeri chinensis | reverse complement strand
GGTCAGCCATGTGGGAGTCCAGCGCTTTTAAACTGTGATAAGGCAGACAACCTTCAGAATGTAACCAACCCAGATTGGTTTTCGACCTCATTCCTTCACTTCTGTTTTTGTACATCATTCTCCTGACCCTGAACATGTCATTTTCTCTTTCTGTAACTTACAATACCAAGTTGAGCACAAGGCTACTCGGAGTTGCTCAGTCAGGAAACTGCCCAATTTAAATTGTGATGAGATTTGCTTAATTAAACTCCACGAAATTAAATTGTCTACTCTTTTTCTTTAACAGATATGTGCAAATCAGAAATGGAGGACACTGGGAACCAGCAGTTAGCGTAATGGCTATGTCGCTGGACTCCCACGTAGTCGGCCGCGGTTCACGTCCCAGACCCAGTGGCTTAAAACTCACGCCGGGCACATGTGCATGCGTGCCCAAGATCCCGAGAGGAGAATGGAGGAGAAAGGACTACGGCGTGACCATCCCCCCTGGGGGGTGATTTCTCGCTTTCTGTCTCTATGTCTCTGTCTGTCTGGCGAGCGCACACGCCCTATAATGAAAATCTCTCCAAAAAAAAGAAATAGAGGACACTAGACAGCTGTTGCATTATGTGAACCACAGTCCTGTGATGGTGTTTGTATATTTACTTTTTAGTTGTATTTACTGGCCCAACGACATTGCACACCTGTCGGGAGTCAAGGTGTCCTCTGGTGTCAGCGCTGGCACTAGCTAACGAGTCTCATGGGTAAGTCAATAAGCTTCACACCTGTAATATGAACTTACACCTGAGACCATTCACACACACCCCCTCCCTTTTTTTTTTTTTAAGTTCTGCTATAGGGTATGTACACTTGGCAGGGAGAAACAGAATGCCCTTTTTTTTTTTTTTTTTTTAATTTCTGCTATATAGTATGTACACTTGGCAGGGAGAAACAGAACGAGAGAGAGAGAAAATGAGAAATCACCCTGCAGGGAGTATGACCACACAGCAATCCCTTCTCCTTCATTCTCCTCTTGGGATATTGGGTATGCAATCACATGTGCCCAGTGTGTTTTTGAAGCCTCTGAGTCTAGGCTGGTTTACAGTCTCACTCTTGTAAATTATGTATGCATGTGCACCAACATGAATATAAATGTTACTTTCTAGTATCATTCACATCTGTCTAAATATAATTTATACAGATTTTCATTTCTAAAAATTAAGACTGCTACAATTTATATAAAAATAGGAACACTCAACAGTCTTTGACAGCTCTGATTTTTTAAAAAGATTTATTATTTTTATATATTGTTATTACTTTTAATTTGACCAGAGATACACAGGGAGAGAAAGGAAAAGTGAGAATGCAAGTCACCAGGTTCAGGACTCAAACCATGGTAGACCATGTGGGTGTTCAGCACCTTAGCTACCACGCCACCTGCTGGCCTGGTCGATCTGATTTTAAAGGGGAATTTCAAAGGTTTCCAGCTCTTTCCCATGTACCTGCTGCTTGTTGTAGATCTATGAAGCGAGAAGGTGGATATATCTGTTCTTGGCACATTCTGTGCCATAGTGTCTTGTTTATTGATAGAGCTGCAACTCAATTTTAGTGACAGAATATTCTTCATTATGCAAATTATAGATATCTATGCCTGCATGTTGCCTGGTGGTTAAGGAAGCTGGATCCCACCTCACAGTTTGAGTCCTGGAACTGACAGTTGAGAAACATGCTGGGAGTGTAAGTGCCCACAATTGCAAGAGGAAGAAGAGATGGGAAAGAAGGGATTGAAGCATGACCGTGCCCCTTTGGGGGAGGAGGAGTGCTTTCTCCTGTCTCTCTATTTCTCTTTCTCTGGCAAGTAAAAAAAAAAAAAAATTAAATAGAGTAAGATTTTATGTCTGAGGTTTTATTGTAGCTATTTCTTCATGAGCTGTTCAGTTTTATATGCTAGTGTTTAGTCATAAGAATTCAAGTTGATCGTCTTAATTGTATTTTACATAGAGAAGGTACTTTCCTAAATCTCCATTTTCCTCCATCATCTGCAAATGTTGAGTACATTAAAAAACATGCAGCATCTATGTAAATGATAAAACATAATAAATGAACATCTGTGACTTCTCCAAAAATTACAACATAACCGATAATTTATATCCACTCAACAAGGTCTATCCCTACCTTACTGCTTCTCTTCTGGCATTCCTTCCCTAGGAGTAACCATTATCTTAGATTTTATATTTCATATTTTTTTTTAAATTAACAAACTGTGCAAAGCTCATTATAATGCATTGTTTAATTTTCCTTGTTTTGTGCCCTTTTGGAAGGTTATTCTTTATGTTAATTGGGGAAGTTCTTTCATTTCTTTACTCAGTATTTTTTTTTTTTATAATTGACAAAGGATGTATGTGCTTGCAAGAGAGAGAAGGGGGAGGGCATGAAAGGGAGCACCTCTCAGTGTGTAATCTCATCTCTTTTCAACTTCTCCATCTTATAGGGTTTGGGGGCATGCATGCATATGTAGCTCATGTGCTTTCCTTCTTTTTTTTTTTTCCTTTTATAATTTTTCTCAGAGGGCAAATGTGCTCACCAGAGACAGAGAGAAACAGGGAATGTGAGAAAGCACACTCTATAGGGAATAGGCATACCACGATCTCTCCTTCTCCATTTCTCCCTTTGAGATTTTGGGCAGGCATGCACATGTGCCCAGCATGTTTTTCAAGCTGCCAGATCCAGTACTTGAGCTATGCAGTTGACCATGTGGGATTCAACCCCTTTAACAATCATGCCACTGGTTGACCCAACAGCATGTTTTTCAAGCATCTGGGGCTGGGATTAAAATCATATTTAATAGTGTAGGATCTGGCTCTCTTAACCACTAGAAGGCCAGCCCCTCTTCAGTATTATTATTATTATTATTATTATTTGCTTTAGGGTGCATGTGCTCAACCAAAAGACAGAGACAGAAAGCGAGAAATCACCCCCCATGGGGAGATGACCACGCTGCAATCCCTTCTCCTCTATTCTCCTCTGAAGATCTTAGGTATGCATGCACAAGTGCCCAGTGTGAGTTTAAGTCACCAGGTCCAAGACTCAAACTGTGGTCAGTTACATGGGAGTCCAGCGACATAGCCATTACACCAAATGCTGGTCTCCAGTATTATGTCTAACATATAATCTATAGCAATACTTTTAATAGTCCAGGAGTTTTTTCAAAAACTCATGAAAAATGTATATTACCTAAAAATATTCATGAATTTAATTTTTTTTCACCAAAATAGATTCATACTTTGATTTTTTAATGACATTATATTTTAAAGATTTAATTTAATTTTATCCTTTTTAAAATTTGCCATAGGGCCCACATACTCACCAGAGACAGAAAGAGAAAGGAAAAGTGAGAAAGCAAGTTGCCAGGTCTGGGACTTGAACCATGGTTCGCTATGTGGGAGTCTAGCACTTCAACCACCATGCCAGTTGGTGGCCTCTCAATGACCTTCCTTTTTAAAGTATCATTTTAGTTTAATTATTTTCATATCAGCTGGCAATATCTCAGTATATGACTATGCTAAGATAGAAAATTATATATTCATTTGTGTGCGTGTGTGGATGATTTGTATTGCAAATAAGGTTTCAATAAACATGCATTCATTTGTCTCTTGATATAAATAAACTTGCCTTTCATGGTATATAATCTTAGGGAAGAATTTCAGAAATTGGAAGTATTTAAATTAGTAATGTTTCATATAGTACAAAATTATATAAAAATAATCATAATTAATACTTTAATTATTAGTGTATAGAATTTCTGTTGATCACACACACATGTTATAGAGGTTATCCTCCTAATGTTCAAAAAAATTTTATTATTATAATTCACCACAACTTTTTTTTATGTTTTAAAATTCTCTTTTTTTTTTTTTCTTGAGAGAGATCTTTGCTGTAGAGTGCATGCACGCACCAGAAAAATAGAGAAAGACAGAGAGACAGAAAGCAAGAAATCACTTCCTAGTGGATGGCCACAATACAATTCTTCTCCTTCACTCTCTTCTTGGGACTTTGGGCATGCACACACAAACACCTAGTATGAGTTTCAAGCTGCCAGGTCAGGGACTTGAATTTCTATTGGCCAAGTGAGAGTCCAGCACCTTAACCACTATGCCACCTGTTGGCCTCTAAAGTTATCTTTTTTTTTTTTTTTAAGAGCACTTCTAGACTTACGGAATTACTATGTACTACTGCTACTATGGAAGTAGTACAAAGAGTTCCTGTATAATCCGTACTCAGTTTCCCCAACTGACATTTTACATAAAGATTTCACCTGCTACAACTAATGGACCAATAGTGACATATCATTATTATTGAAAGTTCATAATATATTACTGATACATTATTACTAAGAAAGTTCATATATTATTACTACTGAACGTTCATATATTATTACTTCTGGAAGTTTATAATCAAATTTCCTTTTTATTTCTTCTTTTAATGTCCTTTTTCTGTCTCCACAACTTTTTGGGTGAGCATATACTTTAAAATTTTTATTGCCACAGTGACTGAACATGCAAATGCATGTTATTTATAATTTGGTGCTCAAGTGTACAATTACCGGCTATTGAATTAGTAGTAAGTCTCATTTTTAAATGTATTACTTTCAAAAAAGATGTATATATTTTAAAAGGAAAAACGGAGAAACAAAAATAGTAATTCTTCTTTCCTTGCTACTTAGTAGGTCTTAACTATAATTGTAATATAATTGGTCTAAATATAGTAAAGATTTTAAGAGGCGAATTGGACAAAATTATAAATGGAAACATCAGTCATCAAATTTTAACTTCACGTAAGTGTAGTATCTACACCTGGTAAAAATGAAATATTTAAATATTTGAATATTAATTTAAAATACACTCACGAAACTTCAGTTGAAGATCACTTCTATGCCCATATGCATTAGATCTATATCTATATACACACAAAACTTCAGAACTTTAAGTTTGACCCTGTTCTCTTGATATAGACTGAGGTCCAGTAATATTTTTCTAGAAAATTCTGGTTTTTATAAATAAGTATTTTTTAATTTTATACTATATGATACTTTTATTTGTATATTATTACATAAGTAAGAATTTCCTAATGCCAAATTATAGAAGCAAAAAATGAAGTATATACTTCTTACTTACTTTATATCTATCTCTATTCTTGCTTACCTTAGAAAAAAGAAGAAAGAAAAATATTAATGCATCTTAGATACCCTAGAAAATGTAACCTAAAAATACTCTCTCTAACTGTATTGGTCTTGCTATTGGACTGAATCATTTGAAATCTGGAAAGCAAAATAAAATGTCCAGTAATTGACATGGGTTAGTTCAAATTTATCACTGTACATGACATACTCAAGATGTGTTAATTACTATGTGATTTTACTCTAAATTTAGAATATATCATTTTCTTTCTATATATATTATATACTTTTACAGAGAATATACAATCTGCATATGCTTATTGAAATGAAAGTACAAATAATTAGAACATTTACTTTTTAAAAAAGAAGAAATAGTACAGTGTCACTGTGACTTCCTTTTTAGAGGTTGGTTTTAGAGTTTTTTGCCTAGCTAATGTCATAGTTAGGACATATCCACATTTATTGAACCATTTTATTCTTTTGATATGTGAAAGAAAATTGTTTTGTCATGTTTATGAGCTGTGCATTTTCAGTGAACTCCAATCCCAAAGATTTTTACATGTTCTCACCTTCGAGTTTATCTTCAGGAAAATCTTTTTAAACTATACCTTTAAGATTTCTGCCTCCATAGGTGAATAACTTCTACTTTATCCTCATCATAGATTTCTCTTCTACACTGTTGGGTATTACAGTCAAGGGACTTGTCAGCATCGTCTCTTGAAAGTCTAACAATAGATCCTCGAATGAACCCACAGAATACTATTTATTCCCTTTAATAACCAGACCTCAACAACATTCTGTTCTCTAAAATACATCTATATTAATGTGTTTGTTTACTTTTTAATTATTTATCTGTTAGAATGGACATAGGGGATGCCTCTAGCTCCCAGTTACAATGATGAATGAGTCAAAGACAACCCTCTATCACGTTCTCTTATGGACTTTAATGAGAATTTCCCTGGTGCATATATCTAGCAGAGAAATCATTGGGTCACAGGACACCTATATATTAATTTGATTCTATAGCACCAGACTGCTATATCAGTCTACACTCTCATTTGCAACTGATGAAGAATTTGAAAAACTGCATCTTGGAACATTGTTGGCATTTTACAACTCTTTAATTTAATAACTGGAATTAGACATTTGTAACTGGGATACTAATAGTTTATCCCGGACTTTGGTATTTCTCTGATTACCAGTGATGGTGAGGATATTTTCAGGTTTGCTTACTTTTTGTTTCTTGCTTCTATAAACTGGTCACCCATATTATTGGCTCATTTTTTTTTCCTTGATATTGCTGTCTCTTTCCGATGTCTTGCATGTTACAGGAAACACACATCTCACATTCACAATTGCCACCCTTCCTAAACCAGCATCATCTCTGATTTCCCTGTCTTCCTGTTGCCCCCATTTCTTACTTTTAATTTTTAACAAACAGCTGAAATGACTCTGATAAAAAAATAAATACAATTTTGACATATCTACATAGAATTTTTTATTTCTTTTCAAGTGACTACAGGATAGAAGCTGAGGACCTATCAGGTACTCTGTCTCTATTTTCTCTTTTTAAAATATTTCTGTAGCATTTATATTTTTTAGGGGGTTTCGCCATAGGGCACGTGCACTCACTGGAGAGAGACAGAGACAGTGATAGGGAAAGTGGGAAATCACGTTGCAGAGGGTATAGTCATGCCACAATCCCTTCTCCATTCTCCTCCTAGAATCTTAGCCATATACGCACATGTGCCCGGTGTGATTTTCAAGCTACCAAGTCCAGGACCCAAACCATGGTCAGCCATTGGGAGTCCAGTGCCTTAACCACTACACCACCTGCTGTCCCTAGCATGTATAATTTTCTAAATTAAGATATCATCAATTTATGTGTGACATTCATCATCTTATTCCCCATACTTGAATATATATAGCATAAGGGAAGTCCTATTTTTCCCATTTTGTCTTCACATTATATTAGGTACTTTGAACATTGTCTAAACATAATAAAAAATTTCAATTTAAATAACTATGATTTTCTCTCTTATCTAAAACAGAACTGGGCTTAAACTTATTTATATCCTAGCTATTCCTTTTTCCTGCCAATAGTGACTTAAATGAGAAGCAGAATAACTGTGTGTGTGTTCAAGTATATTAAGTCAGGAAACAGCTCTCCACGATGTTGCACATACAAGGTAGTATACAATTACAAAGGAATATCACTTTTTTATGAAGACATAGCTAAGCAGTAATCTAGTAAGCCCTCTTTGGCCAACCAAAAGCTCAAGAATATTGAAAGAACAGTCGCTAAGGGTAAAGATCACATATGTCCTAGATATTGTATAATGAGTGTTCACTCATTTTGTCTTTTACCTTTAAAGTACATGTGGTTTTTTTAACCAGGCAAACACAGAGACCAGTCAGATACACCTTTTATCCAGAAATACTGAGCCTTTTACCGTTCACTGGCCTGTTCTGCTGTAAATAACTCAGTTCTAACTTTACAAAGTATTTTTGTTTTCATTTTTTAAGACATTGCTGCAGAAAATTGTCTGCCTTCTATTTTTTCTTTGCCTACCCAAATCCAGAAGTTGTAACTCTGAACTTTTCACTTTTCATGATATTCACTTAGCTAAGTAAATGTCAGTCTTCAATTATTAGGAGCATGGACTCTAAATTTAGACATACATGTGTTTCTGTGTAATTTCACTCATTCTCAGGATGAAGTGAAGAAAATCCCCATATCTATTCAATAGAGTGCTGTCTTTTGTTTTTCTTTTCTTTTCTTTTTTTGGAGATTTTTTTTTGTTATCAGGCACGTTCGCTCACCAGACAGACAGAGCGAGACAGAGAAACAGAAAGCGAGAAATCACCATCCAGGGTGGATGGCCACGCCACAATCCCTTCTCCTCCATTCTCTTCTCAGGATCTTGGGCATGCACGCAAACGTGCCCAGCAGGAGATTAAGCCACCAGGTCCGGGACTCGAACCACAGTTGACTACATTGGAGTCAACAACATAGTCATTACGCTAATTGCTGGTCCTTAGAGTGCTGTCTTAATCATTAGATAAGAAATCCTAAATAAACTACTTAAAATAGTTAGTGTTGAGATTATCAATGTTTTTTAGTTTAAATCTTCATTCAACTACAATTACTTTTTCCCCTCTCTTGACTCCTGACTGACTGGGACATCTGAATGGTATTCCAAAACTTCCATACCTTTACTACCATCTAGTTATGAAACTCACTGTTCCTTGCATGTATAAAGCAAAGGTTAGAAAAACTGACCTGTGTAAATTACTGTTATCTCAGATCTAAGTATTTCCTTAGTTTTAGCAGTTGGGGAAAAACATGAAACAATTCTGTGAGTTCTTAGACATATTCAGTCATTAAATGAATACAACTTTTCAACATCTGCTCAGTGTATCTGTGGTTTATATTATAGCATAAAGATGAATACAATATTAGGTTATTGAAAAAGTCATAACATATATTAATTTGCAAAAATGTGGCATGACTTTTCTGACAATCTAGTAGCTTCTAGGGCCAAGGAATTAATCTTCCAATGGGTATAAAGTACTTAGCACTCCATAGATAATAGGTCATAAAAGTCTAATGAAATCTTGGACTTTTTAAGAGAACAGTGGCTGTAATCACCTATAACTGTGGCTAGTACTTTCCATTACTCTTCATCTTAGGTAAGTAAGGAAAAGTTCTGACAATAACCAATTTATCACCTAATCAGATTGTCATGATAACCTTAATGAAGCTCTACAGAGATATCAAGACCTGAGGCCAGCAGGCGTAGTGGTTAAAATGCTGGACTCCCACATGGCCAACCTTGGTTCAAGTTCTAGACAGGGAGGCTTGAAAATCACACCAGGTGTGAAAATGTGTGTGTCCAAAATCCCAAGAGGAGAATAGAGAAGGGACTGTGACATGGCCATCTCCCCCAGGGGGTGATTTCTCACTTTCTCTCTTTCTGTCTCTCCAGTGAGCAAACATGCCTTATAGCAAATATTTCTCTCTTAATTAAAAAAAAAAAATCACTGGAATCATTGGACCTTTCTGAGTACAGCATACAGCAAATTCCACTTCTAAATGAATTTTAAAGAATATCTGAGCTGATTTCACATACAAAGAGTCTTCATGAAGTTCATGAAAAATGTATATCATGAAAAATTACACATGGATTTCAAATTTTTTATACCAAAATTGTACTTTTGAAGTCTTCTCAAAATCTTGCAAATTTTTCTTTCATTATTTATTTATTTATTTTTAGAGGTTTTTGCTATAGATCATGTGCGCTCACCAGAAAGACAGAGACATAGAGACAGAAAGCAAGAAATCACTCCCCAGGGGGGTGGCCATGCCACAATCCCTTCTCCTTCATTCCCCTCTGGGATCTTAGACACGTGCACACACACGCCCTGCGTGAGTTTAGGCCACTGGGTCTGAGACTCAAACCATGGTTGAATACCTGGGAGCCCAGTGACATAACCATTACATCAACTGCAGGTCTCTCTTTTTTTTAAAGAGCGATTTTTGCTGTCAGGCACATGCACAGAAAGCAATAAATCACCTCTCAGGGGATATGGCCATGCTGCAATCACTCCTCCATTCTCCTCTCGGGATCTTGGGCACAAGCACACACACACCTGGCATGAATTTTAAGCCACCAGGTCTGAGACTTGAACCATGGTCAACTATGTGGGAGTCCAATCATGTAACCATTATGCCATCTTGCTGCTGCCTTGCAAATGTTTCTGACAGAAAGTTGTAAAACTACCTTTGTTTCATGGTAGCAAACCTGTCATTTGTTAAATGTTTTTGATACCTTCCGTAAGAAATAATTTTGTATATGTGAATGTTTCAATTAGGTATTTTAACAAATACATGTATTTATTTTTCCCTTCTGTTTGAATTATTTTTCCACAATGGTATCAATGACTTTGGGAAATACCTAATAGCCTATTGTTAGTAAAGTTACAACTCTCTATGCCAAAAACACTATTTCATGAAAGGTTTAATACAGATGACTTAATACAAATACTGCTTGTTAAAAATGCATTTAATATATTTATAGGGCATTTACCATCTACTGAACATAATAGTTCAGTGTTACTTATCTTAAATGTTCTCAGAACACTTACCTTAGCCTACAGTTGGATGAAATCATCTAAGGTAAAGCCTATTTTATATAGAGTTGATCTAATTATTTTTGAAACACAATTCAAAATTTTAAATGAGGTATCTAGTGAACATATATCATTTGCACAACGTTATAAAGTCAAAAAATCATGAGTTGAATCATCATAAGCTGAGGACCGACTGTACTTGTTCTTTACATTAATTAGAAGGGTCACTTACAAATCGAAATAAAAATGCTTTTACACACTGTATAATATTTTAAATTTAAATTCTACTCAACCAATTAATCACGTAGTCTTAGTAAGTTACTTTTAGTTCTCTCATTAACTTCTGTAATTTCTCCATATGTATCAAATATGTTCTTTGTGGTAATGTATTATATCTATATTTCTGTAAACCTAAAGCTACAGATGTAGACATAGCTGATTTAAGGTATATCTATTATTTTTAGCTTCGGGACTAAAAGTACAGAAAACAAGAGAGAATCTATCTCATCTGTAATTGTATATATAGAAGAAATAAGTATGTAGGTCCAATTTTGAATTCTCTGATAGATCTCGCAGAATGAATTAGAACGGTAAGTGATGGCTAAAGGAAGAAATGATGCTTTCATAAGTGTATATAAAACTCCATATTACAGCTTTTCAATGCTGAATTTTAAGGGAGTGAAAAATAAAGTTTTCAGGGAAACAAATGTATGAATTCAGCCTGCAGATAACTTATAATTTCATGTGTAACATAAAGGAGATTTTTACTTGCCAAGAATGTTTAAAACATATCAATTTAGAGTTAGAAACAACACTTAAGGCTTTTACTCACCGAGATCAAATTAGTAGAGGTTTAGTAAATAATGTGCCTTTCTTAGAATGAGGTTTAAAAGAGTTCCATGTGAAAATAAAGTTTCCAGCTATAGTAACGTTTTACTCAACAATGACCATCCTTTTTCACTTAGACCCATAATTTTGCCATATAATTAGCCAGTTGGAAGAGAGATTATATAGTAAAAATTAAGAAAGCAGGCCACTTAGTGGCATGGTGGCTGAGGCAGCTGAATTCAACATGGCTGACTACACAGTTAAAACCCTAGACGTGGCAGCTTGAGAAACACGTGGTGTGCTTGCATGTCTAAAATGTTGAAACTTTCGAAGATGGAGAAGGGAGAGGAGTAATATATCCATTTTAATTACTTTTATTTTATTATGTGTATATATATATATACACACACACACACACACACTTTTTTGAGAAGTTTTTGCTATGGGATGCGTGTGCTTGCCAGAAAGACAGAGAGAGGCAGAAAGCAAGAAATTTCCCCTCTTCCAAGGGAGTTTGGCCACACCACAATCCCTTCTCCTCCATTCTCCTCTCAGGATCTTGGGCATGCATGCACACACGCCCAGTATGAGTTCAAGCCACTGAGTCCAGGACTTGAACTGTAGTCGACTAAATGTAAGTCCAGCAACACAACCATTATCCCAACTGCTGGTGTTATTACTATATATATTTTTAATTGTCAGAGGTATGTGCATTCATGTGTAAGAGAGAGAAAATAAGAGAGAGAAGGAGAGAAAGCACCTCTGGTGGTATGCTGACAAAGTGTAATAATGTTTTCTTCCATTTCTCCATCCTGTCAGGTATTTGGGTGCACAAACACAGGTATACCTGACATGCTTTTCCAACTCCCTGGGCCCAGATGCAAATCTCAGTAGGCCATGTGGGATGCAGCTCTGCATGCACAGCACTGAACTGTGTGCTAGAGTAACAGCTCTAACCTTTATTTTTTATACGCCTCTTACTATCTTTCTATGACACTCAAAGTTAATTATTAGAGTTTAGAGAGACTTTTGCTATAGGGTGCATGCACTTGCTAGAGAAACACACAGAAAGTAAGAAATCATCCCTCAGGAGGTTATAACCATACCACATTCCCTCCCCCTCCACTCTCCTCTTGTGATTTTGGTTATGCATACATACACACATGCCTGGCATGAGTTTTGAGCCACCAGGTCCAGGACTCAAAACACAGCAACTACATGGGAGACTACTGATATAACCATTATGCCATCTGCTGGTCCTAACAATTTAAGTTGTTTTTCTTTGATAAATCAGTGCATTTTAACTTGTTTGTTTGCTTATTTTACACAATAATTTTTTAAGTTATAGAAAAAATGTAATCTTTTTTGACATAAAATTATATTAAAATTATATTATCGATAGAAGGGTATACTTTCATTTCTGCTATATCTTCAATTAACTTTATGTAAGATGATCTTCAAAAATGTACAGAAATTCATATTATGAAGAAACTATGCATGGATCTCAAATTTTTTTTTTTTTGGCATCAAAACTAACTCATACTTTAATTTCACTATTATTTGAGGGTTTTTTTTGTTTTTTTTTTTTAACGTTTTGAAGGTCCTTTCCAACATATTTTACTTTGCATAGTTAAATAATCAAATACATTATGTTCTAAAGTAGGTGTTCTTAAACCTGTCTGAACTGTTCACTGGAGGTCCTCTTAAAATCACCAATACCCAGTCTCCTTCTTTAGGTAATATTTTCATTTACATCTTTGAGGTGAGACTCAAGTATTTGTATATATTAGATCCTCCTAAGTTTATTTCAACCTTCAAATAAGATCTGAAAAGTTTTTTTTTAAAAAGCAATGTAACAAAAGTATGGATTTTTTTAAATACATAAAACAAAATCTCTTGCCTGTTGATGACCAACATACTTATATGTTAAGTTTTCCTATAAGCTTCCCCCCGCCCCCTCTGGTTTTTCTGCCTGCCTGCCTGCCTGCCTTCCTTCCGTGTTTCCTTTCCTATCTATTTTTAAATGTTTTGGGGGACCAACAGATGGTGTTATGGTTACGTCACTGGACTCCCACGTAGTCTACTGCAGATCGAGTTCTGGACCTGGCAACTTAAAACTCGTGCTGGGTGTATGTGCATGTGTGCCCAAAATCCCAGGAAGAGATTGGAGGAGAAGGGATTGTGGTGCAGCCATCTCCCCTTGGGGTGCTTTCTCACTTTCGGTCTCTCTGTCAGTCTGGTGAGTGCACATGTTCTATAGCAAAAATCCCTCAAAAAATGTTTTTGACTTATTGAATTTATAATGAATTCCTATGTACTTTTCACTTGACTTCCAATAATGTTAGCACCTTATGTATCACAATGATCAAATCTAAGCAATTAACAATGATGTTGTAATCTTAACCAGAATACAGATTCTAATATATTTTTTATGCTATTTTTTCTATTCATGTCCTTTTCTGTGCTAGGATTACATCCAGAATCCCACACTGCAACTAGTCATTTTGTCTCCTTAGTCTTCTCCAGGATCCTTTTTTATTAACATGTTAATCTTTCTTGTTTTTCATGCCTTTGACATTTTTGAAGTTCTGATCAGTTTCAGAATTGCTAATTGATATACCCATGTGAAACTGATCCAACAACTAGAATGTGTTGTTGACATATTGCTGTTTTTCTCTTCTGTCTCATAGTTCCAATCAAAATACATTTTGAAAGGTACTTAGGTTGGTTCTTTCTGGAGATCTTCATGAGAATGGCTATGTTCTTCTTTTGGGTTCAGTTTCGATTGTTTTTATTTTACTCATAGTACCTATATATGGTGGTTTACATTCATAGCTTTACTTGTTTTTGTTTATTTTTTGGTGATATCAATCATGCTACAATTTTAAGAATAAGAGTTACACTAAAAGTAGACTCAGAAGTCATGCCACTGCCATATTTTTATCATCTCATTCCCATTCTCTTTTTTTTCTACCTTTTAGCGACTCATTAAACACAAGGATACAATCTCCTTTTCTTTTTAATAACATTTTACTCTTCCTATATTTCCTTTGTATAAATTATTTCTTTTGCATAAACAAAAAAATATTTGTTACATAAGGAGTAGCATACCAACACAGCTTTTCAAAGTGAATAGCCGTATATCTTCAAAATTATTCTACAAGAGTTCATAGAGATCTTTCTTATTTATTTTTCAGGTAAAGTGGTAAAGTTCTCCATGATATGAATGTACCTTAGTTTATGTTCTGTAATAGAGAAATATTAAAAATTATACATGTGTCCCTCTTTAGAAGCGTGATTGAATAAACTAATGGTACATGTTAATCTTCTGTGTGCTTATATTTGAATTCCTAGAAGACACAGGATAAATCTCTAGAAGTAGAGTTTCTGGAGTTGAAAGGTAAGTGTACATGCAGTTTTGTTAGGAATTGTGAAATTTCTCCCAAGAATCATTGCACTAGATTGTGTTCCCTTTTTTATTTAGGTTTTTGTCATAGGATTTATATGCTCAATAGATAGAGACAGAGGGCCATGTAGGAGTCCAGCACCTTAACCACCATGCCACCTGTTGGTCCCCAGATTACAATCTTACTGCACAGGATGGGAGAGCCTGCTCCTCTACAGTTTTTCCAACAGAATGTTTCATCATACTTTTTTTATCTTTGCCAGTGTAATAAGAAATGTTATCTCAGGGACCAGTGGTTGGCATAATGGCTATGTTGCTGGACTCCCATGTAGTCGACAGCAATTTGAGTCCGGGACCTGGTGGCTTAAACTCACATCGGGCACATGTGCGTGTGTGCCCAAGATCCCAAGAGGAGAATGAAGGAGATGGGATTGCGGCGTTGCCATCCCTCTTGGGGGGTGATTTCTCGCGTTCTGTCTCTCTGTCTCTCTGTCTTTCTGGCGAACGCATGTGCCCTATAGAAAAGCCTCACCAAAAATAAAATTAAATTAAAAAAAAAGAAATGGTATCTCAATATTGTCTTACATTTCATTTATCTAATTACAAATGAGTTTGCACATTTTTGCAATTTTAAGGGCCACTTTTATATCTCTTCTTTGCGGTGTCTGCATATCAGATGCTCTTGAAGAAAATTTCACTTTATTTAAATCCTTTAAAATCTACATAAGCATATTACCCTGTAAAATGAAAATATTTTAAATCAATCTTTCTTGCTTGCTTTCTTCTCACTTCTGCCTCCTTCCTTTCTTCCTTTTTACTTCTTTCTTCTGCCTATCAGTTATGATCACTTACAGAAGTGAACTCATTAAAATTAAAGAACACTAAATATATTTTTAATATTTTGTGGATAAGTTACAGCATTCTTTTAGAATTTTTAAAAATGAAAACAACACTCTCATACGATATCCTACAAGTACTATTGACATTAAAGATTTTCTTTCAACTTAACAAGAATTAAAATATATCTTTGATGACAAAATCTGAACAAAAATGATAAGAAATAGTTGTCTAAGGGTTCATTTAGTTTTAGTTATTAATACTGCTGATATATTCATAACCATAAAATTTCTAAGAAAATTTTAAATTATAACTGGTTATTACAAAATATAATTTTCATCTGATCTTTAATAAATTTACAATTACATAAAATATATAATTATAATCTTATTTCTTTTTATGTTCTCATTTGTCTCCTTATGAGTTCTTCTAGAGGACTGGTTCCCAAACTCTAGCCTACATCAGAGTCACCTGGAGGATTTAAGGCTCGGATTGCTGGGCCTCAGCCAGAGTCTCTGATGTTCCTACCTGTAAGGAGCTATTCAGCTTACACACCTATCAAGTTCTCAAGCTGTTGCAGCTGCTGCTGTTTGAACATTCCACTTTAAGAACCAGAGTCCTAGAATAAGAATGATAGGTTTTTCTACACTCCTCTTTCAGATCAATGGAATGCTTACTAGTTAATGAACTACTTAAATTTTTTTATAGTTGAAAATATGGAAGTATTTATAGATTTTTTTCCCTTTGAACAAGATAGAAAATAGAAGTTTTAAATACTTCTTTCAATGAGAGTTCTGAGTACACATGAATCTTTCTAAATAGTTATAAATGTAATGTGAAATTAGGCTCAATTTATATGACTGAAATAATCATGATACTATGGAACTAAATCATGTCAGTTTTTTAATAAATTACAGATGGGAAGATAAAATATAACCTAATATTGTTATCACAAATGGAGATCAATAATTCCAATGAGTATAATAACTTGTATGAGCATATTTTAATATAAAATAGCTGAATAAATACTTATTTTTTTCTTTTGGTTTTTGAATATTCAGTGCCACCATAGTTAGAAATAATTATTTTCTTCATGTGTATAATTGACTACTCATGCTTTAGAAACTGACAAACGAAATCCACCATGATTTTAATCTCTGAAATAACATTTTGTTTTCTCAGTTCACTTCCTTGGGCTATCCTTGAGTATTGGTTACCCTTTCTGGAATACAGAGTAGGAATTATAGTGCTAAATAAAACTTATACCTTCCATTATAGAACACAATTTAGGAGACTGGGTTCTTATTTAAGAAAGGACAAGTAGATGTAATAAAATGAATGATTAAAAAAAATAAAACCTCATAGAACTAAGGAAAGGTCAGCTAGTGGATGAAAAACGACTAAAAGCTCCAGAGACTACAACATAATAATGTAGAAATTGTGATTGAACTACTTAAGAATGAAATGCATATAGACAGTAGAAAAAGAGACATCAAAAGCAGTGAAATGCAGAGGGTTTATTTGCAAGACTCAAGAGAAGGAAATTAGGATATCCAGAAAAGGGAATTAGGTACAGATCTAGGAAAGTTAGTTAAGATCATTTAGGAATGGAACCAGCAGGTGACATAATGGCTCTGTTGCTGTAATCCCATGTAGTCGATCACGGTTCAAGTCCCAGACCTGATGGCTTCAATTCATTGCCAGGTGCGTGTGCATGTGTGCCCAAAATCCCGAGAGGAAAATGGAGGAGAAGGGATTGTAGTGTGACCATCCCCTGGGGGGGGGTGATTTCTCGCTTTCTGTCTCTGTATCTCTGTCTCTCTGGTGAGCACACATGCCATATACCAAAAACCTCTCAAAAAAATCATTTAGGGAACAAGTTCTAGAACTAAGATATAGAAATTCAAGGACAATGACCAGCAAGCAGAGATAAGCTGTTCAATTCAGGAGAACAATGAAGAGATGTAAAGAGACAGACACAATTTGGGGAAAGGAATAAGTCTTTGAGACTGAGATTCAAGGTGAGAGAAAACCAAGGGCCCAATATCTCTTTTTTTTTTTTGAGAGAGGTTTTTGCTATCGGGTGCATGTGCTCACCAGAGAAACAGAGACAGAGACAGAAAGCGAGAAATCGCTCCCCCCTCCAGGAGGGATGGTCATGCTGCAATCCCTTCTAGTCCATTCTCCTTTCAGGATCTTGGGTATGCATGCACACATGCCCAGCATGAGGTTTAAGCCACCAGGTCCAGGACTCAAACTGCAGTAGATGACATGGGAGTCCAGTGACATAACCATTATGCCATCTGCTGGTCCCAAGAGTCCAATATCTAAAGGTGAAGTAGAAAACAAAATATTTGTTGGAGAGAAAAACTAAGTGTCAAAACTAAACTCAAGTTAAAAATCCCATGCCATGACCAGCTGTGGTAGCACGGTGGGATTGCACTCCTCCACAGTTCCAAGGATGAATGGAAAGGTCTTGCTTGGGCTGATATCACAAAGCCTCTGTATATGCTGGGCATGTGCACTTGTCTGGAATCCCAGCTGGATAAGGCCTGGGGGTGGATCATGGCATAGACCTACTGGAGTTACTGTATCTCTCTCCCTTTCTCTGTTTCTCTCTCTCATGAAAGAAACAAATGAATAAACTTTTAAAAATACAGTGCAGAGACAGTAACATCTAAGATAACTGATTATATTCATTCTTAGAAAATATTCTAATTCTTGATCTTAATTTCTCAAAGGAGGAACTCAGAAACATGGAGGAATCTGGAGGTTGAGAGTTATATTGAACTAGTTTGGAGATATAAAAAGTGACAAGTTGTGGCAAGATATTTCAGGCATCTACACTAATATAGCAAGATTACTATCTCCATTATGTAGATATGTCTATTTATAAAGAAATTATCTTTGAAGTCAAATATAAGCCAAAAAGCATATTATTTTGGTGAATGGATTACTTTCACCAACACCTCTCAATTTATCTAAACTTAGTGATTTTTGTCCTCTTTCATTTTTTACTGAAACTAGATATCTAGGATCTATAGCAAGATCATGATTTCAGAAGTCTATAGTCTCTGCTGACACCTGTTGTCAACTAATGAAATAACTATAAACTGGGACCAGCAGATGGTGTAATGGCTATATCAATGGACTCCCACATAGTCAACCTTGGTTTGAGCCCCAGACCTGGCATTTTAAAAGTCACACTGGGCACATGCATATGCGTGCCAAGATCCCAAGAGGATAATGGAGGAGAAGGGATTGTGACATGGCCATCCCCTCAGGGGCGGGGGTGGGGAGTGGTAATCTCTCATTTTCTGTCTCTTGGTCTCTCTTTGTCTCTCCAGCGAGTGAGCATACTCTATAGCAAAATTATCTCTCTCAAGAAATAAAATTTAAAAAGATCATTGTAAAGTAACAAACGCCCTAGAAGTACTCGGCTCACAATTTTTTCATTAAAAGCAGCTGTCTCTGGGAGTCATTTTTTTCTCTGAAAATGTAGAGCAAATGGCATGAAATTCCACACAAATTTGGGGATTAAAAATAATATTTCTCTTAAATTTTTTTGTTAAAACCAGGTAAGATCCCAAAATGTGACAAAGCCAGCCCAATCTCTCCCTTTTCTAATTTCTATAGCTTTAGGGGACAGCTGCTCTATTTTGCCATATTTTTTTTACAATTACCTAAAAAGAAAGTACCATTCTGACATTCACCTCTTCCTTCTTGTTCTTTCCTACACAGAGTACGTATTTCTCTTTGCATCTTCAGGTGCCATAGAATAGAGCCTGGTTTATCAGTGAATGACTGGTTATGCCTGTTTTAATCAGGACCACACTCTAAGACATTTGACTGCGCTAAAACACAGACTTGGTTTCTCTTGTTAGTTCATATTTTTAGCCATGTAGTTTCAATAGAACTACTTAATGAATCTACCTCATTCTCTGATCTCTTACCCTGCCTGTTGTGTAATAAATGATTTAGACTATACACAGCTTTAAAATACAGGATAAAAGGAGTTAATGTAAAAATGCATTGTTATAATATCCCTTCCAATAAGAAATTGAATTTTTTCCCTGTATGCTAGATGATGGAATTAGTACTATATTCTGATACACTATTAAATGGAAATGCTCAGAACTAGCAACATTTTATTAGATATTATTACAACAATTGACTTAACACTTTTACTTTGGGAAAATATACTAGCAGTTTCAAGAAGCATTTTATATATTTACTAAGGCATTTTATTTTACTTTCCTAATATCCTTTTACTAATTTCATATATTTCCAATTATATTTGTTAATAAGATGATAATTTTGTTGTGGTTAATGGATGTAAATATTTTCAACCACTGGTTTCATCAAACCCACATAATTTTTTATTGTCATGGTACAAATATGACTCATAAACAGATGCATTTTTCAAGTTAATATGCTCTCAATGAAAATATTGGATGTGACAATCCAATATGCATCGAATCTTAACTTTTTTAATTTGTGAGGTATATATTTTAATTGATTTCTATTTTAGACTGCTTTTAGAATTACAGACACATTGAGAATACAGTACAGAGAATGTCCGTGTTCCCTCCACCTCCTTTCCCTATTATTATCTTACATTAGTATGCTACATTTGGCACAATTACTGAACCAATAATGATACATTATTATCAACTGAAGTCCAAAGTTTTTCCAAATCGTTCACTTTTACCTAATGCTCTTTTTCTATTCCAGGATCCTAAGCAGGATAACAATATGTGTAGTTGTCATGTCTCCTTGGATAGCTCCTGACTGACACTTTCTTAGACCATGAATTCTAAGAACTACTGGTCTGATATTTTTTAAAATACCCCTCTATGGAATATTCTTTCTTTTTACCAGAGAGTGCAAGAGCTCCCGAGAGAGAGAGAGAGAGAGAAACAGAGAGAGGAAAGAACAACACACTTCCTGTGGGGAAGGGTCCTGCTTGAATCCTTTCTCCTCTGTCTCTCTGGCCTTCCCACCTTTCTGTCTTTCCAGATTTGGGGCATATACATACTTAACGCCCAGCATGTGTCTCAAGCCACCAGGTCTGGGACTCTAACCCTCAATCAGCCATGTGAGATCCAGCTGCCCCAACCACTGGGCCACAAAGCTGGCTACTTTTGGTGGGTGTTGATTCTTTGCAACTAGAAGTTGTAGTATGCAGGCAGCAGTGTGGCTTTATAGGGATCTCGGATGGGGCAGAACGGACTTTAGACATAGATGCAGTCATAACCAACTCCTAGGGCAGTCAGAAATAATTATCCATTCCATATGTGCCAGGGAATTAATTGTTAAGTTTACTTTTTTCCTTCACATGAGACAAATATATAAAGAGATACAATCACCCCCAACAGGGTTTCAAACCTATGATCTATCTCCAGTCTCAGTCAGTCCAGATCACAGACACATGCACACCCATTGCATGTACACAGAGTCCTCAGGATGCAAACACAGCACCTGCCGTGTGGTTCCAGTCTCACAGAATGTTGTATTTCCACCATGCCACTAGCTGGCCTAGGAAACAAATCCTTACACACAGTGAATGGTTAAATAACCTCTATTCTAACTCAAGTGTGGTGGCTTGAAACGAATGCCATTCACGTGTGCATATGTGTCCAGGATCCCAAGAAGAGAATGGAGGAAAAGGGATTGTAGCATAACCATTTTCCCCTGGCAGGTGATTCCTTGCTTTGTCTCTCTGTCTCTCCAGTGAGCGCATCCACCATGTAGCAAAAATCTCTCTCTCAGGGGAAAAAAAAAAGTGGAACTAAAGAATCCTTTCTTTTAGACTATTCTGAAAGATTTATAACTTTACTAGAAGCACAGATGCAAGAATCTTTTTTCAGTTTACATAGGCAGTGGTACCTTAAGAAAATTTCACTTGTTTGTTCTAGAGTACAAATATATTTATGTAGGCCTTTCCCTACCAGGGATATTCTTTACATATCTAATTATAGAAAAAAATAATTCCATGGGATTAAAAAAGTCTTCCATTTATGTAAAAATTCTAGTTGTAAACAAAATGGAAATGTGGTCTGCTTTGGTGAGTCTTAAAAGAACTTCTCCAGGAAGTTTTACAGGTTCCTGAGTGGGAGGAAGGCTGACATGCACAAATGTCTTGTGTCAGTGAAATACTCCTTGCAGTCTCTTCATCCATCAGGGACTCAACAATCTACTCAGATACTAAATGACTGAGGGCTTGAGGAGCACCCACAGCCCTGGCCTGTGGACACCTACAGAAACATCATGCTCTCCAGGCCAGCAGGTGGCGTGGTGGTTCAGGGCACTGGATTCCCACATGGCCGACCGCACGTGGTGGCTTGCTTTCTCATCCTCTCAATCTCTCTCTCTCTCTTTCTCTGTCCATCTCCCATCACATTAAATCAATAAATTTTTAAAAATCATGATCCCCAAACTCTGTGTTATGTAAAGCCACCTAGAAATGCTTCCCACACTACTGTTCTCCATAAGCACAGGGGAAAAGTACAGGGGTCTGAATCTAGTGCAGGAGGGTTGTGGAGTGTAGAGTTAAAAATTAAATAAATGAAAATAAAAAGAACCAGCTGTAATGGCATAGCATAAACACAACACTCTGTGATGGTGAAGCCAAGTGGGAAGGCACCAAATTCACACCCTGAGTCTCCCTGTTTACTCCAAGCACACGTGGATTTGTCTGTGATCTTGACTGGCTGGGGGTGGGTCTTACTGTGAAGATTCAGGTATGGGTGCTCTCTCTCTCTCTCTCTCTTTTTTGCTCATGGAAGAAATAAATAAACTTAAAAAAAAGAAGAGGCGACAGTAGAATAGTTGTTATATCACTTTACCCCTTGGTAATTGGGTAGGAAGCTTTCTTCTTTTTTTTTTAAAGAATTATTTATTCAACTTCATTCACTTATTTTAATTTGACCAGAGACATGTACTAACACAGACAGAGAGAGAGAGAGAGAGAGAGAGTGAGAAAGCAAGCCACAAGCCACCAGGTTTGAGACTCGAACCGTGGTTGGCCATGTGGGGATATCCAGTGCCTTAATCACCAGGCCACCTGCTCGTCCCCAAGGGTGGGGAACTTTCTTATGATTCAAAACACATATTATGTTCAGGTATTAATACAAGGTTTTAATGGGAACCACACACACAATTATGTACATTTATGCAGTCCATGTTAAGCTTTTCTCATCAATACAAACTGTATGCACACCTCATAGGTACATATAAGTACATAGGTGAATAGGAATATCTTAGGTCATAGGAAAAGTCATGACATATTTTTCTGTTTTTGTATACAAAAATGCATCAGGACTTTTCCAACAATGCACTAGATGTTCCATAGTTTCTATTGCACATATGGACAGAGCATTATAAATTGCTGTAGTTTGAATGTGTCCTCTCAAACCCATGTGTTAAGCCACTGTAATGGGATTAAGAGAGTAAAAACCTGATCCATTATGGTGTGGAAAGGTGGGAATTTTAGAAAGAGATTAGTTATCAGGTAGTCAGCAAGGGGCCCTAATAACCGAGCGCCAGTAGGTTTATAAGAACAAATGCCTATCTGTATACAGACCGTGCTCCACTCTGCTCAAAGTTCTGTCTTCGGCTATTTTGCGATGCTTTAAAATTTCCAGCCACGAGACTCATGAGACAAATAAAGCTTTATTTTTATAAGTTACCCAATCTTAGGCATTTCTGTTACCAATGTAATCACAAAGACACAGAAACTTCTTAACTTGATATTTTGATAGCACACCTATATATTTATGAAGTGATTTTCTATAAAAGTGAACTCTTATTTTTAAAAAAATCATTACTTATATAGAAAGTAAACACTATGAACACAAATGGAAACAGAAATACTGGACCATCCAGTGGCATGGTGGTTAGATCGCACATAGTCAACTATGTAATTCAAGTATTGGACCTGAAGGATTGAAATCATGCCAGGTATGTGTGTTTGTGTGCCAAAATCCTAAAGGGAGAAATGGAGGAGAAGGGATTGCAATATGTCCGTCCCCCATGGCAGAGAAGTGGGGTTGCTTTCCCACTTTCTTTCTCTTTCTAGAAAACACATGCACCCTCTAGCAAATTAAATAACAAGCAACACAAAAAAGAAATATCAAAAAAATTCTCTGAGTACATGACAGATATAAATGAACACTGGAAGGACCCTCACTGATACATTGATTGATAGATGTGAGCAGATGTGATTAACCAAAAAACCCACCTTTTATGTTTAAGCCATTATGTTGGCTTAAACAACAATCGTTGGCTACAACAATTTAGGCAGTCATTCTGCCTTTCAGTAGTTTGCTCTCTAATTGAAAAGGCAGGTAAATAAATAAGTAACTTACTGGGTAATCAGTACTACTGCAAATATATAGATCAAGTGTAAATATTTGAAACAAGTCTATAAAAGTAAAGGGAAGTACTTTCCAAACCTGCTATTTCTTAGACTGTAGTTTGAAAGACAGAGGAATAGACTGACAGAACAAATTTTCTGAGTCTACTGTGTCCCAGCCACTGTGTAATATATGATACAATCATTCCCAAACGGTTTTACGTAGCACTCAGCCCAGAACAGATTAGAAATAGAGTACTCGACTCAAGCCGAGTGTAACAGATTGTAATTCTTATTTACAGGGGAAAAATGTAAACATTTTTAAACATACCTACTTTTAAAGAAGATATAGAAACATACACTCATTTTATAAGGCTTTGGATTGAAATCTTTTTTTCAACTACGTTTTGAATAAGATTCCCTTATTTGATGAAAAGAAGATAGACCAATAGAAAGATACACACATGGCTAAAAACAAACAAACAAAAAGATATACAGGTAGACAACAGACAGATTATGACTAATGTATTATTATACTCTTAAAAGCGTTTAAATATTCAGGTATATTTCCATGAACACTGATAAGCCTCTATTATGTACCAAACACTGTGTTTGTACTATGGTCTGTTTGTGTCTTTCCATAGCCATATGTTAACATCCTAGCCTCCTGGGTGATGGTGTTCAGAAGTAGGGCTTCAGGGAGGTGATGAGATCATGAGGGCGCTGCCTTCGTAATTGAAATTAATGCCCTAACAAAGAGACCCCAAGAACTGCCTTAGCCCTACACTAGGAAAAAGGGCCTACACCTGTCACCAAGTCTGTTTGTGCCTTGATTCTGAACATCCTGGTCTCCAGACTATATGAAATAAGATTCGATTGTATTTTCCTAAGTTACCCAGCTTGTGTATGTTTTGTTACAGCAGTCCAGAGGCACTGGGACAGCGAGGTGCTGAAGATAAATGCAGTGAAATAGAGTCCAATCCTTACCTTCATCAAATTTACCATGCAATGCAAGTGAACTGAGAAGTTTTTCAAGTGAAAATACTATTTAGATAATACTAGTTGCATCCTCAACAACAACAACAACTAACTCTCAGATGGCTCTGATGCTGGCAGGTCCTTTATAAGTGCAGCACATACAGCAACTCATTTCCTGTTGTTGGACACATGACATGAATGCAATAGAGATGTTTCTGGCAGGGCAAAGAGAAAGGAAGTACCTGTGTTGGAGGCATCTATTGAAATGAGAGTGTCTAGAAAGGTTCTCCTGAAAAGAGGAAATTTGACCATACAGATATATGGACATTGTTTTTTTGCAGAGGTTTTTACCTTAGGGCATGTTTGCTTCCAGAGAGAGAGAGACTATGAGAGGGAAAGTGAGGGTGGATGACCACAGCGTTATCCGCTCTCCTCTTTTCTCCTCCCAGGATCTTCAGCACACATGCACATGCACCTGGTGTGACTTTCAAGCCATCGGGTCCTAGACTAGAACTGCAGCTGGCCATGTGGGAGTTCAGCAATAAAACCACTATGCCATCTGCTGGCCCTTACAGAGACATTTTTAAGAACAATGTCCACATACCTGCATAGTCAAATGCCTGGTGTTCGAGGAAACACTGAGGAAGACTTTGTGAAAGAAAAGGAAGAAAAAAGAGAGTAATTGGATGAAATAAGAGAAGAACATGGAGTAAGGAGCTCTTGACTGGATTTATACATGATTGAGAGAACAATGGTATTTATATCCAGCATAGTAGGAAATCATCGAGGGTTTTTTTTTGATGAATGTGGTATGAAAGTTCTCTTCTGATTGCTTGTATTTTCAAATAGCAATGAGATTCATCAAGTAAGAGTAAGGCTGGAGATGTTAAAAATTTAAAGAGATGGCCCTGCTGGTGGCACATTGGTAAGGCAACTGGATCCACATGGAAAAGGTCCTCGGCTCACCTCCTGAGACCTCCCTGAACAAGCCGGGGATCTTTACACATGCTGTTGGTGTGGGCTTGCTGAAACTGGAGGTGGATCATGGTCTAAATACCCCGCCTGTCTCCCTCTCTTTTTTTCTTTCTCTGTCTTTCATGGAAGAAATAAATGAATGAATTTTAAAATAGAAGAGTAAAGGGACAGAGTGCCTTAGTACACTATTGTGTTGCTAACTGAAATACCTGAAACTGGGTGATTTACAGAAATAGAGGTTTATGCAGCTCATAGTTTGGGGAATTAAAGTCCAGGTGTCACCTCTGGTGAGGATCTTCTAGGTGTATCGCACTGCGACATAGTGCAGAGTGGGAGAGAGTGCTCTTTGCTCTGTATGAGTTTCCTGGTCTTATTTTCTCTTTATAAACCCACTAGAACTCAACTGTAGAGGTCCCACCCTAATCTCTTAATCAATCCCCAAAGTCTCACCTTTGATACCATGAAATCGTTTCCTTCTAATATCTTCATAATAAAATCTTTTTTTAATAATTATTTTATGAACTTTATTTATTATTATCATCATTATTATTTTCCAGTTCGATCAGAGAGAGAGAGAGAGGAAGTGAGAAAGCAAGCCACCAGGTCCAAGACTTGAACCGTGGTCGGCCATGTGGGAGTCCAGTGCCTTTAACCACCATGCCACTTGCCGACCCCCATAATAAAATATTAACACATGAATTTTGGAGGGACATACATCATACTGGAGAGGAATGCAGAAAACGATTATCTACAAACACAGGAGTAAATGAACTAGGGAGTACAGTGGTATTAATTGTAGGAATAAAATTTTACTAGAAATGTTGATAGCAATTTAAAGTGAGTCCAGTCAGCATGAATAGAATAATAAACAGATCTAGAATAGAAAGGTTCAATAGGACTGTTTTGTATTTATTTTCGTTTTTTTTTCCAAGAAAATATGATAGGCTCAGTGAGGAGCAAATGAATTGAAGGGCCAGCAGGTGGCATGGTGGTAAGGCACTGGACTCTCAAGGCTGACTGTGGTTCAAGTATCAGACCTAGAAGATTGCTCTCTAACTTTCTCTCTCTCTCTCTGGGGAGTGAATGTGCCCTATAGCAAGTTTTTCTAAAAAAAAAAAATCATCATAAATAGAATGAAATAAATACTTCTTTAAAAAAAATCTTACAAGTTTTCTTATATATTCACTTACAAACAAAACAGCACTGATTACCTAATGTACCTTAGAAGCTCATAGACAGCCTGCAATTGGATCATTTGCCATTGAGATTTAAAAAAAAAAAAAAAAAAAAAAAACTGGGCAAATGTGAGCCCAGCGACAGGGTGGAACCTAATCTGGTTGAGAAAGGACATGAGGACTTCAGTATTTTCTGGCTTGTATTTAAACACACCGATGTTTTCTTTTAAACCTACTGACATGAAACACATGTGTTTGACAATATAGTCAACCAAGACTGAGATATTACACAGAAGGTACACCACAATTTTGATGAAATCTAAAAAGTAGAGTTTACAATATACTCTGCTCATACGTGAGTCCGAGAGGACAGAATAACCTGAACTCACAGAAGTTATAAAACCAGCAGTTTGTTTGTCATAGTGTAGAAATCTCGTTGTATATATCCAGTTGATATCAAAAGATTTTTATTAATAAATCTCTGAGTGAACAGATAAATTTTTCTGGAGGATTCAGAGACATTTCATCAACATTTTTCCCCACCAAAAGTTTGATCTGTGACATCTACATCAAAAAGTTGTTCTATCGGGTTTGACATTTCTTTTATATTTCTGGTATGCAGTATATTTATGCTTTACTTGTGTACTGAGAAACCTATTTTATTAAAGTCTCTACTCAGAATCTCTTTTTGTTCCTGCCTCTGTGGAGCCCAGTTAAGTTTAGAACATAGACTGACATCAAGGCAAACAGCACTTGCCTAACTTCAAAAAGCAGTCCCGGTCTGAATCAATAGGTACCAGAACCAGAGGCAAGCATGGAAAATGAGCAGAAATTTCACAATTTTACATCAGATATTGAGGTATTGTTATAGATACCTGAATATATACTTCACTATGAAGATGGTCAGTCAAGTGTCCCAGAAGCTAGAGATCAGGATTATTCACTATTGTTAGTTCTTTCCTTTCACTAACACAAGGGTTGACAGTGGTTTCTTTTTTCTCCAGAGTGTGTGTGTGTGCATGTGCTTGCCAGAGAGAGACAGAGACAGAGAGAGGAGAGAGAGGGAGAGAATGTGTGGAAGTAGCCCCCATGGGGATGGTTACTCTGCAATCCCTTCTCCATTTCTCCCTCCTTTCAGGATTTTGGACACATACACATGCACCCAGCATGTTTCTCAAGCTTCCAGTCTGATGCTTGAGCCATACTGTTAGGCCATGGGATCCAGTTGCCCTAACCTCCCTGTCATGGGTTGGCTTGATGAGGGTTCTCTCCTCCTCTGTGATTGTCTCTAGTACCCTTCATCCATGGTAGATGTTTAAACTACCTTATTTGCAGAAGTGAAGCAGGTATGTTGATACAACTCCATAATTTACTGATACCAGGTTAACTTCATTACCAAAAGATTGAAGCTGGTGCTTTTACAATTGCATTTTTTCATTCTGCAGAATAATCTATACTGAGTAATCTTCTGTCTCATTTGCTTGTTCCCTGTTTAATTTTTCACTTTCAGCATGAACCCACATTTTGTCAACACATAAATGAGTATATGCCTACTTTACTCTATTTTTTGGTTGTATTTTACATTTCTTTATACTTATTTTTTTAGCATGTTTTGTTGTTGTCTTTCTGCTCAGAAAAGCCCTGTTTAAATGATGTAAAATGTATTCTGGTCAATTACATACTTCCTTGTAGATATTCCAGAAATCTTCATCAAATCAAACTCCTCTTAGCCTCTAGTTCCTCTAAATATCCTCTGTGCCCTCCTCATGCTCCGCAGCTAAATAAATTTTGCCTGAGTGCATTCATTTTTAATGGTCACTTAATAACTACCTTGGGGGAGGGTCCACATTTTTCAGAATTTTTTTAGAGCAAATATTTCAATATATAAACCTAATAAAAAGTTAGAAACAGAAGTATTGTTTCAGATTATGTTTATAGACACTAAAATAAGAATTTTCTATTTCCCTAGGGAAAACTTTAAATAATAGATGCTAGAAATTAAATATATAATTGTTACCAGAAAATACATTTAATCAAGCATAGTTTTAAGTTGTAATCTATAACTCAACTTTCACCTTGTCTTTTTGCTTACATCTAATATAGATTCTATCTTATTATCATTATTACATTTAGTAGCACAATAAAATGCATATGAAAAGATCTCAAATGAATTGTTGACTGAATTTTTAATTCAATTACTGATTATTAACAAATACTGGTATTACTGTGTCCTGGATGACTTTTAGGTAAGAAAGGAAGTAAGAACTATCTTCTACCTACTTATGACACTACATAAAAATTTATTTGATTCTCCTGCTATACCAGTACTGAAGCAGATAGTATATATTTTGTCACACATGCATTTTTGTGAATTTGGAAAAGAACTTTAAAAATAAAAGATATTATATTTGGTTTTGAGAGAAATTTCTAGTATTTTCATAAATATTTTTTATTAGGTATTATTCTATTTCTTATATCTATGTTATTTCCAAGGCCATGGAAAAGATATAAAATATCTTGTTTTTTGTTTGTTTGTTTGTTTTTAACTGCTAGGCTGTAACTTTGTAATATGTATTAGTTACCTTTTTAAATATTTTTTTTCCTTTTTTAAAAATATTTGCTATAGTGCACATGTGTTCACCAGAGAGAGTCAGAGAGCGGGAAATGGAGAAAGTACCATATCCCGATATGGTCATGCCGCGATCTCTTTCCCATTTTCCTCTATGGATTTTGGGCACATGCACATACTTTTCAAGCTGCCACATAATTAGCCACGTGGGATCTAACTGCCTCAACCACGGCACCATTGGCTGACCCTACTTTCCTACTTTTTCTATAACAAATTACCGAAAATGTAGTGGCTTAAAACAACAGAAACTAACCCGTGGAACGCTGTTCCATGGCCTATCCTACTTGTGTACACACTTCCTTGTGTCTGTTAAATATTTTCTCCCTCCTGCCCAACTCCACGCAGTTTCTGGTTTGCAACCGGAGCACCTCCATTTTGAGCTCCTCTTTAGATTGGAAACTTGCCTCTTCCTTTCGCCAAGAGTAAAGAGAGTGACTAATAATGCCCACTGTCTTTGCTAAATAACCCGAAACTCCCTACTTTAGGATGTTCTATGGTGATAAGATCAACCACCACCAGACCCATTTGCACTGAGTCATTAAGGTCATTAAGATTCCACTGTGGGGACCAGCCGTTAGCATAATGGCTATGTAGCTGGACTCCCACGTAGTCAACCGCGGTTCGCATCCCAGACCCAGTGGCTTAAACTCACGCTGGGCACGTGTGCGTGCGTGCCCAAGATCCCGAGAGGAGAATGGAGGAGAAGGGATTGCGGCGTGGCCATCCCCCCGGGGGGTGATTTCTTGCTTTCTATCTCTCTGTCTCTGTCTGTCTGGCAAGTGCACGCGCCCTATAGCAAAAAAACTCTCCCAAAAAAAAGAAAAAAAAAAGATTCCACTGTGTTTAGGTAGGGATGGAACATACCCTTAGGAAGACTAACCTGCTTTTGCATTGTAAGTCTCTACCCCTTACCCTTTCAAGCTCACAGTTCTTTGTTCTTGTAATCACTGTCAACCCAGAAATGAATGTTGTTTTTTTTTTTTTTGGAGAGGTTTTTTTGCTATAGGGTGCGTGAGCTCGCCAGACAGCTCGCCAGACAGAGAGAGACAGAGAGACAGAAAGCGAGAAATCACCCCCGGGGGGTTGGCAATGCCGCAATCCCTTCTCCTCCATTCTCCTCTCGGGATCTTGGGCACGCACGCACACGTGCCTGGCGTGAGTTTTAAGCCACCAGTCCCGGATGCGAACCGCAGTCGACTACGTGGGAGTCCAGTGACATAGCCATTACGCTAACTGCTGAAGCCTTATGAATGTGATTTTTGCCTTTATAAGCACCCCTCACCTTTCACTCAGGGCTGCGGGGGTTTTTGAGAGACGTGAGTCGTCCTGTATTCTGCCAGTGTAATCAATAAAACTCCAATAATTTGGCTATGCCTGGATGTCCTCTTATTTCTCACTGATTAGACTGTAACGGTATCTACCAGTACTTCCTCTACTTCTATATTGAGTGCCTCAGTCCCTCAATTTCTATGATAGAGTGTAGACACCACAACAGGGCTAAACACGACATTTATGATTAAACATGTTCTTAAAAAAAAAAAAAAAGGAAAGTAGTAGCATTATTATCACCTGAACCCAACATAGTATAATATGAAATGATAAAGAAGAATATGTCTATATCCTTAATTCGATTGTCATACACTGTATGCACGCTTTGAAAAACCAAACTGTGTGGGACAAAGGTATGCAATGGTTAAACCAGAAATCACAGCACATATGTACATACAGATTGGTTACTTCTCTAAGGTTAGATTTTGCTGAGCTAAAACCAATATGTCAATGGGGCTATGGTCTTTCCTGAATAGGCTGGGAAGAGCACATTTTTCTTATCTTTTCTAGCTTCTAGACATCACCCACATGGGTGTCTCAAGACTCCCTTCCTCTTAGCATCAAAGTCAATATTGCCTCTCTGACCATGTTTCCATTGTTAAGTGTTCTTCTGACCACAGCCGAAAATGTTCTCAGCCTTTGAAACCCCATGCACTCTCACTGGCCCTGCTGGGTAATCCAAGATACTCTCCCAAGCTCAGCGTCTTAATGATTTTTTAAAGAAAGAGATTTTTGCTATAGGGTGTGTACATTCACCAGAGACAGAAAGAGACTGAAAGTGAGAAATCACACCCCCTCCCCCAAGGGGGACAGTCATGCCATAATCCCTTCTTCTCCATTCTCTTCTGATGAGTCTGGGCCTTCACGTACACGAGCCTCACATGTTTCAAGCCACCAGGTCAGTACTTGAACCACAGTGAACCATGTGGGAATCCAACATCTTAACCACTATGCCACCTGCTGGTTCCTCAGAGTTTTAATTTAATCATACATTTAAAAAGTAGTGTTTGCCATGCTCAGTAACATACTCAAAAGTTGCAGAATTAGGCTCGGGACATCTTTTGGAGAGGGGGAGCAATTTTTCTGCCTACCACACAATATATATTAGACACATAGATGTCAGCAAGAGATTTACTGAAAATTAACAGAAATAAACAAACCTTTCCAGATATAATTAATTCACTTAAGAAGCATATACCTGAAAAGAATTAAATAGATAATAATTGTATAACTAAACATCCCTCTTTTTTCTCAAGATGAAGTGTGACTGGGAAACATGAATGACTTCCTGTGATAGTAAAAAGAAAATGATCTTCTTTCTAATCCTTTCTACCTCCCTTCCTTTCTCTTCCCTCCCTCACTCCCTCTCTCCTGATCTTTATTTCTTACTCTGTCCAACCTTTCTTCCTCCCATTCTTCCATCTATACCTGTCTAAATAATATACTTGTGTTCTGAAACAAATTATTGTTTGCTAAACAATTCATGACCACTTCTTACAAATATTATTATTTTAACATAAATGAAACTGAATTCTGGTTTAATTATTTATTTTTGCATGCATGCAATGCTGATTATTGCCTATCATTTGTTCAGCTGGAAGATTTATGTCCTAAGGTGATATATATTAAATACAGAGACTATACAGAATAACCAAAATCCATACAATTGCTTGCCATATGCTTGTTTTAGCATGTCACATTGAGATCAAAATGAAAGGTCTCTATTATGACTTAAGCTAGGTGGAACAAAATAAGTACTTTTTACTTCAGTATTATAAAAGTCACAATAGTTATTGAGACTATCATCGTCATTGGGAAAAGGTCAGCTATAAGAATAGGTTAAATGATCCTTAAATACTAATTATTCAATTGGAATAGGCTAGTTTAGCAATATTTTGTTAATCTTCAATGTACCTGAGTTTTACTGTTCAACCATTCAATGAGGTAATACAGTAATAGCCAAGTGAAGTGAACTCTGATTGGCCGGCTCTAGTGCTCAGTTCTGCGCAGTTTCATGGGTACAGTGTTAAGCATTTCAGTGACATACACCCATGCCATTTTATGGTCGGTGGATAATTTAATTCTCCTACTACCTGGCACCACCTGAGAGATGTATTTGCAGGTTTGTTTCCTGAATGCCACACTTGAGTAAAAGTTCACAAAGAAAGACAATTTGTCTCTTGTTTGCCCGGTACTCCTGGCCCATAGTAACTTGCATATATATAGTAGGTGCTCTAAAAACACCAAATGGACAATCACCTACATAAAGAAAGAAATACAACCAATACAATACAATACAATAAAGTTGCAAAAGTTTCAAAAGAAGGTATCACAAGGATCACATCATCTATGTTAATATTTTCTCAAAATGATATTCCTTTGTGGCCAAAGTGTTTAAAATCCATTTGCAAAAGAAATGTTTCTATGAATATATGTTTTTCACATATCCTCTATGCAGTAATGATTTTGTTAACTCAGTAACGTGCGTGTCAATGTCATAATGAGTTCGTACTTGTTTGGATTCTACCTGCATAATTGTGGGTGAATTTCAGTTTGTTGCCAATAGGCTTTGTCAAGTCGTTCCTAGAGAACTAAGTACTTTATAGTGGCAAAGAGCCTGATGTACTATCAGGTGTTTCTTTGACTTTGGGTGATCCCTAACTTTTCCTAGCAGCTGGCAATGAATTAAGTGCCTGTAAAATCATCTCTATAATACAGTTGTATAATTGTATTAGTTATAAAGTGATCCACGACTGTCATGAAATCAAGTATTGGACTTGAGCCATCAAGGATATAATTATATAAAAATTAAACAAGGCTTATGCACTCAAACTGTCACTTTAAAAAAAAAATAGCCATTCAAGTATGATGCACTTTTGACAGTTAGGCTGGCAAAAATAGCAATGCAGATAACTGTATTTTAATGCAAATAAGATATGCATATTCAAAGATTCAACTTTCTGAAGTGAAGAATTCTAAGAGTACTCTTTACAATGGAAATGGCTTGATGAGTTTAGCTTTTGTGTGTGTGTGGAAAAGGAAAAAAAGATGACAGATTTTATTATAGTTAAAATTTCCTTTACTGGAACTTCTGGAAACTTAAGTTGTACATATGGTACATACATATCTTAACATTAAATACTTTGACAACTTAAAACTATTTAACATTCCCATAGACATTTAAATTTTTTGCCTCCACATTGATTGCATGTGAAAAATGAAGTTTTAATTTTATACTTATTTCTTACAGCTACAGCCTGCCTCCAACAAAAAACAGTATTTAACACTGAAAGCAATTCCCACTCTATCCATCTCACTAAATTATTTATAAAATTATTATAATCATATGACATAGATTTTTGGATGATATTTCCATTAGAACCGCAAACAGAAATTTCCACAAAACTTTTAAACATTTTAGAACATTTTTTAAGTCTCTGCTTTTTAAAAGATAACTTTCTAGGTGATAATGACTGATTCCTCAAATCTGCTATTCCTTTTACCCCAAACACCATCCATACACAAACAGCTGATGACTTATTTTATATAACTTTGGGAAATTAAAATTCCTCATTTTTTAAAAAAAATTTTTAACATGTATTGGGTCAAATTAACCCATTTTCCTGGCAGAATGTGGATCCCATTTTGTCAAACCCATTTGTGTCAAAGAGTTAATTTAAATATATTAGTTTGGTGTCCAAGCATCTTTCTTCTATACGGAAATATTTTAGGACAACAGGTTTTATGAGAAATTTAGGAAGACTATAAAGTAAGGCATATCTATTATTTCTGTATTTATTGTCCTAAGATTGTTGGGGGGTACAATATTTTATTTTGTGTCACCTCCAAGTATACCTGTAATCACTGTACCATCTACTACTGATAAAGTACCTCCCACTTTGTCCAACAGTGCCTTTTAGCAAATGTTAATTTAGGATCTTTGTTATAGCACAGAATCCAAGAAGGAGCTTTTTAATCTTTTTTATTATATAAACTCTTTCAGTAACTTTTCAATGTCTAATTGGGTCAAATTATCAAACTTAGTTTTAATGTAATAGCAGTAATGTATACATATATGTGTGTGTATTATTTATTCATTCTTATTTCTTCAATCTGTGTTGAAGGGTTTTTATACTCCTTTTCTTTGCCTTTTTTTCCTCCACTGGGTAGATTTGGTGGCAGAGGTATGTATACAGTTTTCTTCATCTTGAATGTATTTACTTATATACACACATATATATATATATACACACATACATATATATATAATTTTATTTTTTTCTAGATAGCTTCAAATTGGTAATGTTGGGTTAGAAATTTCTCCCTGGTGGGTCCAGCAGTTAGCATAATGGCTATGTCCCTGGACTCCCATGTAGTCGACCTCGGTTTGAGTCCTGGATCCGGCGGCTTAAACTCACACCGGGCGCATGTGCATGAGTGCCCAAGATCCTGAGAGGAGAATGGAGGAGAAGGGATTGCGGAGTGGCCATCCCCCCGGGGGGGGATTTCTTGCTTTCTATTTCTCTGTCTCTCTGGAGAGCACACACAGCCTATAGCAAAAAACTCTCAAAAAAAAAAAAAAAAAGTTTCCCCCTGGCAATAGTTGTCTGTTTTAAGGACCTCAGGCATCAGCTGGATTGGAATAACCCTTTCACTATGCCACAGGATTACTTTGAGTGTCACCTTCTATATCCCTAAGGTATGGGCTACAGGCTGCAGAATGGAAAAGAAGCAGGTCATGAGAGAACATCCCAGAGGCTGAAAACTGAAACCCTCCTCTGCTACAGCCACACATTTTCTCTGCTTGTGGGCTTTTTCAACATCCATTTTCACTCCCATTTTGGACTTCTAGGAAGCTAAATCCACAGTTTCTAATATGTGTCTCCACTTGATAACTCATGCTCTATGGGAAAAGAGTCTGAGATCTGGCCATTTTCTGGCCCCCCACTGAGGCCTGGGATTTGTATTTAGACAGCTCTAGCAACCTCTGCTAGGACAGCTCAATTAGTCCCTTTCTCTTGTGTATCAGTCGCTTGGGATGTTGATACGCCATGGTATTTTACTAAGGTCAAAGCAGGTTGACCAGAGGTCTTGTTTATATACGCAATTGAATAACATCCCAGGCATTGGGCAGGAGTGTGTACAGGGAAGAGATATTTTGCCTTTGCTTCCTGGGGATTAAACAATGGGCTAGTGATTTTCAGGGGTGTGGACCACCCTTGAAAATGTCCATGCAGGTCTGAGGAGCCCAAAAACTTTCTGGTGACATTAGCAAGGTATGAAGCAGCTAAGAAGTTAGGTGACAATGCTATCCTATCCTGAGCAATAAAGACAGGGAGACAGGGTTCCATTTTAATACCTTGGGTGAGCCCCAAAAACTTTCTCCTCAGGGGTATTCCAAAGCAAAATAGGGTATGGACTCCCCTCCCTCTGCCCTTCCCCCAGCCCCCAGCAAATAATTCAGTAAAACTCTAACCTGAAGATGTGACCAGGTCCCTAGAATAAACCCTGTCAAATGCAGACTATGACCAGAAATACACCTCAATACCCATTAGGAAAAGTGCAGCTTAAGTGGTTTAACACCTTTGTTGCCTCCACGGGGCTAGAATCTAGCCTCCAAAGTTTAGCCAGTTCATCTTAAATATTCCAAAAGCAAGGGTGTTTGCTAAAGGACAGAAGTAACAACCAAGGCTGGGATAATAGCAAAGAGCAAGACTCATGGTCACCAACAGGTGGCAGTTGCATTGTAAGTCATCATCAAGGTGACTTGAAACCCGCTACTGACCAAGAGCAGCTGTGCAACCAAGCTATACAAGAGCCGGTCACCATGGCCAAGCAACCTGTTCATATCACCAATGTTTTAAAAGATTTAAAGAATGATTTTAGGTGCCAGAGGGCACATGTGCTTGTCAGAGAGAGAGAGAGAGAGAGAGAGAGAACACTCCTAATAGGTACTAACTTAAAGGCCCAGCCAAGCCATAGAACAGGACACTAAATGCCATTGGCCATATGGGGTCCATCTAAGAATGCACAGGGCATAACTACTGTGCTACTGGCTGGCCCAATTTACAGATTCTTTTAACTATGGAACACAACACTGGACCTTTGGGTAGATAAAAGTTGGAACTTTCTGTTATAGCTCCAAAGGATGGAAGGCTGCCATTCAGGGAAAAGCAGTGAGTGCTCATGCCTATAAAGGGAGGGTGGGGGTGGTTAATTAGGTTTCAAGAGCTCCCTGTGGATTGGCTAATTTGAATAATTGTGCTCCAGGCATAGAGTTGTTTGAAGTGGTCAGGTAGCTATCCCAGCATCCATCAGGGCTGATTGTGGTGACATAGATTAGGAGAGTCCTTCCAGAATGTGGTTGAGGGTAGATCTAGCTTTTCAAGAGGGGAATGATCAGTCTTTAGCCAGAACCTCCTATCTGGGTCAAGGGAGCAGTCGAAACACAATAAACAAAACTTAACATTGCATATTAAAGTTGTAATAGTGCTAAATACACACAAACATATTGAAAAATTTCTCAATTTTGTATTTAAAACTTCCAACTATGAGGGCAAAATATACTTGTATCTATTAAAAAGTTATTTAGACTGTTCAGTAAGATTTTAGAATTTTCTTAACACACTTTTCTCTACATGAATTCCTAGATGTTGTGTAGATTTGTTTCACTTTAACTTTTATAGCTCATTATGATTAATAATATTAAGTTCTCCTTATTAATAATGAATTGTAAACTTTTAAATTATTGCTTGATTTTACCACAAATTTGACATGTTTTTATGACTGTGCCTATGCCTGTATGGTTACTGTAACATTATTTTGATGTTTCCTAATATCAAAACATCTTGGATTCATAATATAGATCATTTTTATTCATAAAGGATCATCCTTAAATTTATTGATGATCATGTAGATTATATTTTATCTAAAGTGTTGTGTTGATATTGATTAAAAAAATCGATGTGTGATATTTTCCTTTTTGTTTTCTTATAGTGGTTTTAAAAATTACAGTAATATTTTCTTGAAAACATGAACAGAGGAGGCACTGATCACTCCCTATAATCAGGAAAAGCTTAAATAGCTTTGGGAATATCTGTCCTTCATAATGAAGGAGAAGTTTTTAAAATCATCTGTTTCTGGTGCCCTTTTTTTTTTTTTTTTTTTTTGCCACAGAGCATGTGTGCTTGCAGGAGGGAGACAAAAAGAGGGAAGGCCACCCCTGTTTTTTTTTTTGCCACAGAGCATGTGTGCTTGTAGGAGGGAGACAAAAAGAGGGAACTCCACCCCTGGAGGATGGCCTTGCCTCAATTCCTTCTCCTCCACTCACTTCTCCAGATTTTGGGCACTTGTGCACATGCATCCAGCATGATTTTCAAGCCACTGGTTCTGGGACTTGAATCTTGGTCGGCCCTGTGGGAGTCCAACGACTTAACCATCATGACATGTCTAATAGAATTCTTCAGTCCTTTTAAAAAAAAAAATAAAATAACTTAAATTATGATTGTAATTGTGTTCAAATGGCATATGATTTTTTTTTAGGAAATTTATAGTTTGCCAGTAGATTAGTTGAAGTGTATAATGGAAATGTAATGCCCTTAACTTGCTGTTGTACTGTATAATAAACTAGATCTATATTTTTAGCAATGTCTTATTCACTTTAGTTTTTTCATCAGTAGGATCGAAAGATATTTACTGATTTGATGGACCTTTAAAATAATGTCTGCATAAATTGAGGCTGGACTAAAATATAACACTCTGCAAGGCAGACACACATAGCACATTGCTGGCTCATGGCTGAAGACCTTTCGGTATGCACCGGGCAAGCACATGCCCACAATCCAGGCTGTCTTGCACTGAGGGTGGAGTCTAACCTCAGAGCCCTGTTAGGGGTTACTTCTGGCCCTCTCTCTGTCTCACTCATGAAATAAATGAACTTAAAAAAAATTAAGTATTGTCTTGTTACAAGCCATTCCAAAATTCGACAGCCTTTGCAACCCACCTAATCAAAATCATCTACATTTTATTTCCTTGAGTTCCTTTTAGTAATTACTATTCGTTTCCTTTTAATTACTATTCATTTCCTTTTTGATGATTAATTTGTGATGAGTCTTGTTTATTTGTTTATGACATGTCTTTTCCATATAGTTTAGGAGAGGGATGAACCATGTCTATTTTGTTCATTGTCTATATCCAGCTTCTAATACAGGATTAGATTACAGAAAGAAGTCAAAAATCTGTTTAATGAATAATGTACATTCATATTTAACATATGTTCATTAAGGTGACTTTAAAAAATCTTTTATGTGAAAGCAAATGCTATTCAATGTGTGGTTCATGCTTGGCAAGAAATATTGGCATTATTTAATGATCAATTTAACGTGATTTTGATATTGATCACTTAAATATTTATCAATTCCTTTATTTAAATATTTTTATTGAATGTTTATCATTTTTGGCATTTTTATCTAGGCCCTGAGGAAACAAGCAGAAGTAGGCTGCCCCTACTCTCAAGTAGCATACAGAAAAACCCTAAAGATAATTGTTGAAAAAGTAATTCATGGGACCAGCAGTTAGCGTAATGGCTATGTCACTGGACTCCCATGTAGTCGGCAGTGGTACAAGTCCCGGACCCGGTGGCTTAAACTCATGCCGGGCCCATGTGCGTGTGTGCCCAAGATCCCGGGAGGAAAATGGAGGAGAAGGGATTGCGGGGTGGCCATCCTCCCTGGGGGGTGATTTCTCACTTTCCGTCTCTCTGTCTCTCTCTCTGTCTTTCTGGCATGCGCACGTTGCCCTATAGCAAAAACCTTTCCCAAAGAGAAGAAAGAAAGAAAAAGTAATTCCCCTTTATTAATACTTCAGAAACAACTTGGAAAAACATGATAACAATACATAAAATTCAAACATTAATCTTTTGCTGATGCTTAATTACAGGATGCTAAAAATTTATTATAAGATGAACTTTCATCCTACAGTTTCTTTACTTATAGATTGCTAGAGAGAGAGACAGGAGGAGAGAGAGAAGAGAAAACTCCCTCCATGGGAAATGGCTCCCTGGACCTTTCGGTATGCACCGGGCAAGCACATGCCCACAATCCAGGCTGTCTTGCACTGAGGGTGGAGTCTAACCTCAGAGCCCTGTTAGGGGTTACTTCTGGCCCTCTCTCTGTCTCACTCATGAAATAAATGAACTTAAAAAAAATTAAGTATTGTCTTGTTACAAGCCATTCCAAAATTCGACAGCCTTTGCAACCCACCTAATCAAAATCATCTACATTTTATTTCCTTGAGTTCCTTTTAGTAATTACTATTCGTTTCCTTTTAATTACTATTCATTTCCTTTTTGATGATTAATTTGTGATGAGTCTTGTTTATTTGTTTATGACATGTCTTTTCCATATAGTTTAGGAGAGGGATGAACCATGTCTATTTTGTTCATTGTCTATATCCAGCTTCTAATACAGGATTAGATTACAGAAAGAAGTCAAAAATCTGTTTAATGAATAATGTACATTCATATTTAACATATGTTCATTAAGGTGACTTTAAAAAATCTTTTATGTGAAAGCAAATGCTATTCAATGTGTGGTTCATGCTTGGCAAGAAATATTGGCATTATTTAATGATCAATTTAACGTGATTTTGATATTGATCACTTAAATATTTATCAATTCCTTTATTTAAATATTTTTATTGAATGTTTATCATTTTTGGCATTTTTATCTAGGCCCTGAGGAAACAAGCAGAAGTAGGCTGCCCCTACTCTCAAGTAGCATACAGAAAAACCCTAAAGATAATTGTTGAAAAAGTAATTCATGGGACCAGCAGTTAGCGTAATGGCTATGTCACTGGACTCCCATGTAGTCGGCAGTGGTACAAGTCCCGGACCCGGTGGCTTAAACTCATGCCGGGCCCATGTGCGTGTGTGCCCAAGATCCCGGGAGGAAAATGGAGGAGAAGGGATTGCGGGGTGGCCATCCTCCCTGGGGGGTGATTTCTCACTTTCCGTCTCTCTGTCTCTCTCTCTGTCTTTCTGGCATGCGCACGTTGCCCTATAGCAAAAACCTTTCCCAAAGAGAAGAAAGAAAGAAAAAGTAATTCCCCTTTATTAATACTTCAGAAACAACTTGGAAAAACATGATAACAATACATAAAATTCAAACATTAATCTTTTGCTGATGCTTAATTACAGGATGCTAAAAATTTATTATAAGATGAACTTTCATCCTACAGTTTCTTTACTTATAGATTGCTAGAGAGAGAGACAGGAGGAGAGAGAGAAGAGAAAACTCCCTCCATGGGAAATGGCTCCCTGTTCTCCATCTCTTCCTCCTTTTGGGATTTTAGGCATGCACACGGTGTGTTTCTCACCTGCCAGGTTCAGGACTCAAACCTCAAAGTTCACTCTGTGAGACCATCTACCTTAACCATTAGGTCACAGAGCCAGCCCATCTAAAGTTTAATATTTATGGACTTGTTTTCCAAAATTTTGGTCAAAGAACTTAACAAACATATATTTGATCATAAATATGATCTTGCAGGGACCAGCAAATGACATAATGATTATGTCACGGAACTCTCACATTACCAAACACAGTTTGAGTCCTGGACATGGCAGATTAAAACTCACGCCAGGTACGTGTGTGTGTACCCAAGATCCTGAGGGAATGGAGGAGAAGGGGCTGCAGTGTGGCCATCCCCCTGCAGAAAGTGATGATTTCTCACTTTCTGCCCCTCTGACTCTCTTTGTCTCCACATCTCTGTCTCTCTGGTGAGTGCAAAAATCTCTCCTCCCAAAAAAATTATCTAGCATATTTAAAAGCTCACAACTTCAAAAAAAAAAATCAAGGTCAACTCCTAAAATCTTTGTTTTGCTAGCAAAGGGAAATTTATTTTTCTTATTATAAAAGAAATAGATGTTTATTGTAGAAAACTGAATAAATATGTAAAGTTATAAATAGAATGTAAAATCCTCATTGATTCCAACAATTTAGAAATAATTACAGTTAACATTTTAATTTATACTTTTTTATTGCTTATGAATTTATCCACCAGGAAATATATGTACAAATATAGTCAAATGTGCACATGAGTATTTAATGAAATCACATTTTAAATACCATTTTCCTAAATTTATAAAAAATTTATGAAGTTATTTCTAAAGATGAAATAAATACAATTTTGTGAAAATTATTGATGTCTTTTTTCTGCTTTTATCTGCATCTATCTAGGGAAGACTCTACGGTGATTGCTACATTCCTAAAAAAGGTTCAAGAAAAGGTTAAAAATGATTTGCTGGGACCAGCAGATGGTGTAATGGTTAACTTGCTGGGCTCCCACATGGCTGACTATGGTTCGAATCCCAAACTAAGAAGCATGAAACGCATGTCGGGTGTGTGTGTGTGTGTTTGTGTGTGTGTGTGCAGGCCCAGAATCCCAACATGAGAATGGAGAAGGGATTGTGATGTGGAAATCCTACCCAGTGGGTGATTTCTTGCTTTCTGTCTTTGTCTCTCTAGCAAGCGAACATACTCTATAGCAGAAATCTCTCTCTTAAAAGGAAAAAAAAAATTTGCTGCTCTATAAGATCTTTTTTAAGAGAGAATTTTGCTATAGGGCACATGTGCTCACTGGAGAGACAGAGACAGAGAGACAGAAAGCAAAAGATTGCCCCCCTGAGGGGGATGGCCAGGCCATAATTCCTCCTCCTCCATTCTCTTCTCAGGATCTTGGGCACAAACACATACGCACCTGGCATGAGTTTAAAACCTCCAGGTTCAGGACTTGAACCTCAGTTGAGTACATGGGAGTCCAGCAATATAACCTACTGGTTCCGAGATTTTATTATTGAATACATATCATGAAAATCTCTCCATAACTTAATATTGTCACTACCAATTTTAATACTTTTGTTTTATGCATGATTTGATTTCTACTTATATTTTTATTTCTCTCATGATCCTGAAAACATGAAAAATATTCCACCTCACTCACCAGAGAAATTCAAATGGATACTAGGAAATACCATTTTTTTGCTTTTCAGACTGGCACAGATTCAAACATGGGAATTAACGGTGGGAGTTAACATCATACAACTCCTGTAGAGAGGAACTTGACATCTAACAAGATTATCTTTCTCTATATCTAAATGACCATTTGCAATTTGACTCAGCAGTCCTCCTTCTCATAATCTATTTTGAAGTTACAAATCTGCAACTACTAATTTGTTTTGTAATAGAAAAATACTATAAACGACTCAAAGGCCCGTCAGTACGGAGAAGAAGAATAAAACACGGCCCGAGTATACAGCAGGATACTACAGCTGTGACATGTAAAGTAAAACATATAAATAGAAAGTGATTTTAAAGATGTTTTAGTTAAGGAAAAGCTTTAATAATGGAAATACAATAATCATTTAAAAAAAAACTTTAAAGTCACAACTATGTGTACCGATGGTGATGTTTGTGTAATATATCTGTATTTTTACTTTTCCAATAAGAAACACTATAAAGAGTACTGAAAAATGAATATGAATTGTTGCTAATAAGAGACAAATGGATTAAAACCAAGGGGAAAAGAGAAGAAATAAGAATTCCCAGAACATACATTTTTATAGATTAAATTTTCTAACTCATAAGGGTTTTATATATTTTTAATAAGTTAAAAAAATTCAAAATGATGCTCTATGTCTCTATTTAAAGTAAACCAAGGGAAAAGAAATTTTCAGTTCACGACGGCAAATAGAACAAATATAATTATTTCTTCTCCTCCTGAGACCCCCTCTAAATGACTATAGGAGCAAAGTCTGAGAAAGTTCCTGAAGGTGCCGAACCAAGATGGAGCAAACCCATGGGCACAATCCCACCAGGTCCCTTCTGAAGAATGCATGTGTTATGGGGAGGAGGAGCAAAATGAAGCTGGAAATGGAGAATTAGGTACCTCTCTGTCCTATAGAATGGACTGTAGCCAGATCTTTCGTTTCCAACCCCAAAACCAAATACATTAAAACATTTGGAAGAAAAAAAAAAAAAAAAAAAGACAAGGTTCTTGCCTTTAAAATCTGGCTCAGTTCTTTGAGTAGAACTAGGGCAGCTCTTTTGTGTGTTACAACCTCTGTCAGGATCAGGAAGCATATGGCATGCTCCATCGGAGTGATGGAAGCAAGTGTAATGAAGAGGCTAATTACAAAAGTACAGGCAGGATTAATGGGAACCAATTAGGGATGCTGAAGTGCCTGGGTCTAGCAACAGCAGGCAACTATTATCACCTGGCCACCTGCAAACCTGAAGGGGCAAGGGGAGGCAAGGGTGTACAGGTACCGCGTGAACGTGGCTGAAGTAGCAGCTGTAGGGTCTAGAGCGGAGCAGGGAGCGCAAACAGAAAGATCCAGCACAGATGCTCGGAGGACAAACCTTTGTGCTGTGAAAGATACGTGTCCCTCACTGTCACTGCTGGCTCCCAATCTGTGCACCCAAAGCAAAGGCAGGCAACAAACTGCTTATTTGCACATTTATAACGTGTGATGTCTCCTTCACAAATGTCTGTAAACAAAACACCATCACTAAACCCTTGAAGAAAGCTTGCTTGCAACCTGATAAAGAAGGGACAACCTTAAAAAAAAAGGAAGAAACACAGGAAAGTAAAAATACTCTGAGGTTATTATCATAACAGGGTATTAAAAAATTAAATGATAACATGAGCAATATTTAAAAAGTGCTTTCTAAATACTGTCCCCAAAAGTTTTGAACACACTCTGAATTAATAGAACAAGAAAATAAATCTATTAAAACAGACCAATTGCAGAAGAAAATAATTTAAAGGAAAATACTACTGCCTACAGAAGAAATCACCAGAAAATTTAGAATACAAAAATTAAAAGTGACAAAAATAAACAACTATAACATGAAAGGGGGAAAATAGTAGAACAAAGACAAATACCATGGAGAGATGAGTCAGGAAATCCAACAACTAAATATTAAAGGGTTCAAAAAAATGGAACAAAAGATAAGATAAAAAAAGAATTTAATAAACAAATCATGTATTAAAATTAAAACCATTGTGAATCTTGTACCTTAATAACTACGAGACTCACATGCACGAACACTGTAGCACCTGTTCTCACCTGCTTATTCAAGTGAGCCTTTGTGTTTCTAGATATTTTTTCCCTGTCTGAAACAGACTTTATTGTGGTGGTCTTTACAGATGTGTAATTTCAAGAGTACTGCTATTAATTTTTTATGTTCTACACAAAATATTAAATAAATTAGGAAGGAAGAATAAGAAACGTAGGTCTTCCAGAGAGAAACTTACTCATCTACAAGGAAATTACAATAAATTGTTAGGAGACCTCTAGATGTTTAAAGAAGATAGAATATGGTACCAGCAGATGGCATGGTGGTTGAGGCAGCAGACACTCCCACATGACTGTGGTTCGAGTCCCAGACCTGGTGGCTTGCTTTCTCACTTTCTCTCTCTCTCTCTGTTCAAATTAAAATAAGTGAATGAATAAATAAAATTAAATAATTCTTTAAATAAAAGAAAAAATAAAGAGAATAATAGCTTTCAGATCTTAAGAAAATAGTTTCTAATTTTACATTCTCTACTTAGCCAATTTATCAATCAAGTGTGACCACAGAACAGAAATAGCTCAGATATACAAAAAGTTCGAAATATTACTTAAAAAAGCATTTTTCTCCTTAGGATATTATATCAGGATTTAGGCTAGTCACATAAAGAGTAAAATCCAAAAGTTGAAAGACATGAATCCAGGAATCAGCAGAGCCATGAAGGGGAGTTCTGAAGTCTAATACAGAATTTTCTGAAAAAACAGCTTGGGCTACCTAGAATGTAAGAAGTGTACACTGGAGCAGAACAACAGTGGCCTGAAGACGACTTCAAGGACTTCAAGGAAAAGGTGAAAATGTGGAAATGATAAAAATGTATCATTATGACTTATTAAGATATATGGTGAATGAAAAAAATTAAAGCTTAAAAAAAACTGTGAAGAAACACATGGTCTATATATAACCGAATGAAAGCATAGCATGATTTTCAATAATTAGAAATATAAGAAAAACAATCAGTTTCAACTAGATGTTGTGATGCAGGAACAGGGGGATGCAGGGATGATCAGCCCATACCTTATAGTGAGACGAGGGTTCTCGTCCCGCATTCAGGAAGAATTAGAGACACAGACAGAGTAGGTATAGCAAAGCAGGGAGTTCATTGAAGGAGAGGGAAGGAAAAACAGCTCCCAAGAAGGGAGGAGTCCCAGAAAACGGGTTATGGAAGAGGAACTAGGGTGAGGGTTTTTTATCTGGGTTCCAGGGGGTTTGTTCAGGCTTGTTCAGGTGGGGCTCCCTTGAGGTGAGGAAGGGCACACACTGGGTGACTCCAGTTACTCTCCTAGTTCTGGAGTTGGGTAAAAAGGTCAGGAAATTCTTTGTCTCTAGCTTTGGGCAATAAAAATTATTGATAACAACACACATGACTAAGCCACTATGCAGTATATTCTGAATGGGAAACCACTTTTTGTATGCTGTGACAATGATTAGGGGATGAATGTAAATAAATTAATTTTAAAAAAAGTTTCAGGAGGAAAAAAACCCACGAAAACTATTTTTCTTAAAATTGAAAAAAAAAATGCATATTTGATGACTGCGGTAAGCTATATAGCCCCAACTAGGTGCTGTTTTATAGTAGGTTCATTCTACTCGCTGAGGTTTATGCGTAAAGTCAGACTTGGGTTCATGGATATGTATATATCAGCTGTACTTGCTATTGGAAATATTTCGATTAATTAAGTTCATTAGCGAATAAATAAAATGGGGGGAAAGGCATAGAAAGCAACCATGGATACCAGAGATGGTGTCGGAGGAGGGTGAGAGATAGGGAATCAAGGATGACAAACATAACAAAATATACAGGAAACAAATGGAAAATTATTTGTCGATGACAACACGTATGTTGATGTGCTTGACTGAGCCAATTTACAGCGTATTCTGGATGGGAAATCTCATTTTGTTTGCTGTAATGATGTATAGTGAATGGATGTAAATAAACAAATTAAAAACAAAACAAATGGAAAAACAATTACCTTATCCTCTTCCTGGAATGTGGTGGGGCCTGGGAAAAGCCTTTGTTTTAGATCTAGGTTACGCAGCCGAGTCAGTCACGGAGCCACCACCGCATGAGGACTCTCCTTGACTGTTTTGTCTCCAACCTCAGACCTAGCCATTTTGAGATTCCATTTTGGGCCTATACTCTAACTAGAGTTTTAGGGTTCCCATCTCTTACCTCATTAAGAAATACTCTTTGGGGACCAGCAGTTAGCATAATGGCTATGTCGTTAGCTCCCATGTAGTCGACAGCAGTTCGCGTCCTGGACCCAGTGACTTAAAACTCACACCGGGCGCGTGTGTGTGCGTGCTCAAGATTCCGAGAGGAGAACAGAAGAGAAGGGATTGTGGTGTGGCTATCCCCCCAGGGGGTGATTTTTCGCTTTCTGTCTGTCTCTGTCTGTCTCTGTCTGTCTGGCGAGCGCACATGCCCTAGAGCAAAAACCTCTCCAAAAAAAGAAAAAAGAAACGCTCTTTGAATGGATGAGTGGTTTGGGCCAGAGTCCTTGAGAATGAAATGTTGCATGAAAAAACTACTTGGCATAGTTCTAAATACTATTTGCATTATCCACAATATTTTATGCTATTTATTGGATTATAACTTTCATAAACTTAAATTACAGAGTACTTATTACCATTAGTTGCTTTAGGTTGGCCCTCTATGACAAAACAGTTTTTTTTTCTTTTCTTTTTCAGTAAAAGGTAGAAATGAAGAAGAGGAAAGAGACGGAAAGAAGAGCAGCAATACTTTTTGTTTAATCCTACAAAATGGGGAGACAGCTGTAATTTTAAAAATCGCCAGAGGGTGTGTTCACTTGGCAGAGAGAGAAAGTGTAAAAGCACACCCAATGGGTTATAGTCACATTGCAATCCCATTTCCTCCAATTCCCCATTCCCTCAGGATGGTGGGCACGCATGTGCATGCATGGGCATGATTTTTAAGATACCAGGGATGTAGTTGGCCCTGTGGGATCCTGCTATCTGTATACAATACTTAACTGCTCTGCTTCAGAGCCATGCTAGAAGTGTATTTTTTAATGGTCAATTGTGTAAGTAATAGAAATTTTGGTATGTGGTCTTATTCCATAAACGATCACTGCACAAAGACTGACACTCATTAATGTAGAAATGATTTGGAGGGGGGAAAAAAAGTCAATAGTCTCTAGCTCTGGTAAGTCAAAAAATAATGGCATTTGCATATTACTGGAGATAAAAATGACAACCCCAAATACTGCAAGCTGAAATATGTAATTAAATGTGACTGTTTCTGAGTAGTGAGACTGAAAGTAACGAAGGTTAATGGGAGGAAACTTTTGTCTTTCTGACCTGAATGTGCAATTCTATTAATATGTTACCTTCATAATTTGCTTGAAAATTTAAATACAGAAAAATTAACCATATAAAAAATAATGATCAACTTTAATACAATATAGCTTATTTGTAAATCACAGACCAAACTGAAAATTAATTTTATTCAAGATATTTTTCATCAGTATTATGCACATTTGTGTACACACACGTGTACACAAACAACATGAGGCTTGTGAGGAAATTCTATTTAGTTTTCTACCATTAAGATAAAAATGATCAAAAAGAGGTAACTGCCTTCTGAGAAATAAATGGCACACTCTAGTATGTCAGTTGACATTTTATCATTTTGTCTTACTATTCTGTTTTAGTCCACATTAAATTCTGAGAGTGCCTGGATCTCCACATGCCTTTTCTCCACTTAGTCTTCTTCTTCAATAACATAGAAAACAAGTTGCTAGCAGGGTGCATTTTTACTTTGAGAATCTCTAAGTCTTTACTGCCCTTCTATTATTTATGTTTCCTGGGATGCTGATATATATCAATAAAGGGCATGAGAAGATGACTTCTGCAGAGACATTTATGTTTTCAGGATTGCCTGTGTGTTAAAAACTCATGGCACTTAAAAAAAAAATGAGAGTTGCTCTTTTGTAGTATCAGTTCAAAAAAGAAATAATCACTTGGGAAATTTTACTCTGTGTCTGCTGCAAAGAAACCCAGCAGAGAAGAAAAGCTTGCAAAACCATAGAAGGCAGTAAATGTCAGAAAAGGTGGGTCATTCTTGCTTGTAACCATAAGGGCATTTCACTTATACTCAAGCTCATTGTTATGCTTAGTCAACTATAACCTTATGTCAAGCTGATCTTTGCTCTGTGGAAGTCTAGAAGTAACTACAGGTAACAAACTTTGAAATAATATACTGTCCCTGATTTGGACTAGAATTCTGCAGGAACAGAACCCTGAATAATATCTAATTGCAGGTAAAATACAACAATAAAAAAAAAATCATTTCTTAGAGTTTCTTGATATCTAAGTTTTATTCATGCTCAGTTTTAATACTGTTTTTATTTTTATTAATTTTTGCACTTACATTTTGCAATATGCTAAGCCAATACAAGTCCCTTTCGAAAATATATTACATTTTTGGTCTGTGCACCTTTAAAATATATTTAGTGATCATATGGTACAGAGAAAAAAATAAAGAGTTGCAGACTTCTAATAGGAACAAAATAAATGTGCTTTTTGTTTTGAATCCCTAGAGGGAATCTATGTTTGCCAGGGAGAGAAAAAGAGAGCAAAAGAGAGAGAGTCAGAAATCACCAGTCATCAGGCATGGTCATGCTACCACAACCCCTTTTCCTCCATTTTTCCTCCTTTTCGGGTTTTGGGCACACACTCCCACGTCCCTGATGTGTTCTCAAGCCAGCGGGTCCAGGATGGGCATCATGTGATTGGCCATGTTACACCCAACTGCCACACCACGGGCTGGCCCAAAAAAGTACTTTTTGTTTTGAAATACATATTTTGTATTAATATTTTTAGTTGTAGAAAAGACTACCATTTTATAAAATCTACCACCGAAATGAAGCAACACAAATAGTTTAAATACAGACACATTTTCACCTTATTTTACTGCGCTTATCATCATAAAGCAAATTAGATTTAGTTTATACTCCCAGAATGCTCAGAAAATAGAGACATCAGAGCCTCTCTAGAAGTGTGAAACCAAATCAACTGGATGAAACTTATCGTCATTTATAGTACACTCTGTTGAGGAAATATAATTAATTTTTATCATTAAGTTTATTAGGAAACTAATAAGAAGCTCATTTTTATTTGTTTTCTCTTGCTTTCGAAGATAATTCAGAAATCAATTGGATAGAAGAAATTATCTCTCTTATAAATATGGCAGCGAGTGCAGTAATGATGACGCTGTCGAGAAAATGTGGTTATTAAATCTTTGTGTGTGGGCTGGCCCAATAGCCTGACAGTTTTGGGATCCACATGTTTGAATCCTGGCCCTGATAACTTGAAAAACACACTGGGCACATATACACGCGTGCCCCACATCCCAACACAATGTTTAGATAGAGGAGAAGGGATTATGTATGGCATGGCCACATCCCAACAGGAAGCGCTTTCTCCTTCTCCCTCTCTTTTTGTCTCTCTATCTCTGTCTGGTGAGCTCATGTTCCCCTAGTAACTTAAAAAAAAAAAAATTATTTGGGTCGGCTGGTGGCAACATGGTTGAGGTGCTAGATTCCCACATAACCAACTACGGATGGAGTCCTGGACTAGGTGGCTTGCTTTCTTACTTCCTCTCTCTTTCTCTGTCCCTATGGTCAAATTAAAAACTAGTAGTAATCAATAAAATTGGATAAATAATTCTTATAAAAATAAAAAGTCTTCACATGTTAATTCTGGCATTCAGCAAGTGTTCTGTGAGCTAAAGGAATATGGTCAATATCTTGGAGTTAGTGCATGCACGTTCAATGATGCATTTAGCTCATGGCACTCAATAAGGATAAATAAAGTTAAAAAAACCTTAAGGCTACCTTAATCAGAATTAATAAACTGATAGTTACACATTATTATATCTAACGTCCATACTATCTTTTCTTAGAATTTTCCTAATATTCATTTTTCTATTCCAAATTTTCATTCAGAATAGCACATTACATTTATTACTCGTATCTCCTCAGGCTTCTCTCCTTTGTAATAATTTTTCATACTCATTTTTTGTTTGTTTTTAAAGAACAGGACAGTTTTAAACAGCATTGGTCAGATCTTGCAAAATGTCTTTTAATTGGTATTTCCTTGAGTTTTTATTTATTTTTTATAATTTGACTGGGCCTATTGACTTTAGAAAGGAGATCATAGAGATAAATTATCAATCTTGGGAACCAGCAGTTAGCGTAATGGCTATGTCGCTGGATTCCCACGTAGTTGACCGCGGTTCACGTCCCAGACCCGGTGACTTAAGCTGGGCGTGTGTGCGTGCGTGCCCAGGATCCCAAGAGGAGAATGGAGGAGAAGGAACTGCGGCGTGACCATCCCCCCTGAGGGGTGATTTCTCGCTTTCTCTCTCTGTCTGTCTGTCTGGCGAGCGTACGTGCCCTATAGCAAAAAAAAAACCCTCTCCAAGAAAAAAAAAAAAAGATAAATGATCAATCTTATCACATCCTATAAAGGGTGCCATATTAGCAACATGACTTCTGGCCACAATGATAACACCGATCCCCTGGCTCAGGGAATGTGTGTCAGCGTTCTCCTCTGTAAAGCTATTTTCCCTCCCTCTTTCTACACCGTACTTCCTGGAAAGAAGTCAGTAGATGTAGCTCATATTTAAAGTGAGGGAAGAGGTTCCACCTGCTTGAAGGCAATGTATGAACTTAAACTATCAAAAGTTCTTTGCATGGTTCATATCTATTCTCCCATTTCTTTATTTCAGGAGGGTTCATGGCTATTTTTTTTTATTCCTTGAGTTATAATCAGGGCAGTTTTTCTATTTGTACTAATACTCATTATTTGAACTTTTGCCTAAGGGTTTTTGTTTTGTTTTTTAAAGTTCAAGTAATCATTTTGAGAGGATGTGGCGAATCCTCATTGTTCCAAGAAAGGAAATAATAACATGATTTTAAATATATAAAGAGCTATGTAATAAATTCCCTACTGCTAGATATTCTAGTTACTTCCACTTATCCACAATATATACGATATTTTAGTAAAACTTCTCATACTCATTTTATTCTCATGAGAGCCATGATAATAATACATTCTTTTTAAAGGTTTATTTTTAAATTTTATTCCATTTGTTATCATTTTTATTTTTTAATTTGACCAAACAGAGACAGAGAGAGAAAGGGAAAGGGAAAGTGAGAAAGCAAGCCACCAGGTCCAGGACTCAAACTGTGGTTGGTCATGTGAAAATTCAGTGCCTTTAACCACCACACCAACTGCTGCTTCCAATAATAAATTCTTAAGAAATGAATTGCTACTATACATTTTAGAAAATGTATAAGTATCAATCTAGAAAATACAAAGCAATTTACCAGCCCATAAGAAGCGGTCTAAATGTAAATATCTGTTCTTATATAGACTCTGTAGCAGAAAGTATAGGTTATCTGCCCAACAGCCACTTACTCCTTTTCCTGATTTGGTTCAGATGAAAATGTTCTCAACCACAGAACAAAAAATACAGATTGTCATTGTCCATCAGTGCAATTGTTCAATGATTGCTGAGCACTGACACTATGACTCCTTTCTGTGTAATCAGATCTAAGAAAAATGTGATGGACACTTCTGGAAAAGGTCTTCCCCATAGACCAGACTGCCCTGGGGAAGATAGGATGTTCCTTGTAGACACTGCTTTGCTTTGCTTTCTGATGTTCTTATTTTATTTTTTATTGATCAATTTCCCCTGTGTCTACCTGGGTAGAATCCAGGTGACTGAAAGAGCTATAATCATGTTACTTGATGAGAAGGCCAAAGGAATCAAAGATATTTAATGTAGCACCCAGAAGTCATGATACTTCAACCGTGGAGCTGGCTAAATCTAAACATATTTTTACATATAGTAGTCAAGAGGATCTATCCATTTAGCTACTACAATTTCACATTCTGTCATGGTAAGCAGAAAAGGGCATAACTACCGAACTCCCAAATATTAGATACTCACCAAGAGCATCTTTGTGCCTGTTTAGTAGAGCATATTAATTAGAAAAATATACCTGTCAGAAAATAAAAAATTGTATCTGTATTTCTGTTTTCTGCCCCTTCATAATTATGTACTCTTTTGTAAACATACTCATTTGTAAAGTCTCTTATTATATATTGCATAACATACATATCAAGATATATAAATGGTGGACTCAAAATATTTGACATTGACTTGGTTTCTTTTTAAGTTTGCCAGAGGGTATGTGTGCTTGGCAAAGAGAAAAAGGAGAGCAAGCATCTCCCCAACAAGGAGTGGTCATGCTGCTATCCCTTCTCCTTCATTTCTCCATCCTGTTGGGATTTTGGGGACATATGCACACATGTCCAGTCTTTTTTTTTTATTTAATTTTACTTATCATTATTATTATCACTTTAATTTGCTACAGAACATGTACACTCACTAGAGAAAGACAGAGAGAGAGAAATAGAGAGAAAGGAAGCCACCAGGCCTAAGACTTGAACTGTGATCAGCCATGTGGGAGTCCAGCACTTTCACCTCCACATCACCTGCTGGCCTTGCCCCGAGTGTTTTCTAAGCCACCACAACTGAAATTCAAACCATGGTTAGAGTGTAGAATACAACTCCTTAAGCCACTAGGCCATGGGGCTGGTCCTGGAGTTGACTTTTCTTTCACTGTTCATCCTCAGGATCAAGAAAATACCAAAACATTCTGTAGATTCTCTCTCTATGCTGCCTTGTATACACTTTTATGCTTCTGGTTCGACTAGTCTAGTGTATTATGTTATCTCGTGCCTGGTGTACCCACACGGCACTGTCAAAGATCTCTGTGTCTGATCCCAGTGCCCCTAACAGTAATAAAACAAATTCTTCACAATACCACCTTTTCCCATGATGCCTGTTCTTAGTATGTTTTCATAAGATATCTAAACTTTGGGAACCAGCAGTTAGCATAACGGCTATGTAGCTGGATTCCCACGTAGTTGACCGCGGTTTGCATCCCGGACCTGGTGGCTTAGAACTCACGCCGGGCACATGTGCGTGCGTGCCCAAGATCCCGAGAGGAGAATGGAGGAGAAGGGATTGCGGCGTGACCATCCCCTCTACGGGGGGATTTCTTGCTTTCTCTCTCTATGTCTCTGTCTGTCTGGCAAGTGTACGCGCCCTATAGCGAAAACCTCTCAAAAAAAAAAAAAAAAAGAAAAGATATCTAAATTGTCATTCAAAACATTTTAAATTCTTGTGGAACCAGCAGTTAGCGTAATGGCTATGTCGCTGGACTCCCACGTAGTCGACCACGGTTCGTGTCCCGGACCCGGTGGCTTAAAACTCACGCCGGGCGCGTGTGCATGCGTGCCCAAGATCCCGAGAGGAGAATGGAGGAGAAGGGATTGCGGCGTGACCATCCCCCCTGGGGGGTGATTTCTCGCTTTCTGTCTCTATGTCTCTCTCTGTCTGTCTGGCGAGCGCACGTGCCCTACAGTGAAAATCTCTCAAAAAAAAAAAAAACATTTTAAATTCTTGACTTATGACTCTTTAGTCTAGTGATTTTTCCTGCCTTAAGAAAATAAGATACATTTATTTTTATTGGATAACTGGGAAGTACTGTTTTAAAAATATTTCAGTGACATTTGTCATCACTAAAATCACGTGGAGCTTAGACAGCATACATGGTTTATGTTTTCTCTTCTGTTTACCTATGACTCAAGGCTGGTTTCCAGGTGGACACTGTTGCCTTGAATACATACAAGTCTGGGGACTAATCTTGTCCCTTTGAAATAATCAAACTGTGTGGGCTACCAGCATAGATGACTGAAAATAATTAGCTACAGCTGCTTCTTATTTCTATAAAATGTAAGTATAATTATTAAAAAATCTAAATATCACAGAATATGGTTAAATACAGAGACATACATCAATGTCAAAAAAGAGAAATGTTTCTTAACAGTATTAAGTTTCATTTTTTTTTCTTTTTTTGGAGAGATTTTTGCCTTAGGGCATGTGTGCTCAACAGAGAGTGAGGAGAGTGAGACAGAGAGAGTGAGAGGGAAAGTGAGAAATCACAACCCAGGGAGGATGGTCATGCCAAAATCCCTTCTCCTCCATTCTCTTCTCAGGATCTTGGACACGTACACATATGGGTCCAGCATGAGTTTCAAGTCACCTGGTCTGGGACTTGAATCACAGCTGGCCATGTGGAAGTCCAGGGACATAACTACTATGCCATCTGCTGGCCCCTAGTATTGAGAGTTTAAATGTTTAAGTTTTGGGCCATTTCCCTAGCAGAGTGCGTGACACCCTGTGCACAGAGAGCTGATCCCACATGGCTGAATGCAGTTTGAATTTAGCCTGGTGGCTAGAAAAACATGTCAGGCACGTGTGCATGAGTGCCCCAAATCTTGATGAGATGGAGAATTGAAGGTAAAAGGACTGTGGTATGTCCACGTCCCACTGAGGACACTCATTCTCTAGTGAGCATAGAAGGCCTCTGGCAACTACAAAAAGGCTTAAATTAAGTTTAAAAGCTATTAATCACTTTCTAAATTTACAGTTTTTAGAACAAAACCCTTATAGACTGGAATAAAAAAGAACTGATTTATATAAATACCTAATTCTTTTTCTTCTTTTTTTTGGAGAGGTTTTTGCTATAGGGCACGTGCACTCGCCAGACAGAGACAGAGACAGAGAGATGGAAAGCAAGAAATCACCCCCCGGGGGGGGATGGCTAAGCCGCAATCCCTTCTCCTCCATTCTCCTCTCAGGATCTTGGGCACGCATGCACACATGCCCGGGGTGAGTATAAGCCACTGGGTCTGGGAATAGAACCGCAGTCGACTACATGGGAGTTCAGCGACATAGCCATTATGCTAACTGCTTGTCTCCCTAATTAATTCTTAAGTAAACTTCTAGTGAGAGTAACAGAACCCTACCAGAAGGAGAACATGACAACAAGATGCAATACTATGTGTTGAGGATATATATTTTTTCCCTACTGCAAAAATAGTTTTTGATATGGAGCTTTATTTACAAGTAAGACGTTGATGGAGGGGAATATGCTCTAATCTCTTAGGAATACTTTAATCTGTGTCTTTAAAGAAGCTCAGTATAAACCAAATACAATGTCACGACCTGATGGCTTGACTCTTTACCTGCACACAGGTGGGATCTTTCCCTGCACACAGGTGGGAAGAAGCTGGCCATTACCTGGATTTGCCTATATCCAAAGATGCCAAATCTCAGACTAATTTCGTGGAACACATCTCACACTGCGGCTCCTGGCTCTGATAATATGTGGTATTTCTAGTCTTCACATGTTTAGGTTCCTTCACTTTTCTTTATGTTCAGAACACCAAACGGATGCTAGAACATCTGTTGTTAACATGACCATAACCTTTAGCTATATTTAATACACATTCTCAATGTCTTTCTGATGGTACTGAGCTGGAGCTGGACAGCTCAGATTTTTCACACTGGGCAGTTAGTGTTTTGCCTGTATCACCACAGATACTTTTCAACTACCTGAATGCATGCTGTGGTAAATCAAGGAAGTCCGTATTCATGGAGAAGAACCTTGTTAGGCTAACGTGGTGGGATGCAAAGAATCATTTGTACCTACATTAACATTCTGTTTGTTACCTTATATTACAAAGAACAGAACACATTTACTTGATAATTGTTGTTTAAAAATGAACAGTAGATAGGCCAGCAGGTGGTGCAGAAGTTAAGACCGCTGAATCCTGCATGGACAACTAAGTAGTTTGAATCCCAGACCTGGCAGCTTACAAAAACATGCTGAGCACATGTACATGCATGCCTCAAATCCCAAGAGTAGAATAGAGAAGATGGGATTGCAGTGTGGCCATCTTCCCTAAGAGATGATTTCTCACTTTCCCTCCTCTCTCTCTCTCTCTCTCTCTCTCTCTCTCTCTCCCTCTCTCTCTGTCAAGTGAAGATGCCCTGTAACAAAAACCAAAAAGAAATAGAAAGAAAGAAAGAAAGAAAGAAAGAACGAACGAACGAGCGAGCAATGGTCACTAGTCAAAAGAAGTTTGGTTAAGGCACTCCAGCACTTAGGTCTCAGTGTCATCACTGGAAATTTTTGAGATTAAAATAAAAATTTCTGTATTTCCTTAAATAACTTTTTTTTTCCTGGTGAAGATAAGTATGTAATGGACCAGATGTACTTTCTATTTTACATTCCATATGGTCTATCTTTAAAGATCAAAGGTTTATAGATTTACTTGATGCACATAAAGAGTTCATGTACTTATAGGATATTATTACACCATTTAAAATTTAGGAAAGTACCCAGTTACTGAAAACAGACATAGAGGGAGATGATGTAACCGATATTTTATGAGCTCCTACACAGGGAAAGTGTATGTATTTGTTTGGCTTTCTTTACCATTTCATTTTCAACATTTTAATGTGTACCAATCACATGGTATTCATTTGCCTATTATTTGTTACATAAAAGCAGAGTGCATGAAGTATGTTAAATAATTTTTGTGACAAACAACTGATGTGGTTATTATTTTCCAAATAGCAGATGTGAAAACTCAGGTGCCGAGGTTAGACACATTTGAAAATTGCCAAGCTTATGACATTTACACTCATATCTAGCTGACCTTAAGAGCCTGTCTTATTCGGCTCAGGGTGCTATAACAAATACCATAGTGCAGGTGGCTTAAACTACAGAAATTTGAGACCAGCAGGTGATGTAGTGGTTAAGGTGCTGGACTTCCACATGGCTGACCTCTGAGTCCTGGACAAGGTGACTTAAAACTCATGCCGGGCATGTGTACATGCATGCCCAAAATCCCAGGAGGTGAACAGAGGAGAAGGGATTGCATCATGGCCATCCACCCTGCGGGATGATCACTTTCTGTCTCTCTGTCTCTCCCTGTCTCTCTGGCAAGCTCACACTCCCTATGTTGGGGACGGGGGGAGAAACATATATTTATTTCTCACAGTTTGGGAAACTGGGAAGGCTAAGATCAAGCATACAATAGTCCCGAGGTCTGATGAGGCCTATTTCCTGGTTTCCCTCTTGGCTGTCTTTTTCCCTTGTTCTCAAAGGAGTAGCAGAGACCAATCACCTCTCTCTTTTTTTTTTTGGGAGACATTTTCGCTATAGGGCGCGTGCGCTCACCAGACAGACAGAAAGAGACATAGAGACAGAAAGCGAGAAATCACCCCCCAGGGGGGATGATCACGCCGCAATCCCTTCTCCTCCATTCTCCTCTCGGGATCTTGGGCACATACGCACACATGCCCGGCGTGAATTTTAAGCCACCGGGTCTGGGACGCGAACCGCAGTCGACTACGTGGGAGTCCAGCGACATAGCCATTACGCCAACTGCTGGTTCCCACCAATCACCTCTCTCATGTCTTTTAATAAGGGCTCTAATCCCATTCAGGACACCAAACTACCTTTCCACAGTCCCCCACCAAATCCTATCTGGTAATTAGGCTTCAACAGATGAATTTGGGAGGACACATTCAATCCACAGCACTAACATTTCTTCAAGACAATTATGGAAATAAAATTGTGAAAGAGTCCCTGTCTCGCCCCCTTAACCACTGTCTTCACTTTCCATGAACATGTAATACTTCTTTCTGCCAATTTCCACTCTAGTTTGACCAACAGGAAGAAGTCACTTTGATGTCAACATCCCTGTACCTTTTTCCAATTACTCCCAATTCTGTGTGTTCTGAACACATGCCCTTTTCCAGCACTCTGATGATTCTGTGCCTACATATCGCACCATTTCGTGTTTGTTTGACGGCTGTGTTACTTCTACTAAAGGTTATATATACCTTAGGTAATACTACTAATGATAATAATAGCTCGTTTTTATCGATAACGTGTAATTTAGAGAAACTGTAAGACAGGGACACATCTGTTTTGCTTGATTTCATTAATTCTAGAAAGTGTAGCTTGTATACAATTTGTTCTCTTAACGGTAAACAAAACCTATTCTTTACGCTGTTTTGTAGGACATAGACTTTTATACCTGTCTAGCTCCAAATTAAAACACGGCATCTCTCATAAGCATAATTTAGGAATTAGCTCATTCCATGTTTTGTAAATTTCCAACTAAGATTCTACACATACTTCTGACTAAGTATCCAATTCTTTTCCTTAGCCCACATTCAGTATGATTACTGACCAGTGAGAGATAACGTGGCACCTTTATACTTATTTACCAGTTATATCCTCACTGAGGTTCCTCACATCAGCTAGTTCTTCTGAACCATTTACATTCTGTAGCTGTGTCAAGTAGACACTGATGGTACGAAAAGCTTCTCGGCTACCCCAATTTAAATTTCGTAGACTTTTATTCGTGGAATTTTATTCTCAACATAATCTTTATCTAAACGTTTGGTTAGATAGCAAGTAAAAGAACTAGAATCTTGGTAAAATTGCAGCATCTCCTTTGTCTTCCCTAACACTCAAGACTCTATTGTGAGAGGGATTAGGACACGTGTGCTTCAGCACAATTGAAGTGTAATGGAACCAAGCCCTTTATATTTTTAGACTTAGTGCATTAGGAATTCCTAGGTATATTTGAAAGAGAGAACTATTGGTACATTATGCTTTATATTCATCCTCCGAAAATTAGTATTTTCTTTGAAATTATATTTCAAAATAGTATGTTTTGCTAGAATATTTTCATCACCTTAAGGGTTTTGAATATTTTGCAGGATGAGTCCAGCCACTAGGACACAGTGGGAAGAAACACTATAGGATGCTTATTCTATGTGGGACGGTTCCCAGTTTACACTCTACAGTACGCTGTACACACCAGGTACATGAAGAAACAGGTAAAACCACATTATGAAGACCCTGTTGGGGGTACCTGTGTCTCAGAGTCTCTCTTTTTATCTCTCTTTCTTACTGTATGTCTCCCTTTTTTCATGGAAAAACTTTAAAAATGGAATTAAAAGATGTTTCCAGATGAAACATTAATCATAAATAAAATATCCCTAACCAAATCCCACCTTAGGGAACCAAAGTGCAAAGAACCATTATAGAAATCACCATTAATTGAATAGCTATTTAAATGACAGTTTCCTAGGAAAAAATAAATAGATCTAGCTATTTTTCATATGTGATACTAGATTTTTTAATAAGACACAAATTCATGTAAAAAAATAAAGGACATTTTGCTTTTAAAACATAGAAATTTACAAAGCAAAAGCAGAAAAAAAATCTCACTATCTTTTCTGGAATGTAAATATGGAAAAACTTAACATTATATATAATAATCCAATTTATGTTCCACTTTGTTTCTTTGCTTTAGTTATAAAATTCCAAACACTGGGATCAGTAGATGGCATAATAGTTACATCCCTAAATTCCCACACAGTCAACCATGGTTCAAGTCCCAGACCCAACAGTTTAAAACTTGTGCTGGGTGTGTGTGTGTGCATGCCCAAAATCCCAAGAGGAGAATGGAGAAGGGATTGTGGCATGGCTATCCCCCTGGTGGTGGGTAATGTCTCACTTTCTGTCTGTCTGTCTCTCTAGCAAGAGTATGTGCCCTATAGCAAAAATCTTTCTCAAAATAAAAAAAAATATTCAAACACTTTATATACTCACTAAATATATTGAATTTCAAATACTTATAAAATGATTCTTTTTAACTTTCTTTGTATTTGTTTTTGAGAAATTGAATATAAAAAGTAACAATCATCTAATTTTAAAATTTTATCTTGTGTATATTACATGATAACTAAAGTTGCTTTTAACGTGTGTTTGTTTCAACCATTCTGTAGTGGAAGAAAACACTTCTTTTAAAAAGATTTTTGCCATAGAGTGTGTGCACTCAGAGAGAGAGAGAGAGACAGTGAAAGGGAAAGTGAGAAATCACCCCCAGGGAGGACAGTCAAGCCATGGCCCCTTCTCTTTCATTCTCCTCTTGGCATTTTGGGCACACCTGCACATGCGACAATGTGATTTTCAAGCTGCCAAGTCTGGGTCTCAAACAAAGCTTGACCATTTGGGAGTCAATGCCTTAACCACCATGCCACCTGCTGAAAACTATTTTTACCCATCAGGGTGGCGATCTGTATTTGGTCTCATTTATTATATCCCCCATCATATGTTTGCTTTAAAAATCAAAGAGCTCATATTTATTTTGTATAGTGTCTATTCAAATGAGTGCTTAATGATTAACATTTAACTACAGGATAATCAGTAATTATAATTTAGCACTCAATACCTCTTTTTTTTTTTTTTTGAAGAGGTTTTTTCTCATGGGCATGTGCACTCACCAGAAATTAAGAGAGAGATGGAGAGATAGAAAGCGAGAAATCACCACCCAGGGGGAATGGCCACGCTGCAATCCCTTCTCCTCCATTCTCCTCTCGGGATCTTGGGCACACACACACACACGCGCCCGGCGTGAGTTTAAGCCACCGGGTCCAGGACTCGAACCGTAGTCGACCACATGGGAGTCCAGCGACATAGCCATTACGCTAACTGCTGGTCCCAGCACTCAATATCTCTTTAAGCTTTCTTCCCCTATGATACTGCTGAATTTAAAGTGTGGAGTATTTCTTACATACATAATATACAGAAAATTATCTATCTCAAATTAATGCTGAAAACCTTAAACTGTAACTGATCAAATCAGAATTTTCTGTGTCTGCCTTTGCCTGAGATAGAGACATGAACATTCTTAAGGTTCTCAGTGTCAGTGACCGAATTTCTGCATGCGTGCAAAAGGGAAAGGAGCTCTAACTGTCATTTGGAGTGTTTATAATTTTCATCTCTGCTGGTAGTTGAGAGGCTTCAGCAAGAGATTGGAACCACTGCATCAATTCACAATAAACACATTGAACCCTTTAAGGATTAAACACAGCCTCAATTCCCAAGGCTTTATTCTGAGAAAAGCAGTATTCTTCTAATTGTATTAGGTAATCAAAATTTTGTTTGAGCATTAATAAAAGACAGAAATGTGCTCTTAAAAGGAATCTAAAAATGTGCCTAGACTGCTAATGTTCTAAACAATTAGTTCATTTTGAATTAAAAACAAACCAAAATATCAATTGTTTTCAACTACCAATGGGTCTCAATACTGTGCTTAAATAGGCTGACAGATGTGTGGAGTTTTTTGTTTGTGAAGACTCATACAGATGCACAGATGAGCATTTAAATAACTTATCGGTTCATAATTCCTTCTTTGTTACTGTTCAAAAATTTTACCTTTTTATTTACAGGACTGTAAATCGAGTAATGTTTTCCTGTCACAATTCTCATTGTATTCACTTTTCTTTTTAGCATATTGAATAATTCCACTAATCATTTTGTCAGAAATACACATTGTCTTCAATTGCTTCTGAGGGCACTGGAGGAAATGTTTGTGCTATTAAGGAAAATTAAGTGCATAGGATTGAAATGGTCGTTAGAAAAACTTTACGATGTTGGGGGACTTCCTATTTTAGGCCGTTATTTGGATATTATTAACCAGAGAAGATGAGGTGTTATTCAGTTGTTTCCTATAAGAATTGGCTCCCTGAAAATCCTTAAGCTCCTCAACATGGAAGCCTGTATCAACACTGCCCTCAGATAGGCATCCCAGCAGAGGGCAGAGTACGCACCTGCTGAGGCACTCAAACGCTCAACTTCATAACTGATTTATTTGTTCTTTGGTTTCCCTCGGATGGAAATACACACACACGTACACACATGCACACATAGAGATTCATACGTGGATTTTTAGAGCTCTTGGTGATTGTTTTCATCACTGTAACAGGCCATAAGACACACTGCCAAATAAGAGAGCTGTTTGAGAATAAAACTTTCTCACTCTATTTTATGAAAACAATCTAGCATGACTTTTACATTATCACACGGTACTATAATTTTATTCAGAGAACTAAACTGAATTATAGCATTTTTGGCTCATCACTTCGCAAAGAAAACATCTGAGTAGCAGAATGTAGATAATATCATACACAAAATAGTACTGAGATTCTCTTTATTACTTTTAAAAACATTTTCCTTCTTCCTTTCCTTTTTCCTTTCCCTTCTTTTCTTTTTCTTTTTTCTTCTTTTTCTCTTCTTTTCTTTCTTTCCCTTCCTCCCTTCCTTCCATGAGTGAGACAGACAGAAACAGGGAGAGAGTTAAGAGATAGGCTTCCCGCAAAGGTCTATGCCCTGTCACCCATCCTCAGCTTTACCCAGTTCATATAGGTATGCACAGGCCAGGCATGTTCAGAGGAGATTCCAGGCATGAACCTGCAATCTGCCCATGGTGGGGAGTCTCACAGTGTGCTACCCTAATATCCACCCCCTGGACACTCCCCCCAACTCTTACATGCAGCTTTCCCTGTTTGACTGGCATATGCACAATTATCATCTGTGTTGCCTCCCACCTGTCTTTTAATTATAAGTATCCTGTTTTATGGTATCATTGTTAACCTATTATATTACTTATTAAAATTGTATCTAAAGCTAAATTACAGCTGAAAGCTGGCAATTCTTTTCCTTAGGGAGATTTTTGCTATGAAGTGTGTGCACTGGTCAGAGAGACAGAAAGCGAGAAATCACCCCCCCGGGGGATGGTCATGTCACAATCCCTTCTTTCCTACTCTTCTCTGAGGATTTTGGGCATGTATACACATGTGCCAAACGTGAGTTTCAAGCTACCAGGTTCCTGATTTGAACTAAGTTCAACTACATGTGAGTCCAGTGACATAACCATTGTGCCATCTACTGGTCCTGAAAGGGGCAATTTTAAGTGATTCCTTTCTTATTTAAAATGAATGGGTCAACTGGTGGCAGGGTTAGGTGGCTGGATCCCACTTGGTTCACCATGTGGTTCCAGTCACAGATGCAGCAGTTTATAAAATACACCCAAAACATGTGTGTATGTGCCCAAAATCCCAAGAAGAAAATGGAGGAAAAAGGCCTGTGGCATGACCATCCTCTCTGAGGGTGGTTTCACATTTTCACTCTCTGTCTCTGGCACATATATGCACCCTATAGTAAAAATAAAATAAAAATAGTAATTAAAAAATGGTTCAAAAGCTTTATACCGGGACCAGCAGTTAGCATAATAGCTATGTCGCTGGACTTCCATGTAGTCGATCGCGGTTCAAGTCCCAGACCCAGTGGCTTAAACTCAAGCCGGGCGTGTGTGCGTGCATGCCCAAGATCCCAAGAGGAGAAAGGAGGAGAATGGATTGCAGTGTGGCCATCCCCTCTGGGGGGTGATTTCTCACTTTCTGTCTCTCTGTCTCTCTCTGTCTTTCTGATGAGCGCACCCTCCCAATAAGAAAAAATCTCTCCAAAAAAAAAAAAAAAGCTTTATACCAAAGACACCTATTGATATGCTGATATAAAATTTAAAACACATTCTGGCTTTTTAGACAGATATTCTGGGTATAAGTTTTGATGTCATGAATCACAACCTATTAATCTTGAACAAATTACATAAAATTTTATGTCTCAGTAATATCTTTAATATGATATAAAAAACTGATGGGAGCTTACGGTAAGGATTTAATTAATATTTTATAAGTTCTGCTACTGCATTTAATCCTATATTACTTGTTCAATAAATGGTGTTATGATTTGGATCATGATTACTTCCTCAAAGTTTCATTTTTTGGAACTTGATCTCAGAGGCTGGTGATTGGCTCTTTCAAAAAACCATGTGTTGTAAAGGTGAAAATGTACCCCTCAGTTGTGGTGTCCCATGACTGGGACTTTGGGTTTTGGGTGCAAGGCCTCTTTGACTACGTCAAGGTGGTTGTCTAAGTAGAGAGGATGAGATTAGGAGCAGAAGGAAAAATCACATGGATACAGACCATATTCTACTGTGCTAAGAGTTCTGCCTTCCATCATTTTGTGATGCCCTGGGACTTTCTAGCCACCACAATTGTGAGTTATTAAAATTCTACCTCCAAAGCAGAATGGCTATAATTAATGATGATTTATGGTATTCTTGAAAAATATAAAGAGACTAGATGTTATGTGTTCATATCACGAAAGTGATAAACACGTGAGGTAGTTGGACAGCTGTAACCATTCCACGTCTACATGTACTTCATCATGTTGTACATGATAAAAATACATAATGTTATCTGTTAATTAAAAATAAAAGAATGCAGAAAACAGAAAAAAAAATATTCTCTCTCTTTATCTTTCACCCAGCCTCAGGGTTTTCTGTTAGCAATGCAATACTAGACTAAGACGAATGGTACTTATTACTTTGATTTTCTGTAAAATTCAAAGGCCAAGTTCAAGGAATCAAGGATGGGAGGAACGGAAATGAAGTGGAACTATGAAGAACAGTTTCCAAGATCTAAGAAGACAGAGAATTCCAGAACCAATTTACATGTCTCCCTATATCTGCTTAGTCTCATTTGCTCACCTGGGCCTCAGTCACCTGTGCTGGGTTCTAGATGGTAACAGCACCTTGATAGCTTGCAGTGTGTCCTGTGCCCTGTGGTTGTGAAGTCCTGGCTGCCATGTACATTGTCTTATCATCAAACACTGCCAGGCGTCTCACCTTCCCCAGAATGGAGTTACAGTGGGAGGCCGGTCACTGGGAGCTACCTGGAAAAACAGAAACTCTGACTTTGTCCAAAGTCTATCTAGAGGAGCTTATCCTAACTTAAAAGTGTTGGGGGTTAATGGCTTCTGGGACAAATGTAGGACACAGGAGATTGGGAAGAACCAAGAAAATAATTTTTCATTCCTCTTGCTTTCATCAACTTTTCTAAAACATAAGACTTTAACATGGCTATTCTGGGGAGAATTTGTGACACTGAGTCAGCTCTTTCTCTGGTCAAATTGTTGAGAGACCATTGATACACCATCTTGTGCTCTAGGGTCTCCTCCCCCTGACTCATTCCCCCCCTTTTTTTAAAATTTTGCTTCTTCAGGTTGTAGGTCTATTCCAGAAAAGCATTATTTCTTAAAATGTTCTTTACAGCTTGTTAATTGTCTGCATTGTTTTAATTAACTTAGATTGAGAAAAAAAATTTAGAGATCCTGACTGAAATAAACTCAAGTCATGACCAAGAGATTCACTGACTTTTCCTTTATTTTATGGTCTTTGCCCTCTGTAATTGGCCCTGGGGGATGTAGATTGAACAATCACAAGATACAAAAGCTACATGCTTATTTGTAACTATATATTAGATTTAAAAGACAAACATCAGATTTAAAAGGTATCATGTTCCAAATATGCATATCTAATATAAACTTCCAAATGCATTTTCACATGAAAATAATATGGAGTATGTTTAAGACACTGAATGACCCAAAATAAAGGAAGATATATTTTTACAGGTAATTTTATCAGAGAATTCAATCTGAGATAGCAAGAAAATACAATCCTTGAAGACTACAACTGAAAGAGCAGATGTTCAGCGTGAATTTCCCATGTCCTTGTAGATGACAGTTCTGGTGGAAGAGGACAAGGATCTCTAAAGAGGTCCATGATGGATAATCTGTAAGATTTGCATAGCAATAGAGTAGAATATGTGTTTTTCTTCCTGAAGTGTCTATATCCTGAGTGTGTATTACATATATTACATAATAATGTATATGATGTAGATTGTACATATGTTATACATAGAAAAATGTACTATAATGTGTATGTCAGTATCACCTATAGAATTAAAAAATTTATTTGCTGTTCTGGGATCATAAGATTTTTTTATTAATTTTTTTTTTTGTATAGCATTGCAAAATTGGAAAGTGGAAAGAAATTTAAACACACCAGGATTAAGAGATCATGGGACATGTGGCCAGCAGGTGGCACAGTAGTTAAGGTGTTGGAGTCCTAAATGGCCAACCCTGGTTGGAGTTCCAGACCCAGGAGCTTGAAACTCATGCTGGCTGTGTATTTATTTGTGCCCCAAATTCTGAGAGGAGAAGGAAGATTATGGTATGACTATCCCCTCTGGGTGTGATATCTCGCATTCTTTCTCTCTGTCTCTATGGTGAGCACATGCACCCTATAGCAGAAATCTCTCAAAAGAAAATCGAACACAAAAGAGGGTTCATGGGACAGTCATATTACTAATAACTAGAGCATTCATCCTAATAGTTATTTTTAGGTTGAGAAAAAAAATTAATGAAACTCCAACATTCTAAGTGAAACACAGTTGGCTAAGACATTTATTAGTGTGTTTTGTTTGCTTGGTTTTCATGAAAGGAAGGACTGTGTTGGTGGATATAGTAGAAGAAGAGAATACACCGAGGACAGCTAATAGCATAGCACATAGCAAGCTTTGGGATTATAGGATTGCATTCTACTCAGTATCTGCTTTTTGAATATTTAATGTGAGAAAGGAAAGAGAAAAACTTAAATTACACATTTACCCCTGTCTTCCTCTGGCAAATTGATACTGTAACTGGCCTGCAGAACTTCTGAAAACCAGTCCCTCACCGAATAAATGTATACATCCTCTGCAAAGCTATTACCATACATCTTGTTCTTAAGATTTTGATTCTAACAAAAGAAAAAAAAACATGTTTTGTGTCAGTCCACTACAGGCATTGATGGCAGTCACTAGATATATCTTGATAAGCTCCTCCAAATTTAGGTTGGCAGGTATTTAAAAGAGCTTTGGGACCATTTACTGAAGAACAAGTTAGGAGGAAGTACCTTATGCAGCTCATATATTCAGTTTATGACTATATAGTTGCATATTCCGACTCTCTGCGCAAAGTGAATTAAAATATTTAAGCTACTTTGCATTTCCATCTCATCTACCAGGTGTTTAGGCACCCTGCAGGAGCTCGAGGACTCTATTTGTATGTATTATAAAGTTTAAGTATTACACAGCTGTGGGTACACGCGCTTTCCTTTTGCTCATTCAACTGGGTTGCTAGCCTCTTCCTAAATGCTGTAATTGCATCAGGCATAAGGGATGTACGGAATAAAACTTTCAATGAAGCAGTGTTCTGTGTATTTGTAAATGTAAAACAGATGTGCAGTAAATATTGTGTGCTTTGAATCAATAGGACACCATAGAAATACAAAGGAATGAAAGAAGAGAGAGAATTTGTCAGTGATTTCTGCTAAATATCTCATCAGTAAGAGAGAAACTACAGCTTCCTTACAGGACTGACGGAATTGCTGTTTATGAATAGTTGCCCTATTATTCCCAAGCAGCAACTTGTCTGTACATTACGAATATATGCAAAATTTTAGCTGCTAAAAAATACATGTTGTCATAAGAAATTTCAAAACAATTAAGAGAATTTTGAAGACTCAAAAAGAAACAGGACAATTATTTTATAAAATAAATAAATTTTATTAAAATATATTTAATAATTTTCAAAAGATATCACTAATCTCAAACTATTTTAAATACTATATATTGGGTTGTCGGGCAAATCCGAAAAATGCATCATGACTTTCCTGACAACTCAGTCTTTCAAGTTTTCATTAAATATAGATGATTTCAGAATAGGAAATATAGTAAGACAAAACCAATTTATCTCTTTTAGATGAAAAAATATTAACTATTTTGTATATTGGAGAACTTTCCCTGAATCTTAATTTCTCAAAATCTAATAAAGGTGTTACCTTTTATTGGACAACTCAGATGCAAATCCCTCTTCTCTCTCATCACCATTCAGTCCCTATGGCTTATCAAAGCTATAGCCAAATAATTTATGTCAAAAGCTTCTCACTTTCCATTTCCATTGTATGAGATATTTGCAAGGAATTGCCTGGCTTATTGTAATAATTTCTTAATTATTTCTCTACATTTGTTTTCTTTCTACATGAATTCACACTAATGAGAATCATCTGATTACTATTCTTGAGCACATACTGACCAAGTTGTCTTTGCTCAGAAATCTTTAATTGCTCTCCATTTTCATATGAGTATTAACTCCTTTGCCCTGAATTAACATACCTTCTCTAGCCTTCTCACAAATGTTTCCAACAGTAAAATTAGTCAATCAGACATTCTGTGAAAGGGGCAGTAAATATTATCTTCTAAATTAAGTTTGTTCTTGCTTAAAATACTTTTTCTACCCAATTTCGATATAACTCTTCTAAGAGAGGACTGCCAGAAGTCTGTGGAAAACAGAATTAAAAAACAGGTTTATTTCGGTGCAAATTTTTTAAGTCTATGCCTAGTCCTTCCATAATGCACACTTTCCATATACTTTTTGACGATTGTATAAGCCACCAAGTTTTGCCAATAAGCTTTGATATCGTTTGTTGTGAAGCACTAGAAAATAGAAATAGATTTTGGTTACAGAAAGGGATGCTGTGTAATAGAAATTTTAAAATTATGTGATATTGCAGGCTGACTCCATGGCCTAGGGGTTCAGGGAGTCAGATTCCACATTGCAAACTATATAGTTTGAATCCCAGACCTGGTGGCTTGAAAACATCCAAGATGTATGAGCACACATGCCCTAAATCCCAACAAGATAGAGAAATAAAAGAGAAGAGATTTCAGTGTGACCTCAGGCCATTAGAGGGTTCTCTCTCTGTCTCTGTCTCTGCCTATCTCTGGTGAGTACGTGCAGACTCTGGCAATTCAAAATAAATTATACATATAGATGACATGACTTTTGCAATCTGGCAGTAGGAAGAACCTGAGAAGACTTAGGGGAACTGAAAGAAAATACAGAGCACTCAAGGAGACTTGGGAGAAGATGAAAAATCATGAAAGATACTACTGCAAATGCTGACAGTGAAGGAAGATAATAGTTATTGGTAGAATAAGAAAAAGTTGAAGCTTGTTACATAATGAAAGAAATGGCAATTCTGTCACTTGTAGTAATATGGGAAATAGAAAATATTCATGGGAGCTGGACAGAGGGGCAGGGGTGAAATACAGTGTTCTGAGAGGCAGACTCAGGTGGCAAGGTACCTGTTTCAAGTACGGCAGGCTCCCTTGTGCCCTATGACAGGCTAGTTAGAGCTGGATCGTGGCATCTAGACCCTGTTGGAAATACTGTGTCTCTATTTATCTCCATCTGTCTCACTTATGGATTACATGGACACTGCAAACATTTATATAAAACATAAAATATATATAATCAACTGATGGACTTGGCTAAGAAGATATGTAAGCAGTTGATTTTAAATACTAACGGGCTTCTTTTATCTATATATGATAATATATGGATAACAAGATGGATGAAACAGCAAATGGAAAAGTTCAATGTGCAAGCAAAATTTAGAAGAAAACAAAACAGAATTGGATAGATTTTAGAAATACTTTTCTTGTTTTCTAAGCCTCTCAATGGCAACAGCTCTCAAAATAAGAAATATACTAAGGCTTAAATAATATCAAGTGTTGCTGAACAATTCTTTTTTAAAATTTATTTTTTAGATTTTGACAGAGAGCACATGTACTCACCAGAGAAAGACAGAGAACAGAGAGACAGGGTGATGAAGAAATACTCCCGTGAGAGTTACATCTACCATCCCTTCCCTGGGTCCAGTACTTGAACTGCACAATTGGCCATGTGGATTCAGCTGACTTAACTACCACACCCCTGGCTGGCCCAACAACTCTTTATTAAGTCTTCAAAAGTTTTTGAAATGATAAAGACACCATTAAAAATAAAAAAAGAATCTTGTCAAAATGTATTTTAAATTGTTCTTTGTTCATTAAATTCTTAGTCTATACCAGAGAAGGGTCGGTCTCAAAGAGTTTTACATGGGTCCTATCTAACAGAGTAAACCCCAAAAAGTTGCAGGGAAACCCTGTAAGTTTTTAAGAGAACTGTATTGGCAAAAGTACCATTGGCATTCACTAAACAGAAGATTTGCAAATTTAAAAGAAGCACTGTGCACTCCAAACATCTACAGGCAGAAAAGAACAGAATTCTACTGACTGTAAACATAGATTAGTTCTTTCAGGGGAAAACAAACAAATAAAAACAAACACACAAAAAAACCCCACAAGAATACTTCAGAAGATGGAACAAAGAACCTACAGCAATTTCAAATAACTTGAAGAACCATTCCTAAGATTTCCTAATCAAATAACTTGCTAATATGTTCTCTAAAGAATTCCAGAGCTGGGAACTGGCAGTTAGCACAATGGCTATGTCATTGGACTCCCACGTAGTCGACAGTGGTTCGCGTCCTGGACCCGGTGGCTTAAAACTCACACTGGGCACGTGTGCGTGAGTGCCCAAGATCCCCGAGAGGAGAATGGAGGAGAAGGGATTGCGGCGTGACCATCCCCCCGCGGGGGTGATTTCTCGCTTTCTGTCTCTATGTCTCTGTCTGGCGAGCACACGCACCCTATAGCAAAAAACTCTCCAAAAAAAAAAAAAAGAAGAATTCCAGAGCTGTTGTGATTAATCCCTGCCTTCTATTTTTCCACTTTTGAATCAGTTGTCAATGGTCATTATCCTCATTTATGTCATCATTATATGTTAAGGCCACGAATGCAGAGGAAGAGGGTGCAGGTTAGACATCTCTTCATACTTCTGAAGATTGAGAGAAATGATATTTGAGAAAACCATATTCAGAAATTCTACCATCACCTGAACTGAGACCTGATTTTGGTGCTGAGATCCTGAATTTTGAGTAAATGTCATAATGAAATACAACATTCTAGAGTTTAAGAGGTGAAATTTGCATGTGGGAAAATGTAAATATTCTGTGCCCAGAGGTACATTATGATAATCCAGAATTTTGGATCTATTTCCTCCCACTGAGATGTGCCATCTAATTCTCCTCCCAAGTCCTTGAATCTCATTCAGCCTAAGTGACCTGATATATCAATAAAATGCTAGAGATGTGATGTTTTGGAACTTCAAAGTCTAGGTCGTAAGCAGCTTTGCATATAGAGCATGCAAAGCTTCTTACCACTCACAGTCTCTGATACCTGAATTACAATATAAGATGTCATAATTTAATTCTATTTTCCATGAACTTTTTAAAGTCCGTAAGTAGTGCAAATATTTTATTATATATCACAATTTAATGAGTTTAGATTCTAGTCAGGTCTTGACAGGGCAGTTCTGCTGACCCACATAGCAACAACAAAGGCCATTCAATGATATTCAGCTGACCTGTGAACCTACATGGTTATATTCACCTGTCTGCTTTCTAGGCAGGGAAGCCTGGATGTCTGGGCTCAGCTCACTCCACTGACCAAAGCACATGGATGTCTCCTTTCAAGCATAAAAATCTTGGGATCTTATAACATTATTATGCTACAGGTTAATACTCCCAGAGGATGGTCTTAAGAGATTGAGGTGGAGGAACCAGCAGTTAGCGTAATGGCTGTTGCTGGACTCCCACGTAGTCAACCACGGTTCACATCCCAGACCCGGTGGCTTAAAACTCACGCCGGGCGCGTGTGCGTGCATGCTCAAGATCCCGAGAGCGGAATGGAGGAGAAGGGATTGTGGCATCGCCATCCCCCCTGGGGGGTGATTTCTTGCTTTCTGTCTCTGTCTTTCTGGTGAGTGCACGTGAAAAAAAATCTCAAAAAAAAAGTCAGTTGTTCCTTGTATTTGTCCCTCAATTCTAAGACTTCTATTCAATCCTAAATTTGTGGTTTTCTTTTTCTCAAATTAGTTCACTAAAATATTTAAAGTATATTTATCACTCTATGCATAATTATACTCTGCTCTTTTTCAAATTCAAAGTAACTAGAATAGGATTAAGTGCAAATATGTTTAAGAGAAAAACATTTTATGTTTTAAAATTTTTTTTAGTTTTTTTTTTTTTTTTTTTTTTGCTATAGGGCACATGAGCTCGCCAGAAAGACAGAGAGAGACAGAGAGACAGAAAGCGAGAAATCACCCCTTCTCTTCCATTCTCCTCTTGGGATCCTGGGCATGTACGCATGAACGCCCAGTGTGAGTTTAGGCCACGCGGTCCAGGACTCAAACCGCAGTTGACTACATGGGAGTTCAGCGACATAGCCATTATGCTAAGTGCTGGTCCCGAGAAAAACATTTTAATTAATTTGATGATGAATGATGATGAAACAATATCCATTTTTATTCCCTGAACATTCTGGCCCTCCTACATTTCAAATCTAAAAATGATTCTATTGATACAAGATACAATTCCTTTTTTGAATTTATATCATTTTACTAGAAGCAGATAACTGTAAGTTAGAGAGCAAAATTGAGGGGGATGAAGCATAATGCTTATATTAAAAATGTTCAGTATTAATGGTACTTCATCCAGAGTTTAAAAAATAGTTCATTTTTAAAAGAAATGCTATTGGGCTTCATTCTTTAAAACTTTCATCAGCAAACAAGTGTATATATGCCAATGTACACTCAGGTATCTCCATTAATATATGTCCTTAAGTCAATATACACAAAATCACTTAGCTGTTATCACAGAAAATCTTTCATATGAGCTCTAGATCATTTGTAAGGCATGTGAAACTCTCTCCACAAGCATTCATCTTTCCTTGCAAATCCCACTGCCAAAGGAAATGATAGGTGGAAGCATTCATCTAAATATATCAGTTCCTTGAGATTTATCATGATGCTGCATTTGTAATTTATAAAAAGCTTATAAAACTGAGCAAATTGACTAAATATATTTCTGACTCAAGTGTCAACACCACTGAAATAAAATTAAAGAGATCCCACCCCCCAGAATATAGAGGAAGAGAGAGTAAACTAATACGAACAAAGAAGAGGAGATCAACCCTGTGTCCTGGTGGGTTCCACATGGCTGTATCCATATGGCCTAGGGATTAAGGGAAGCCAGGGCCCACATGGCTAACCATGGTTCAAATCTCAGCCCTGCAGCTTAAAAAACATACCAGGTGTGTGTGTGTGTGTGTGTGTGCACATATGCTCAAAATCCCCAAAGGTGAGAAAGATAGAGAAGGGATTCTAGTGAGACCAGTCCCTGTGGGAGGTGCTTTCTACCACTCCCTCTTTCTATTTTCTGTGGGAATCACACACACCCCTGGAAAACATAGGAAATAAATGAAAACAGAAATGATCAGACAATAAATATCAATATATTGAGGGGAGATGCGGGCACCCCCCCCCAGAGGACTGGTGACTTTCTTAGTAGGTTGTGGAGACTAACCTATGACACAGTAGAGGCCAAAAAGAGTTGCTCTTGAGAAAGAACCAAGTTGGTCCCAGAATGGTGCAAATGGAACTTCAGGAAGCAGGTCAGAGGTAATATAGAAATTGGTAGTAAAGCTGAACTTTGAGGGCTTTAGTAAAAGCAGTTTTGCAGTATGGCTAGAGAAGTTGATTCGTATATAATCTCTATTTCCCAGGCAGGGAGCGGGGAAACAGTGTTTGAGCTAGACTTTGCATTTGGTGAAACCACATACCTTGTTGTATAGGTGACACACAGGATGGTTAAAAGAGATGTCTATAAATGGGCCAATGCAGGCCAGCCACACAGTGTGGTGATTAAGGCAGACAGATTCCCTTCCACATGGCCAACCAGCCCACGATGCTTGGAACACATGCCAAACACATGTACGTGTGTGAACCCAATATTCTGAGAGGAAGGAGGAATGGCGTGAAAAGCAATGACGTAGGATCAGCCTCATTGGGGGTGCTCTCTCTATATATCTCTCATGAGCACACATGTTCTTTGGCAATTAAAAGAAAGAAAAGATAGAGGAAAAGAAGGAAGGGAGGGAGAGAAAAGGAAAGAGAAAGAAAAGAAAAGGGCCTACTCGGTGTATTTCCTTCTGACTCTCTCATCCTTCCTATCTTAGAACATTGAGAGCCAGAAGCATGCTTTCCTTCCTCCTGGGAGACATTAAGTAGAACCTCAAAAGATACCCAGATACTTACACCTGGGGAGGAGGGGTACACAGCAAAATGGCCTATTTGCCATTTGATTATTCTTCATTTGGAAAGTCATGTACATGAATGACTCTATAGTTAGGTAGAGACTATTTATGCATATGAATCTTTAAAGTTTTCACTTGTAAATGATAATACATATTAAATGATTAACATCACCTATCTCGTTATGCTTTTTGTGTGTGTGTTTGCATGAAAACCAAAATTATTCTTGTTAAATGTTTTATTACTAGTTTGTTATCTCTGTCCCACCATGATAAAGATCTGAGTTAAGGTATGCATCTGCTTTGCTCATTGCAAGAGTATCAAATAGAGTGGTCCTAGGGTAGAGAGAAGCAGTGACATTTTTTAATGGATTTTCAAGATGAATGAAACATTTCAAGGTGGGACTGGAATGATGAGATGGGACTACTCTTCTAAATACATAAATAAGAGATTCCAAAGATAAATAGAAAAGGAAAACCTCTTAGGGAATGATCCAACAGATAAAAATCTTATGTAGCTAGAGTGAATAAAGTAGAAAATCATATGAAAGGAAAAGAAAAGAGGTAAACACAAGCCAGATCATTTCAACAGAAATTTCCTAACACCAGGAGTCCTTAAGACAGGCCTGAGTTTATTCTCTGTCCTCAAAAAATAATTATATTTTTTACATTATGGCATTTGAAATGGTACTCTGCCGTAGAATGTTTTCCCATTCCTGTCTCTCCCTCATTGTGAACAAAATGTATCACTGTGACTTGCTAATTGCTACATATTTTATTTTTTGCAACAATGTGACATTTATGTCTAAGGGAGCTGCACAGACGGTGTAACTAGTTCGGAATTCTTTAATAACTTGGACCCTTTTTATTTGCATTTATTTTTCTTATGAGAGCTAATATAACTATCAATAAATGTCTCACCATTAAGTAGTCTTTGTGACTGTAATGCAGAATATAGTCAAAGATCATCTCTCTACAAATACTTTGCTATGGTCTGCAGTGATTCGACTAGAGGTGGTCGTCATAAATAACTTTTCTTGCTCTCTACTGATCCACAGTTTGTGAATTCTTATTGCAGTGATAAAAATGAATCTGTAGAGTATGTTGTGAACTTTGCCCGAAACTAGAACTTCCAGAAATATCACTCGGGGACAGACCTTCTCTGTCCACTGCCCACACGATGAGTCCCATCATTACTGTGACATACGGCATCCTGGTCTCTGAAGCAGAATCTACCCTGAAGGCGATAAGCATAATAGTTTCATTTTGCTGCCTGCCTCTGGAGCCAAATCTTAGCCATTCCTAATGTGCAATTTTGCAGACTCAGGTACTGAAAAGGTTGACAAAGTGGCAGGGAATAAAAGAACTCACATCAAAGCCCCAATCTAATGATATGAGCTTTGCCCTGAGGACTTACTTGCCTTCAAGAGAGAACATCACAGTAATTGGAAGATTTTTGAGGTATACTGAAATGAAAATAAGAAGCTTATCTACATCAGTGTAATGCTGAGGTCTTCCATTTGGTGCTTCCTTTTCATGACTTTGCATACTAACCTAAAGTGTTGTCTCCAGTGTGCTTTTGCCCCTTGCAAAATTTTGCGCTAGATGGAAATTTACAAGGCTGAGAGTTTGACTCCTGAAAAGAGCTTCTGTTATGCAAATTGTGACTTAGAAACCGAGCCAAAAGGGAAAAAAAAAAAAAAAAAAAACACACCCCAGGGGCTGAGCTATCCC
>NW_006159867.1:1477152-1562445 GCF_000334495.1 Tupaia belangeri chinensis | reverse complement strand
AAATTGTTAAAAAAAAACCGGAAAAAAAAGAAAAAAAAAAAAAAAAAAAAAAAAACACCCCCCAGGGGCTGAGCTATCCACTTCCAAGGACAGAAAATTTCATTTGTTTGTCTATTTCAGAATTTAGGATTTTTAGGCCAGGTGGTGGCATAGGAGTGTGACAGCTGGAGCCACGTGGGACAGGTCCTGGGTTGGCACCCAGAAACTTCTCTAAGCATGCCAGGCATAGATACGCCCATACTCTAGGCTGGCTGGAACTGGGTTGGGATCACAGCACGGGAATTCTGTTGGGGGTGCCGTTCTTTCTGTCTCTCTCCCATGGGAGAAATAAACTTAATTTTAATTTTTAATTAATTTTTTTTTGGTATTCATCCTGTGAAAGGAGCCATTCAAGAATATGTTACTGTGAAAGTAAAGTAGAAAGGTTTCCATATTGCAAAGTAAAACTTTAATCAGCTCAAAATGACTACGATTTTATGATAATTTAGACTGTTGTGAACCCTCAAGGGACTGAAATTAATAGCATAAAAAGTACTTAAGATATTTTTTCAAATCACTTTGAAACACAACAGAAAGAACTAGAGAAATACAAACGCAAAGGTACAGCTCTCCAGTTTTTGTGTACATTTTTTTGGCCAAGAGAATCTGAGGCAGCTTATGAACGATGTAGGTGCTGAGTTAATCATTTAGACGAATGACTAGCCATCACTAACCCTTTATCTCTATTTCATTAGTTAGTTAGTTAGTTAGTTAGTTAGTTTTGCTAGAGGGCATGTGTGCTCACTAGAGAAAGGGAGAGAGAGAGGAACAAAGTATTCCCCATGGGGACGAGTTCCACTTGTAATCCCTTGTTCTCCATCTCTCCCCACTTTCAGGATTTGGGACATGCATACACAAGATTGCAGAGTGTTTCTCAAGTTGCTGGGTCAGGGACTCAAACTGTAAATTTGGCCATGTGGGATCTGGCTGCTGTGACCGCCAGGCCACGGAGTCAGCTTGGGTAACTAACTCTTCTTTTTTTTTTGGAGAGATTTTCGCTATAGGGTGCATGCGCTCGCCAGACAGAGAGAGACATAGAGACAGAAAGCGAGAAATCACCCCCCAGGGGGGATGGTCACGCCGCAATCCCTTCTCCTCCATTCTCCTCTCGGGATCTTGGGCACGCACGCACACGCGCCCGGCGTGAGTTTTAAGCCACCGGGTCCGGGAAGCGAACCGCGGTCAACTACATGGGAGTCCAGCGACATAGCCATTATGCTAACTGCTGGTTCCCGGGTAACTAACTCTTGAAGACCTCGTCACACATTTAGCAAATATGCCTGTGAAACTCACCTGGGGCCAGCATAGTTTACCCCCAAGACAGCATATTTTCCCAGCTCTGCTGAAATACGCATGGTAGCAAGTTACTGCTACCTCCATCGCCCCTTCCTTCTTCACCTGTGTCAACCAGTCACCTTCATAAAGTAGAATACGTGTACTCCAGCCTCTTAGGCTTCTTATCTGTTGGATCACGCCTCAGAACTTTTTTTTTTAATTTATCCTAGAACTCTTTGCTTCTATATATGTACAAAACCAGCTTGAGCTGGTTCTGTAGCCCCATGGCTATATGGTTTATATAAAAAGCCAGATCTCACACAGCTGACGACAGTTCAAACCCTGGTCCAGGTAGCTTGGAAAACATGTCATGTCCCAAATCCTAATGGGATGCAGAAATGGAGGGAAAAAGGTTGTCTCATAGTCACTGCCCCATCGGAGAGTGCTATCTTTCATTCTGCCCCCCTCTGGCAAATGAATGAATACACCCTCTGGTAATTAAAACATGTACACACACACACACACACACACACACACACACACTCAGACCCCAGCTCCTTCTCTTCATTCATTCAGATCTCAACACAAATAGCACTTCACTGTAGAAATCATCCTTAACAATCTACTCTGGATGATCCCCTCCTCCTGCCATATCCTTTTAAAAATTCTTTTTAAATCCAGAACACCTAAAATTATTTTCTTCATTCATTTGATTACTCATTTATTGTATTTCCTGTCAGAGAAGAAAACCCCATTCATTAAGGATTCCTGTCTGTCTTTATTCATTGCAGTCATATACAATACAGAGCAGTAAATACGTATCTATACACACACACACACACACCCTTCATTTTTGGTTGAATTCTCCACTCCCCAGCCCTATGCATGTCTGAAAGGTTTTATCCTTTCCACCCTACATGTTTAGTAAAAGGATCAGTTTGAAAACAATTTTGGAAAAAATTAATCTGAGAAAGAAAATAAGTATGAAGCTGATGCATTCTACACTTTTTCTTGACAAAGTAAGATTATTACACAGCAGAAAAGGGGAAGGTCTTTGCCATCGATCATACTATATCAGAACTACACCATTGTCTGCAACGTGATCTGAAAAACTGGTGCTCTTTGAAACTGTCTCTTATCTAACGTATAAAAGGTGTGTGTATAAAAGGTGTATAATACCATTTCCAGCTGTGAAAATTAAATGAACACATTTATGTAAAAGCATATATCAAAAAAACTTTCTGATACATAGTTGCTATACAATAAATATTTCTTTCTTTCTTTCCTCTTTTGTCGTAGTCCCTCAGGCTACTCTAAGTTCCAAACTGAACTAAAGTCAGAATTCTAATTTGCATTAGGCCTACAGGGCCATGCCTGATAGGCCTGAAGGTAAACCATTTTGCCTTGGGCCACCCAGGCATGTGTCATTTTAGATGATGGCATTAGAAATGTGGGAGCTATAGCAGCAATTCTGGGAAGGACTGTTTATTAAAGTCATGTCTACATCTTAATTTAAGTAAACTAATTGGATTGTGAAAAAAATTAAGCTACTGCTTGAACGTCTGGTTTCGGAGGATATCATACAGTGTAAAAATGTTTAGAAAAATGATTACTATCCTTGAGATTTCTAAAAGGAGTTTTACACAGTAAAAAGCTTTATTTTAATTATTATAGAGTCTTCCACAGAGTGAAATGCATTACCTTTATTTTAATCTGTCATCTAATAAAGGTTAGACCTGATATTTACAAGTTTTTATCCAGCTCCAAAATTTTATGAAGCCGCAATTTTTAATAACAACATAATTCAAAGACATTATATTTATTTGATTTATTTTCTTGAGGCAGTGTAAGTCTTAACTTTGATTAATAATTTATAGAGAAATCTTATATGTAGACTCTGAATTTCAGTCTGCCCTGCGACACCTCCCCAGTAGTAATTTGATGTGATTCTGTAGATGCAGGAAGATGGAATTATTTCAGGGCCTGGTTTCAACAGCAAGTCTCTGGGCATCAAAGGCCCAAATTAAAACCTGGTAGCATGCCTCAGGTACACTCTCAAAAAAAGTCTACCTTGTTTCTTGCACATCAGGAGTACAGAATCAAGCATTTAAGAGAGTCAAGAGTCACCAAAGTTTCTGTTTTCTACTTTTGTACGAACTGTAATGTGCAGATATTACTTTAATGGGTGCTATTGCCGTTAGATGCATATCCAGGCCATTTTTCTCTTTTAGTCATAATTCCATCAATAAGTGATGATAGGGTGAGCTCGCCTGTCTGCTTGCTTTTCTTTTGATCTGTTTGTTCTTTGATTTCCATCTTCACTTCTTTATCTTTACAGGTTTTGCCTTTCAAATTACCGAGAGTTACTTAGAGATAGATAGATGTCAGGCTTCAATACTGATAAGGTCCTCCATTTTCAAATACGCTGTTAGCACAATAGAATGCATGAAGGCCTTCAGGAATCGGCACTGGAGGGAAAGATCATTATGCAGTGTATACAGGATATTTTAGATGAACCTGCTATGCTGTGGGAAATGATAGACAAGGTCTTGAGCTGAGGGAGCTAAGTAGCCATGATGACTCTGTCAAGCATATCTGTGTTGTTCTTTCAGTAATTTGTATACTACTGTGATGCCCAGAGCTCAAACTAAAACTCCCAAAAGCAATGTGCCAAGTAGGTATTGGTCTTATATAGTGACCGGTAACTATGTCAAAGTCAACTGGCAATATGAAAAAAAAAATAGATATTTGAATAAAGACACAGCAAATATAATGCTAATCCCACTTTTATGACTACAGAGCACTTTCAGTCACTGTTAAATCAAAGACAAAGTATAGGTGTATTGGTAGAGGGAATATTTGCAAACAACTGTTCTTGCATGGTTTTTAGATTGCGACTTTCTGTTTTCCTTCTCTATTAAACAGGAGATAGAAGTCATTTTATTATCCATATTTGAAAGTGGACTCTTCTTTTCCATTTGGTAATTGGAGGTACTTGCTTTCTGGGTCTCTTAGCACTCAATACTTTATGTTCCCCCTGCCTCCTACCCCATAGAGTGACCCTGTTTTTTTTCTTTTTTCTTTTTTCTATTTTCATACTTTAATTATTCCTCTGTTCAGCAGAAAGGGTTGTGATGTCCCAATCTGCCTTAAGTCAGCATGTGTAATTCATTTATTCTTTCATAAATATTTATTGCACTTCTTCTCTGCACCAATTCCTGTGCTGAGCAGTGAGGATACATATTGAACAAGACCTGCATGATCCCTGTTCTTCACAGAGTTTAGAGTTCTTTGGGGAAGGAAAATATTAAGCTAGTAATATTCATAAAGTTTGAAAAGTGTTCAGATGAGGGAAGTACAAAGATCTTTCTCTATAACGTATGAGTGTGCAACTCATCTTGTTAAGGCGTCAAGAAATGCCTCCTGCAGAAATGAATGTTTAGGATGAGATGTGAAGGCTAACTTGGAAGGAAGATACAGAAAAGCTTGGTAGGTATAGAAAACATGTAAAAATGCCTTCAGATAATGGTAGCTGATATATTTCAAGAATTAAAACGTGGGATGATTGTACTTTATTTGTTAGCAAGTGAGAAGCTGTTAAAATCTTAATATATAGATGAGATTCCATCTAACCCTGGTCAGAGGGGATAAAATTAAAAAAAAAAAAAAGAGAGAGATTTCTAAGTGCTGATGAGGCTAACATGAAAAGGGAACTCTCTACACTGTTGGTGGGAATTTAAATTAGTATAGCCGCTGTGAAGAACAATATGGAGGTTCCTCAAAGACCTACAAATAAAACTACCACACAATCTAGCAATTCCTCTCCTGGGTATCTATTCTAAGGTTCAGAATACACTCAATCAGAAAAACATTTACACATCCGTGTTTATTGCAGCATTATTCATAATTGCTAAGTCAGGGAATCAACCCAAATGTCCAAGGAAATGAAGGGACTGAAAAAGTGTGGCACCTACACACTCTGGAATACTACTCAGCCATAAAAACACAATGAGACCCTGGCATTTCATAGAAAGTAGATGAATATGGAAGACTTAGTGTTAAGCAAAACAAGCCAAATGAAAGAGAGGTATTGTATGACCCCACTTAATACATACTGAGTCTTTACTCTGTGGCAGAAACTGAAAGACTGGAAGTTATAAAAGCAAGAAGAGGAACTATAAATACTAGAGACGGTGTTGGAGGAGGGTGGAATATGGGGTGAGGTAGGAGGGAAGGGCCAGGGGGAAAAACAAGCAAAACATTTAATGGACACCAAAATAGAATATTATCTGTTGATGATAATATATATAGTAATATTTTGAATGGTCTAATATACAGTATATTCATACCAGAAAAAAATCATTTTGTATTCTCTAAAGATATACAGTGACTGAATGTAAAAAAAAAAAAAAAAAAAAAAAAACCATAAAAAAAAGGAGAAAATTCTCTGAGATAAATAAAACAGGAAGTTAATAGCCTCCCCCCCAAAAAACAAAGACTTAAAATTAGAGATTAATATTAAATATTAGAACCAGAGTGATGAGAAGAAAGCGGATGTAACTGCTCACATGTCAACATGCATATTCAAGTTTTCACATATATTGTGGCTTACAGGTCAATCTTCTACCATTCTTGTGTGACTCTAGAAACATTGTATTTATTTATTTATTTTCCATAGGGTGTGTACATTCACTCAAGAGAGACAGGGTAACCAAGAAAGGGAAATTAAGAAATTACTCCCAGGGGGATGGTCATGCCTCAATCCTTTCTCCTCCATTCTCTCGGGATTTAGGGCACATATGTCCAACATTATTTTCAAGCCACTGGATCTAGGACTTGAATCGTGGTTGCCATGTGGGAATCCAGTGCCTTACCCACCACGGCATCTGCTGCACCACCCTCTACCCATTTTTTTAAAAATAATTAAGCCATGGGCCATTAATTTTCTTTACCCACATTCAGCTCCTTAGATTCAGTGAAGACTGAACACTGGTAACAGGCTTCACATTTACCAGTTCCAGCATTAGTCTCAGCATGTAAAGCCATGTGTGTTTTACTCAGGTAAGAAGACATGAAAAATTGCTGGCATGGGATAAAATAAGAATCTCAAGTTTCTTGTATTTTGTTCACTGTCTAGGGGCTGCATCAACTGATACAGGAAGGTCTTTTTTCTTCCCAAAGCAACAGCATTTTACAATTCATCCTTTCAGCGGGACTAACTTTTGTCTAAACCTACACTGAGGTTTGTTTTATTAGCTCTCTAATTCTGGGTTTCAATTTCTATATGAGTTTCATGTTTTTATGTAAAATTACTTCAAAATGTGCTGCCTTAAAGTAGTGTAGGGGGACGGTGTGGTAGTTATGGTGCGGGACTCCACATGGATGACTGCAGTTTGAATCCTGGACCTGTGGGCTTGAAAATCATGCTGAGCATGTGTACATGTGTGCCCGAAATCCCAGGAACAGAGTGGAGGAGAAGGGACTGTGTTATGGCCATCTCCCCTTTGTGGTGATTTCTTGCTTCCCCTCTCACTCTCCCCTTCTCTCTCTCCAGTGAGTGTACAAGACCTATAGCAAAAAATCTTTAAAAAAATGGTAAAAACATAAAATAAAGTGTGTGTGTATGTATTGCTGTTGGTGGTGGTGGTGTTGTTGGTGAAGTTGGGTTAAGCTGGGCAATTCTGCAGATTTGACATGGGATCAGTACCTCAAGCATCTCCATGGCTGGCAACTTTGTTGGGCGAAAACATCCAATAGACTTGAGCCTTCAGTCATTGAGCTTCTAGCCTAGACTTTCTAACACAAGAGAGGCTGGCAGGTTGTCAACTTGCAGAGTAACTGATATTTTAATTTGTAAATTGTGTGTGTGTGTTTTCCATCAACTGTCTTCTTTGTCTAGTTCTATATTACATTTATGTGTCTTGGTGCTTGTGGGATTTCAAAATCAGTGCGTTCATAACTGAAATATTCATAGCAGTATAGAATTCAAGATTTCTTTTTTCCTGGCTTTTTCTAGTAATGTAGACCTAATGATTTAAAAATCAATCTTTTTTTTTTTTTTTTATTTTTTTTAAGAGAGTTTCTCTATAGGGCGCATGTGCTTGCCAGAAAGACAGAGAGAGACGGAGAGACAGAAAGTGAGAAATCACCCCACCAGGGGGGATGGCCATGCCACAATCCCTTCTCCTCCATTCTCTTCTTGGGATTTTGGGCACGTATGCACACGTGCCTGGTGTGAGTTTAAGCCGCCAGGTCTGGGACTTGAACTGTGATAGACTCCTGGGAGTCCAGCGACATAGCCATTACACTAACTGCTGGTCCCCAAAATCAATCTTTGATCTGTCTTTTATATTTTCTCACTATCCTTGCTCTGACCCTCAGATATCCATGTGAACATTTCATCGGTCTAACCTAAATCGGTACCTGATTTTTGCCCTGATAGGATGTTTTTGCAGCCATATTTATATTAAAAACTTTAAGATGTGAATCTGATTACATTTCTCATGTTCAGAAAATTTTAAAGCACTCATAATTAGCGACAGGATAAATACAACATCTTTAAACGTCTATTGAAGATGCCTATAATATAGCCATATCTATTCAATGACATCTCAATAATTAGTAAGCCCTTTCTATGCTGTAAGATCAGAATATTCCTCCACATTTTTGTTATACTTTTCCTACAAATTATAATTCTCTCCCTATCGCTCCTCTGCATGCTAAATATTGCTTATCTTTCAAGACAGCATGCAAACGTCGCCTTATTCATGGTTCTCAAAGCAAGTATATAACAACCTGATCAAATTAAATTGGTAATAGAAAAGAATAATTACATGCAGAGTAAGGCAAAGAAATTCTTTAAGCAATCACTGAAAAGCATTAATACAGCTTTTAATAGGTGGAAAACAAATAAAAAGAAACTAACATGGAAGGTACTTATTTTTCATGGTCATAGCAAATTCATCCTTAATTATAAGAGTCAAATAATCACTCAATAAATATCTAAGCAACTAAGAAAAATTAATAAACACAAAATTAAAATGTTCAGTCTAAACAGATAAAAAATGATAGGAACATACAGTGTCATTGGTTTGTTTTAAATCTAAAGTATCTTAAAAAAATGAAAGAGCGGGAACCAGCAGCTAGCGTAATAGCTATGTCGCTGGACTCCCATGTAGTCGACCGTGGTTCGCATCCCGGACCCGGTGGCTTAAAACTCACGCCAGGCGCGTGTGCGTGCGTGCCCTAAATCCTGGGAGGAGAATGGAGGAGAAGGGATTGTGGCGTGACCATCCCCCAGGGGGTTGAGTTCTCGCTTTCTGTCTCTATGTCTCTCTCTGTCTGTCTGGCGAGCGCACGCGCCCTATAGTGAAAAAAAAAAAATCCTCTCAAAAAAAAAAAAAAAGAAAGAGCTACATTTAGCACTTACAATGGTGAAAGCAAAAATACAATGGAACAGAGGAGAAAGGAATCAGTGTTTGGATTGACGGGAAAACACAACAGTGAAAAGTCAAGGGAACTTTAAAAAGATAAAGGATCCAAGACAAACCACACAATCTGACCACATGATTTTTAATTCATTTTTGTTGAAAAAGCTGAGTCACTGTTGTCAGTTTCTGAACTTTCAGTGGTGCCAGCATGTCTTGAAGCTGATCTTTAATTCAGTAAACCATTTATTTTGGCCAAGACAAAATGGTTTCCTGAATTTCTGTATCAGACTGTAGAAGTTCTAGAAAATAGCCTACACACACACTCATTTAATTAATATGAAACTACACACACACACACTAAATTTACTAATATGAAACTGTACACACACGTATGCAAATATGAATATATCTGAAACATCACAAAAAAGATACTAAATTCATTTTTCTTTTTGTTATTACATTCAATAAGTTTTCTATTTACTTTTAAAAGTAATCACAGTTTTTTAAATAACAGCAATATAATACTTTGAAACACTCATTTTTTAAAATGTGTTCTTTTACTGGGCACATGTGTGTGAATGCCCAAAATTCTGAGAGGAGAATGGAGGAGAGGGATTGTGGTGTGGCCATCTCCCCTGGGGTGGTGATTTCTCGCCTTCTGTCTCTCTATCTCTGTCTGGTAAGCGCACGCGCCCTATAGCAAAAACCTCTAAAAAAAAATCTCTCTCTCAAAAAAAGTGTTCTTTTAGCCATTTATGATTTTATGCTGTATTTAATTCACATCAGAGATGTTGAATTATATTGTAACTTACTTTTTTTCTATTAGGAAATACTATAAAATAATAGAGAAACATTATTCTTAGAAGGACTCAGTAGTTGAGTATAGTAAAATAATTCATGCTAATGGGATACATTCCAAAGGCGGGAAAACCTGGAGAGTCTTTCAGCCTTATAAATTTATTTTAATGCCATTTTTTTTGGCAAGTATTCACTAATTTTGAAGGCTAACCACAGTTCAAAACACTTGAAAAATTTAAACATGAGAATTCACAATGTAATCATGGCTACTTAAGAGCTCATATAATCATGTTGTCAATCATCACAACAAATACTCATTTCAGGAGATTTCAGTATCAGTGGCACTAGGGTGAAAACCAGCCCAATTTTCCTCTTTACAACCAGATATAAATAACAACCCTTGCAATTCTAGGAGAGAGAAAAAATCTTAAGTACTTCCTCTTAGTCTCTTAAGCTAGATTTTCTTGGCAACCTTTCAAGGACCAAAAAAGAGAAAAAAGAGAGAGAGAAAATAATTCTGTCTACAGGAAAAATCTACAATCATCACTTTTATAATATATGAGTAGATTTTGATATGCAAAAATATCAGTGGGAAGCATTTTTAAATATATGAAATAACAACATACGTGTGTTTCACTGGAATTTTTATATAAGATGAAACTTTCCTGAAGGGTCATTTATTTAATTAAGCATTGTTATTAACATATCAAGAGCATTAGTTTTTTAGATCTTTATGAGTGCATAAATGATGACACAATTTTATAACAAGTAGGATGAAGGGAACAATGCATGATAAAGGTCTATATGGCATTGAAAGTACCTCACAAGTGTATACTGAACATCTGTTATTAGCCAGATACTCTGGTGTGTGCTGAAGAAAATTGAAACTATATCTGTAATTATTTTTATATGAACACATACATGTACACATGAAGTATCTGTATGTGTGTGGCCACGTAATTATAGTTAGCTGATCTTAGACAAAGGAGTAAGAGCAATTAAATGAGGGAAAGTGTAGTTTTTCCAACAAATCTTGCTGAAATAATTAGACTCTATGTGTAAAACAAATGAAGTCAGATTTGAGAACTATAGATCATAGAAGGAATTCATGGAACAGTCATTTGTGGATGAAGGTAAATGACAGAAAGGGAAGGACCAGCAGAGGTGTAATCGCTACGTTGCTGGACTCCCACGTCGTTGACCACGGTTTGAGTCCCAGTCCCAGTGTCTTAAACTCACACCAGGCGCGTGTGCGTGCATGCCCAAGATCCCCAGAGGAAAATGGAGGAGAAGGGATTGAAGTGTGACCATACCCCCCTGGGGGGTGATTTCTCTCTTTCTGTCTCTCTGTCTCTGTCTGGCAAGCACACGTGCCCTATAGCAAAAACCTCTCAAAAACAAAAACAAAGAAAGACAGAAAGGAAAAAGAAGAATTTAATTAATATGATACCTGAAAATCATTTTACAGGAAACCAGAGAGTGAACAACAAAGCATCAACCAAAAGAACTCTAGAAAACCACCTCCTAGGTTTGTAGTAAAAGAATGGGGAACGCACAATTTTCTCTTGGAAATCCCATCTCTCACCCGCCACACTCTGCCACTCCAGTGTCCTGTGGTAGTGGTGACAGAAACCGTTACTAAAGCCCTCAGAAACTAATGTCCCATGAGAGAGTTGCTTCCTCCATGTTCTATGAAGCTATGGGTCCAAAGGAAAAGGCCAACTCAGTGGACGTTTTCAGCTGTCTTCTTCTGAGTAACTCAGAAGTGGGCACAACTGTGATATTTCACAGAAGTCTGGTTTAAGAAAAGGCTCAGCCTTCCTGACAGAGAGCCAAAAAGAGGGGCCCCACGGAGCTCAAGTAGGAAGTGCAATGTGTCAAAGAAACCTCCTACAGCTACTGAGGCACTCCAGGACACACCCCCAATCTACATGTGCCTGCGTGGACCTGATCTCTGGCATACCCGAAACTTTGGAAACGACTCACAGATATACCAGCCCAGGTTCCAGCCTGACCCGATGCACACACAGGACAGTTTTAAATAGCAATGGGAAGCTATGAAAGTGAACTGAGGGACCACATAGTGAAACAGCGTTAATGTGATTCTCTGCGATGCCAGACACCCATGGGTAGGACCCGGGTTTGTATCCTGAGGTCTTTCTGTGCACACCAGGCATGTGTGTGCCTGGATGGGGCTGGCTGAGCCTTGAGGAGGGGGAGAGACCACAAAATCAAGTTCTTGTGGGAGGTGCCTGTCTGCCTGTCCCTCTCTTCCATTCTCATCTCATGGAAGACATAGAAAGTAAAATAAACTTAAAAAAAATTAAAATAAAACTTTATAAACTTTAGATTTGATAATCCACATACATATAAATAGAACCTATTTTAATGTGTTCAGAACAGAGATAAAAATAGGCTATTGTAGATGTTCAAGGGAGCAGGGAAGGATTATCGGCTCCTCCATGTAAAATATATTTAAAATCCTCACTGTTTTGATTATTGCACCTTAAACACATTTGGCCCGATTATCCAGGGATTTAAAAATGTCTATTGTCAGTTTTCAATATGAAAGATTTACATTTTTCTTATTTTTGAAAGAAGTTCAAGGTCAAGAAAATGTTAAGGAATACATTAATTGTACTTGTAAAATGTTATAGGCCAAGATATATTCATATTAACAAAAGCTATGATAATTTATAAATGTAAAGAAATGATAAATTTTCTCTTGGGGGAAAATGTCAAAATTCCAAACATCCATACATAAACTTTTCCCCAGGAGTTAGCAATTCACAATGTGTTTATTAAAATCTACCTTTCCTAGAGCCCAAAGATTAAGAGATGAGATACTGAATTATATTTGTGAAAGTATCAAATGAAAAAAGGAACTAGAAGATAAATTATGAATATTTGTGATGCTAAGAAATAAGTTTGACTTATATCATAGACCAATGGATATTCTTGCGCAATGTTTTGCACCTGCAGCGTATCATTTGCCCCTCATTAGAGGTTACTATATTTTGGGCATTATTTGATTTTGTACCCTTTTCTCTATTATTCTGTTAGATGTAGCCTAAAAAATTTTGATCAGACATTTTATCTGTTTCTTTCTGCTAAAATTAAGACTTATAGTAGTATTTCCACATATTGCTTTGATTTTAATATATGTTGATTCTATGATTCTGTAATCTGGTTATTTCTTTTTGTAACCTCACAAAATGCATGCAATTTCATAACAAAAATTTTCTAATATTTTTCTCACTTTAGTGATTTACCCTTCTTTGCTAGCTTCATTTTTTTCTACACACATAATAATCATGTGGCCATAAGGAAAATGCACATAAGTATTCAAAGTCAAAAAATGCCATATTTGAGTTAATGGAGGGAAATCACAATGAGAATAAGAAAAAAAAATAACAGCCCTTGCAAAATCTTAATCTAGTAATATTAAATAAGCTGTACATGCGTGTGTGCTGAGTATCACATAGACTGAAACTAACGACTGAAACAAACAACTGAAACAAAAATGTTTAAAAGGATAAGGGGAAATAGAATTGCTTAGGAATTTCTCTCTTTCTCTCTCTCTTTTTTTGTTTAAGAGGTTTATGCCTTAGGGTACATGCACTCATGTGGGAGTGAGAGAGACAGAGAGACTGTGAGAGAGAATGTGAGAAATCACCCCTGGGTGGGATGGCTACACCACAATCCCCTCACCATTTTCCTTCTGGGATCTTGAGCACACATGCACGCACACCCAACATGAATTTCAAGCCACCGTTTTTGGAGCTCCAATCATGGTGGGCCATGAGTGGGAGTACAGTGACATAAAATAGGAGTGAGAGAGACAGAGAGACTGTGAGAGAGAATGTGAGAAATCACCCCTGGGTGGGATGGCTACACCACAATCCCCTCACCATTTTCCTTCTGGGATCTTGAGCACACATGCACGCACACCCAACATGAATTTCAAGCCACCGTTTTTGGAGCTCCAATCATGGTGGGCCATGAGTGGGAGTACAGTGACATAAAATATTATGCTATTGGCTAGCCCCAAGAATCTCTTTATCTCTGATCATTCCTGTGATGGCACCAGCCATACTTTGCAATTTTTTCCTTGAAGTACAGACACCAGGCCAGTCCCGTAGCATAGTGTTCAAGGGAGGTGGATCCCATGTGGATGACTAAGGTTCTAATCCCAACCCCAGTGGTACTAATGTTCTAATCCCAACCCCAGGGGTTTGGAATATATACTGGGCACATGTTCATGTGTGCCCCAAATTCCAACAGGATAGAAAGATAAAGGAGAAGGGATTGTGGCATGACCATGGCCCATTGTGGGTGCTTTCTTTTTCTCTTTCTGCTCTCTCTCTGTCTCTGTTTCTCTCTCTCTCTGGCAAGCACACACACCCTGGCAATGAAAAGATAAAAGTATAGATATTATTAATCCCTCATTAGCATGTTTTGCAACAGAAGTAGTCTTTGTCAAACACAACTTGAAAAGTGTAAGAGAAATATTCTAGTTTCTTAACTTAGGTTTTCTTTTTATCTTTTAGTGGCTAAAGGAGTGAGGTTTAAGTACTTTCCTAACTTGCAAGATGCCTGCAAGTGCAAGCACAAAGGCTGTGACAGACTGAAGAAAGTAGAAAGTCTTGTGAAGAACAAAAAAATAATCATCAAGTGCTGAATTTAAATAAAAGAAGAATGACTGTTGAGTCCTCCTCCATCAATGTAATTAAATCACAATTTCTCAAATTTGGAAAACTGAGATTTCAAAATATCTGTGTAGTTACTGTTTAGAATACATACTTTTTTCCCTTTTATTTATTTATTTATTTGTGTGTGTGTGTGTGTGTGTGTGTGTGTGTGTGTGTGCGCACGCGCGCTTTAGAGCATGTGCACTAGCCAGAAAGAGGCAGAGAAAAAGGGAGATGACATTTTATTCTTTCCCTTCCATTCTGCTCTCAAGATTTTGGGCATGTAGGGATACACATCCAGTATGGTTTTCAAGCCTCTGGCCCCAGGACTTGAACGAACAGTCAGCTGTGTGGCATCCAGCTGACTTAGCTACTACACCAGTGGCTAGCTCAGAATACACTCTTTAATTTTCACTTTAGCAATAATTCCCTCTTTATCCATGAAAACCTGTATAGCAGAACAAGGCTGATGCCCCCTATTGTATGCTATTCTCAACATTAAGTTCCTCATATATCTGAAATTTGTAAGTTAGAAAACATCACATAATCAAACCATCTACAATACCCATAGTATAGGTATCATAAGAAAGTTGTTCTACAAAGGGAGATCATTGAAGTGCATACCTCTGTAACATATTGGTTTCAATGCAGCTGTTAGCAATCTAAATATGATTTCTCATTTTTGTTTTGTTTCTAGTTTTTCTATAGAGTGTGGGTACTTGCAGTGGGGAGAGAAAGTGGGAATAAGAAAACATTCAAGAGGATGGTCATGCCACAATCCCCTCCCCTCTATCTTCTCTTGAGATTCTGGTTATGCAGGCAAAAAATTATAGTATGACTTTCAAGCTGATAGGTCAGGACTCAAACCACACCAATAAGCCACTATGATCTAACTGCCTTAATCACCATGCCACCAGCTGGCCCCATAATTTTGTAACTCATACTTGACTTTCATGTCCTACTTCCACCTTTTAAAATTCATATAACCAAGTGCTTTAAATTAATATTCATTTTCAGTAATATTTATCTGCTTACTATATTTTAAGTTCATTTCCTACTAAAAAATTAAAGAAGGGATATTTTCTTCCTATTATTAACAAACTTTATCATTTAAACTCTGGTTCAAATGTTACCTTTTTATTGGGACCAACAGATGGCATTTGTTACATCATTGGACTCCCACGTAATTGACTGCAGTTTGAGTCCTGGATCCAGTTTAAAACTCACGCAGTGCATGTGTGCATGTGTTCCCAAGACACAGAGACAAGAACAGAGGAGAAGGGATTACAGCATAGCCATCCCTCGTAGAGGGTGACTTTTCACTTTCTGTCTTTTTGTCTTTTTGTCTCTCTGCTAAGTGCACTTCCCTTTAGCAAAATTCTCTCTTAAAAATAAAATTACCCCTTTCTTAATGAATTCTATCTACATAATACTGATAATTCTCCAATCTTATACTACACCTCGTTTGATTTACTAATGGCACTATTCCTCTCTCTCTCTTTGGATTAGATATTATATTCTTGTCTTATTACTCATGCAAAAATTATAAAATATGTATACAGAGACAAAGCCATTTATGTCTTCATAAGTAAAAGAAGGCTCTTCACAGTGTAGGAAAATAATCAGTTTGGAACTATTTGCTTCCCATTCTGTATTTAAAGAGTTAGGCTGATGGACTCCCAGTAATGGTAGATTCAAGTGAATTTCAAAAGAAATGAGTGGGGATAAGAGTCAGAAGTCCTGAGTTGTAATGCAGGGCTCAATTCAGTATGTGACCATGGGTGGAAATGTCAATCATTTCAATTCATTACTTTTATTTATGAAATGTCCAATAATGATGATTTTCTAGCTCTCTGGGTTGCTGCACTCTTGTCTTCAAATGAACTAATATCACAGTGGTTAAAAGCAAATCATCTCTAGGTGGACACGACTGGAGAGTCAATTCTTCCTACTTGGTCTACATTCACTTCTTCAATGTGGTAATCCATGAAGCTCTGGTCTGTTAGCTATGAATACCTCAGAATCAGACAGATAAGTCATTTCACACATTTCAAAACAATTACTGCTCGCATATGCATTATAGTGCTTATGGATGAATGTTCTTAAGACGGCAGAAGTCAGTTATCAACTCTTTGATGCAATGATAATGGGAGCTCCTCTTTAGTTAGTGAATTATCAGAATTAGAAAAGACGACATATAGAATAACATGTGTTGGCACCTGGTCTTTGTTAATAAAATGTTAATAACTCTATACTCTTAGTATACTGAGCCTAATTCTCTGAGGTAGTACTGGCAATAAGAATCTAAAAATTGTATGTCTGGGCATTAAAATAGCTGGGCAAATTATGAGATAATGCTACAAGTATGTGTAAAAGGTTAAATTCATTATGACATGTTTTCTAAGAGGGCAGAAGTTTAAAAATGTTGCACAGGATTAATACATGAAAATGATCATGCTAGAGCCAGCAGGTAGTGGTCAAAGCACTGGACTCCCACATGGATGACCATGGTTCAAGTCCTGGACCTGGTGGCTTGAAACACATGCCAGGAATATGAGCATGTGTGACCAAAGTTCTGAGAGAAGAGTAAAGGAGAAGGGATTTTGATGTGGCCTTTCCTGTGTGGTGATTTCTCCCATTCTGTTTCTCTGGTGAGTACACGTACCCTATAGCAAAAAAACTTAAAAGAAAAGAAAAAAATAAATTAAAAAAATTAAAAAAATAAAGAAATAAAAGAAAATTATAATACTAAAGACTTTTTTGGTAAAGAAAATAGGGAGGCAAAGTATTAATGGGACAAAGAAATGTGGTATTATCTGTTGAAGATATTTTATAGTTTTATCAACTGAGTTAGGGAGAAATGTTCACCTGTCAAAATATTCATTATGTAAGCTAAATAATGTGATTGAATGTATAAAAGAAAATGAAATAAAAAAATGTGAAAAAAAATAAGAGTATCTGCCTGCTTTTACAACTGCTCTTTAACTTTGTACTAGAAGTTCTAACCAGAAAATTTAGACAAGCAATAATAAATAAATGGCATCCAAATTGGAAAAAAAAAAAAAGACTTATGGTAACTACTTTTATTATTGAATTACTTTGGTCTTTAAATCAGTTCTTAAAAGTTAATTTTGAAAAGCACATATTACACAATCCTATATTATTTTATTGTCTATATCATGAGATCATTTTACTTACCTTGACTGTAAATTTTTTTTTAAGAGATAGAGATTGTTGCTATAAAGCAAATACACTCACAAGAGAGACAGAAACGAGAAATTGTCCACCTCCCTAGGGGGAATGGCCAGGCCACAATTATTCTCCTCCATTCTCTTCTCAGGATTGTGGGCATGCATACACAAGCGCCCAGCATGAGTTTCAGGTCACTAGTTCCAGGGCTTCAACTATGGTCCACCATGTGGGAGTCAAACACCTCGACCACTACTCCACCTGCTGGCCATCACTTTGGATATATTTTTATAAGATTTATTTTGTCCAGAAAAAACAAATTTTGAGAAAAAAAATCCTTGTTTTATAAAATTAATCCAGGATTTCTTAAACTCAGAAATATCAAAGTTTGGACTTAGACAACGCTTTATTGTGAGTGATTGTCCTGTGCATTATAGACTTTAACAAATGGATGTATTAGGATATTAATAAAAAGACAGATTTGGAATAATTGGTTTAAAAAAGATAATGTTATTTTTTGCTTCAGTGGAACTTTCTGTTCTACATTGTGAGGTATACAGATAAGGTGGAATATTTCCAAAGAGACAGGTGAGACTGGATGAAAAGAAAATGGAAAGAAACAAAAAGTGAGATTCTATATAAGAATGGAAAAAGGTTCTGATGGCCAGGATTAATTAGTTATTATAGTAGATTAAACAAAAGCAGAGGTTAAAACAAATATAAGACCAGTCAGTGGCATGGTGGTTTGGACCTCTAGAACTCACAAGGCCAACTGCATTGTTTGAGTCCCAGACCCAGTGGTTTGAAAGACATATCAGATGTTTGCGTGTGCATTCCCAAAATTCTTGAAGGAGGGAGAAGTGGAGAAGGGATTTTAGGGGTTGTTTTCTTACTTTCCCTCTCTCTTCTTTTTTCTGCCTTTCTCTATGGAAAACAAAGCACCTACTGGCAAATTAAACAAACAGAATAAAACAGGGAGTGCGCACATTGTGGCCACATTGTCCCCTACGTACTTCACTGTGCAAGGTGTACAAAAGCTTTGCTGTTCATTTAAAATCTACTGTTTAGTCAGCATATTGTTTGGTCACCAATATATTTTGATGAAAGGCAAAACCTTTATTTAACTTTTTCCCAGGATAATCACTTGTTGATAGGATTTTCAATTATTTCAGTAAACACAAATTTCACAAATATACTTCTGGAAGAATAAAAAAGCAAGCAAGTGGTAACAATAAATACTGGGTCATCAGAAAAGGTATGAATCATTTTTGCATAGAAAAAGAGAAAAATGCACCATGACTTTTCTGACAACCCAACATTATACTTGTAGTTCAAGAATAAGTAAAAATCAAAGTATATATAGACTGTAGATTCATACATAGAGGATGTAACTTTAAAGATGACATATAAGTGATAAAAAGTTGAGATAAGGCACAGTCTACTTCTGAATTCAAGACAGTGACTAGAAGTGGTATTCAGAAGGTCCCGGAGCATGGAAAATGATATCTTCTTAAGGGGATATTTTCAATACATTCATGTGTATTTTATTTGTATCTATAAAAACATGTATAGGCATTTTAAAAATACTATTGTGTACATTTCAGTACTGCTACCACTCCAACTTATCAAACTTGCACATTAATGAAAATTAATGTCTTACAATTAATTGAAATATACTCTAATCTCCACATTCAAGAACAACACTGCTAACTTCAGAAGAAATACCCAGTTGCTACCTTCCTTTGTCCTTTTTCTTTCCTTTTCTTTATTTTTAGATTTTGCTACAGGCACATGCATTTACTAGAGATACTAAAAAGAGAGAGAGGGGAAAAACAAAAAGTGAGAGATCAACCCCCAAGGGGATGACCATGCCACAATCCCTTCTCCTTCATTCTCTCTCAGGATTTTGGGCACACATGCCCTGCAGGTTTCTAAAGCCACTGGGTACAGGACTAGTTCATTATAGTTGGTCACATGAACTCCATGACCTCAACCACCAAACTACCAGCTGGCTTTCAATTGTCTTTAATTCAGATATGCCATCAGAAAACCAAGGACTGTGAGGTATCTGATGATAACAACATTAAAGAGAAAAACAAATATAAGAAAAAAATAACAATTAACGGAAGCATTCTATTATACTCATAGCTGGCAGAGATTTGAATTCTATTGTAAATACAAATCACAGTTGCTATAAAAAGGAAGTATTTGATTAGAAATTTAGAAACTAATGTTATGAGTTGGATTTGACTATAAATGTAATTTTTCTGAAAATAAAGCTGATTAATTTTTTATAAAGCTGAAAATTACAGAGATGTAAATTATTGGAGAAAACTTGAGTTCTAGTTTAAGGATTTTTTGTTTTCTTTCTATAATAGCTGTAGGGGAAAAAAGACAATGTGAAAGACAAAATTATCAATGACACAAGCAAGAATAATTTGAACATTCAATTCATAGTCATTTGGTCATGGTAACCTGATTTTTCATTGCAAGAATCTAATGTGATTGTTAATCACAATAGATGTTTCCTCATCCTAAGTTAGGGTTAGGTATGTGACCCAAGAAACAGTAGCTACTTTTTTCCTGTTTTTAAGAATTTAGGCTTTTTCAGCCTTCCTTTTTATTCTGTCATTTTTTAATGATCTCTTTTTACTAGTTTGCTTTTCTTTTCATTTTTGTAGTAAGTTGACTACTTACCATAATTTTAGAAGAGTTTTAGAGAATTTCTCCAACATCAATTTCAAATAGAGCAATATATATTCTCAAAAAGACCAGCACCCTCCCCCCCACCATTTTCATGGGAACACTGGTTTTCCCAGTATTCTCTCAGACTATTTTTAAAGATAACCTTCTTTTATGTGCAAAGAAATGGTAACTCGGGGGATTTAATCTTTCGATTAATGTAAAATGTGGCTCAGTTACCCAGATCCATTCTGATTTCCCCTACTACCTCTCTAGATAATTCTTCTCAGGTTGGTAATTATCATCTCCCTGGTCTCTTAGTTTTGCTATTTCCGAAGAGTGCTTGGATCTCTTTTCTTTTGTAGTTTCGCCAACTTTCTAAATGATCTCATTCAATCACGTGTTTTAAATGACACCAAATACATTGCTGAAAACTTCAACATGTCGCAACTTGAACTTGGACTTTAGATGTAAAAATTTAAATAGGTCCCAATTTGAACCTCTCCCCTGAACTTTAGATGTGACCCCAAATGCTGACTAGGTATTTTGCTTGCATAACATGTATTCTAATATTCAGTTCATACCAACAGGTCCAAATCCAAACTGAAGGTTTCATTTCAAATCTAAAACGAGTCTTCTATTTCTTGGTTTTGGGTCTTTCCACCCCACATTCTGAGTCCTTCTTGACATTGATCTTTCTTATGCATCACCATGTGTAATGAAGACCAAATTCTGCAAACACAGCCAGCATCCACTACATTACAACCAAGTCAATATCAAGTCCTGCTTAGAACTTCATAAAAGCTGGAGGCAGCAGGTGGCATAGTAGTTAAGGCTCTGGACTTCCACATGGTCACCTGCAGTTCAAGTCTCAGATCTGGAGGCTTGAAACATACCAAGCATGTGTGTGTTTGTGTGACCAAAATCCCAAGAGGAAAATGGAAGAGAAGGAATTCTCACTTTTTCTCTCTCCAGCTAGCCCATCCATATACCTTACAGCAAAAATCTTTCTCTCCAAACAAAACTAAACAAAAACAAATTTTACAAGAGCTAACTGCATTTCATATTTCTGCCCATCTCACCAATGCTCTCATTTACAACATAGCAGACAGAGTGACATTTTAAAGGTATGACAATCTACCTCCAGCCTCAACAAGGCCAGATCACAGGCACGTATACATGAACCCAGCATGCAGAGGTCGGTCCCAGGATGAGAACCTAGAATCTCCCCCATGTGGGTCTAGCTGTACTATTGATATATATATCATTATTGGGCTCCCAAACCTGTTTTTGTCTTCTTGCAGTGTTCTACTCTGGCTACCTTCATGGATAGTTTCCTCACTTCTTTCAGTTCTCTCCTCAAATATCCTCCTCCTAGTAATCAACAGAAATAAAGCAAAAAATCCCCACCACCTCTTCCAGGCAGTCTGCAAACACTACCTTCAAAGCTTTTGTCACCATTTACTAACCGTATACTTACTTGCTTTCTCTTTTATTTTCTGTTTTCCCATTCTAGAACATAAATTCTTTTTTTCCTTCTTTTTTTAAATTTTATACATTCGATCACTGTAATCACTACAGATAGAACATAAATTCTTTTTTTCCTTCTTTTTTAAATTTTATACATTCGATCACTGTACATCACTACAGCTTGTAAAATAAATTTACCCAACATGAATACACTTTACATCAGTCCAGTGGAAGAGATCACATATGTTATCAACCGAAATTCTCCATTTCTATGTCCCTTAAATGTCTTGCCTCTCTATTTTTCTCCTTGATTCCTTTACTCTCTCTCTCCCCTTCTCTCACCCTCTCTCATATTGTCTCCAGTATCTGTAACCACTTTTCATGCTGCTTCTATGTCCTCTATTTCAGTTTCCACCATAGAGTGCAGACAGTCGGGACATATTAAGTGATACTAAGTGGAGACACACGATGCCTCTCTTTCATAGTCTGACTTACTTCACTCAGTAGTAAATCTTCCATATTTGTCCACTTTCTATAAAATGCCAGAGTCTTGCTTTTTATGGCTGAGTAGTATTCCATAGTATATCTGTGCCACACTTTTTCAACCCATTCATCTGTTCATGATCATGTGGGTTGGTCCCATGTCTTAGCAATGGTAAATAATCCCATAATACACAAAGATGTGCAAGCACTTTTCCAACTGAGCATGCTCCTACACTTTTTAAAAATACCCAGGAGTGGAAATGCTGAATCATATGGTAGTTCTATTTGAAGATCTTTGAGGAACCTCCACATTAATCTTTACAGTGGCTGTACTAATTTATATTCCCAACAACAGGACAACAGGGTAGGAGAATTCCCTATTCACCATAGTCTCATCAGCACTTATCTTTTTTTTTTTTTTTAACGTTAAGCCATACTGACTGGGGTTAGGTAGTATATCACTGCGGTTTTGATTTGCATCTCCCTTGTGATACTGAGCACTTTTTATATGATTTTTGGCTGTTTGTATGTCTTACTTTAGAAAGTTGTTCATCTCATTTTCCCATCTTTTTTTTTTTTTTTTTGGAGAGGTTTTTTTCGCTATAGGGCACGTGCACTCGCCAGACAGACAGAGAGAGACATAGAGACAGAAAGCGAGAAATCACCCCCCAGAGGGGATGGTCACGCCGCAATCCCTTCTCCTTCACTCTCCTCTCGGGATCTTGGGCACGCACGCACATGTGCCCGGCGTGAGTTTTAAGCCACCGGGTCCGGGACGCGAACCACAGTCAACTACATGGGAGGCCAACGACATAGCCATTACACTAACTGCTGGTTCCCTCATTTTCCCATCTTTGAAATGGGTTGATAATTTTTTCTTTTTTTGAATAAACTGTTTGAGTTCCCTGTGTATTTTGGCTCTCAGTTCCTTATCAGAGACATAGTTTACAAAAATATTCTCCCATTCTGAGGGTTGTCAATTCACACTAATTATAGTACCTTTTGCTGTGCAGAAACTTTGTAATCTGACTTAATCCCCCTAATCTATTTTGAAGATTACTGCCTGTGTTTTGAGGGTCTTAAGTTTTAAACTAGAATAAATTTTTGTCTGTTCTGTTCATTTCTGTGCCCCAAGCATCTCTAAAACAACCTTTTTATTGTTGAATGAATGATATGGGATATGCTGATTAATAAATTTATCACTTTTTTTAGTATCTGCATTTTACTTTGTCAAAAGTAATAAATAAAAGTTTAAAGTGCTAATACACTTTTTAAATAATTAAAAATTTTGTCACTATAATAATGAAATGAACATTTTTACTGGTCAAATGTTTTCAAGCATTTGTAAATTACCCAGAGACATGGAAAATATTATATATAAAAATATAATAACATGTTAGTGCAATTTCTGTAAATAAAAAATAAATAGAAATTCAATAAAATCTCATAATGAATTTCATTGAAAGCTATGATTATTACCTAAGTATCAGGACTTTGATCAGTATTATTTAATGGTATAGACTATCATATTGAATTTTGTTTTATCTTTTCTCTTTCTTTGTTAGTCTAGCTAAAGTTTGTTGATTTTGTTTACTTTTATTTAAATTAATATGGCCAAATTAGAAATTAACATAAAGGTTCTGCAAAAGCTAAAAGTGGAATGACCATATGCTCCAATAATCCCACTTCTAAGTAGATATTCAAAAAGAATTGAAATAGTATGTTAAAGATAGAGCTGCAGTAACCAGCAAATAGCATAAAGGTTACATCACTGGACTCCTACATAATCAACCATGGTTCAAGTTTCAAATCTGGCAGATTAAAATTTATGCTGCACACATGTGCATGTGTGCTCAAAATTTCAAGAGAATGGAGGAGAAGGGATGGCATGGCTATCTCCCCCAAGTGGTGATTTCCTGCTTTCTGTCTCTCTATTTCTCTAGCAAATGCACACACCCTATAATCTCTCTTAGAAAAAAAAGAAAAAAGTAATAAGGTAGAGCTACATTCTCATTTTCATTTCAGCATTACTCATGCTAGCCAAGACATGGAATTAATCTAGGTGTCCATGAATGAATGAATGAATGAGTGAATGAAGAAATCATGACATATATACACAATGGAATAATATTCAATCCTATTTTAAAAAATTCTGTCATTTGTTTCAACAGGGATGGTGCTGGAAGACATTATACTAAATCAAATAAGCCAGTTGCAGATAGACAAACCTTCTATAAAATCCCACAGATGTGGACTCTAATATAGTTGATCTCGTAGCAACTCAGTATAGAATGGTGGTTATCAAAGCACCAGCAGAGGTGGGAAAGACAGAGAAAGGAAAGAGATTGGTTGAAGGGTACAACATTTCAGTTAGATTGGAAGAATCAGTTTTAGTGATCTATTGCACTGCATGGTGACCACAGTCCAATAATAATGTAATGTATATTTTTTTAATTGCTAGAAGAATATAGATACGTAATGTTCTCACCACAAAAAAAATAAGTTGGTGAGTTGATGGATATGTAAATTAACCTGATCAAATTTTTCTCCAATGTATATTCAGATTAAGACCTGGGTCGGTCAACCTTCTATCTCAGCAGTTAAGCTCAGTGGGTAGAGAGCCAGATATCACACTGTCAACTGTGGTTTAGATCCCAGCCCCTGGAAGCATTAAAAACATGCTGGGTACATATGTGTGTATGCCCTTGAAATCTTAATGGAATGGAGAAATGGAGGAAAAAGGATTGTGGTATGTATGACCAAGCCTCATTGGGGAGTGCTTTCTCTCTCACTCTCTTTCTAGCAAGTGTCACAGCCTTTGGTAATAAAAGAAATTCCCATGAATATGCACAATTATTATTTGTCAGATAGAATTTTTTAAAGAAGCATAAAAGGAATACTCATAGTAGCATAAATGGTAACAGAAATAAAACAATATAAATACTAATACAGCAACATTAACACATTCATTAATACAACTAAAATGCAGTAGCATTTATAATCATAACTTTTCATAAATCACTGTCAATATTAATACTTAGCCCAAAGAAAAATGAAATCCTAAGAAGATATGTCTTTATATATATATAAAGTTAAAATACACCATTGATATTGTTCCAATATATTTTTAAATCTATGTGTGCTTTATTGAGGCTATTACCACTAATACAATGGACTACATAACCAAAGAACATTTAACCTTATTTTATATGCAACTCACATTGATTGAATAAACCTACAAATTATAGCCTAGCCATACAATGAGACTAGAGATGTTTTGATTATCTGGCTAGAGCCATAAAATTTCAAGATTACAAAAATGTCACTAAGTAGTGAAGCAAGAAAAATACTTTCATCTATGTTTTCTTCAACTATTCATGAGTTTCTTCAAGTGTATTCTGAAGGAAAGACTCATAATTTTACTTTAGGACACAAAACCTTAGTCAGTATATTATACTTCTAGTTCAAAGCAGGCAGGAAAACCAAACCAGCAAAGCAAAGTTATTTGATGTTGCTTTGTGTTAGAATCCAGGGAAAATAACTACTTTGATCAATTTCCCACCTTGAAAATGTCCTCTACTAGAACTGCTCAAAAGTAGTCTTTGAAACATTGCATAGCATATATGTCAATTCTCAATTGAATTTGCTACATAGCACTGAAGCAAGATCAAATTACTCAATGTATATCTATTTTATTAATTTCTACCTTGATTATGTATGTAAAGTTACTTCCACTTTTTAGCATCCTGATTCCAAATTAGAAATAGTTTTAATGAATTTAGCAAGATTATAAAACATAAATATGTAAACATGAATATAAGTATTTAATAAATAAAATATGGTCTGTTCGAATATTTTACAATAAAAAATAGCCTTAGGACAAATGTGTTCAGTATATCTGAACATTTAGGAGGAAATGTTTATGTCAAATCAAGGTAAAAGGCAATTTTTTAAAATCTTCTTTATGATTGAAATGGAATACCTATTTTATAATTGCTAAGAAACTATTAAATGGTTTCAAAAGCAAACTTTGGGACCAGCACATATATAACCACTTATTTCTGCATGTAACTATTAAGATGATTTTTTTAATGGCAGGAAAGAGGATATTTTATATCTAGGAAAATTAAAAATTATTATGGTTAAGGATATCATTTTATGTCATTTTAGGTCTGGTAAATACTTTTCAATAATTATGAAAGGACTTCAGGAGAATATACCATTATACCAATTTTAAAAATGAGAGAAAAGATTTTCAGAGCATCAAGAGAATATCACAAAGCTAAGTGAGTTTGCTGATTTTGAACCTTGATTTGTCTAGCACACCTAAAAGTATAACATGGTGCTGGTGGGTGGCTTGGTGGCTAAGACCACTGACTTCCAAATGGCCGGCCACAGTTTGAGTCCCGGACCTGGCAGCTTTCACCCACTCTGTCTCTCTCAGGTCAAAATTAAAACATAATGATAACAAATAAAAATTTTGGAAACAGATTTTTTTCTATAAAATCTCATGGTAATTCATGAGAAATTCCCCCAACCAAAAATCAGATATAATAACGTAAAAAAAACTGCATAATGTTTAGAAGTAATACCAGCAACAGCATCTCATTTAAACTATGAGTTTTATCTGATTACATTATATAGATTATACAATCATGTCTAATGCCAGAGATGCCTCTAAAATGATAAGAGCAGGAGTAAGGAACTATCTTTTTTTTTTTTTTCTTTTTAGGTTTTTGCTATATGGCGAATATATATGCTATATGCCAGAAAGACAGAGAAAGACAGAGAGACAGAAAGCGAGAAATCACCCCCGGGGGGGGATGGCCATGCCGCAATCCCTTTTCCTTAATTCTCCTCTCAGGATCTTGGGCACGCACACACACAAGACCGGCATGAGTTTAAGCCACTGAGTCCAGGCCTTGAACTGCAGTCGACTACCTGGGAGTTCAGTGACATAGCCATTACACTAACTGCTGGTCCCAAAGAACTATCTTGGTTAGATTTTTGTGACAGAAACACAAAGCAACATGAATAATCAACAAAGTAATTCCCTATAATCTGTTGAATATTTGTAAACACGGATGTCCAAATAGAATATTTGTCTTTTGACTATTTTACTGTTATGGATATGGTCTGACACATAAGTACATATTTTTAAAACAGATCATCAACTACTTCATACACAATGTATGACTAATTTTCATAAGCAAAAATGAGGTTTTCAAACAATTCATTATGACTGGGCAGTGAAAAAACGGATCCTTTACTGTTTGTATAAGATTGTGCTTTTAGGTAGAAGTAAAATTCAATGTTTTAAACTTTGTGATATTACTAAAATACAAGTTAATTATTTTTATGCCTTTCTAAAATATGTTATTACATGCTAATACAAGCCAGTTATTCAGTATATTTGAAAAGAGAAACTGTTTGAAAAGCAAAAATGCAAACATTTTCATCTCAGGAAATGTTCACATGAAAGACATAATATTTTAGTTTGTACGTAACAAATGCAATTTTCTGTCTCTCTTTTTAACCTGGGCTATTAACTACCTTTGGTTATATAAGATATTTCTGTAGTGTATTTGAAATAATACTCAAAATGTAAAAAAAAAAAAAAAAAAAAATTTTTAGCCATATTCTCCAGAAAGTTCTGATTATATTGGTTTCAGAATAGTCTACCGAATAATAACTTGTACATTTATTGACAGTTTTTAATAATTGGTGCATTTATTATTATTTGTCCTTAGAGAACCTTTCTTAAGATCTATAAAAGCATTGATAGCATGCAAACTCTATAAAAATCAACTAAATAATCACATTCATTTAACAAATCCTAGAGATCTTTGGAAAACTGTTGTTCAATACTCCAATTTTGTTCTAACACTTTTTTCCTTTAAGAGATTATTTATTTATATATTTTTTTTGCTCTCTGGTGCATGTGCTCTTCAGAGAGACAGAAAGCAAGAAATGACACCCCCCACCCCCGGTACATGGCCATGCCACAATCCTTTCTCCTCCATTCTCCTCCTGGGATTTTGGGCATGCTCTTGTATGTGTCCACTGTGATTTTTTAAACCGCTGGGTCTTGGACTCGAACTGTAGTCAGTCACGTGGAGTCCAGTGCCATAACTATCACACCACTTGCTGGGCCAGCGGCTCTAATTTCTAATTCATGGTCTAGCCTTCTAAAGTAGACACAAAGTTATTCTAACATTCTTAGGTCTCTATTTACAAATACTGAAAACCAAAGATGTTAACTTTTTCAGTTTGGAAATATTTCACAACTTCCATAAGCCTCTCAAGTACTTTTTCTGTTTTATTTTTGATCCTCTCATATCTCCTCTCTCTGATTACATAAATTTTTAAAGTTTTCTTCCATGACAGAGAGAGAGAGAGAGAGAATGAATGAATGAATGAAAGAAAGAAAGTGAAGGATGGTACCCTCTACAGGGTCTTAAGCTGGAACCCACCCTCTGACTCAGTCATCCCAAGATCACGGACATTCACATGCCTGGCATATCTAAGGAGGTCTCCAACCATGAATCCAGAACTTTCCAACATGGACCAGCCTCAGACAGTGCCTTTTTTATTTTTTCTTTCCTATGCCACCATTCATTCCCATATAATTCCTTTTAAAGCAGATTTTATGAATACAAGGTAAACTTGGACATTCTTATGGTTTCAACCCATTTAGATGCATATGTATGTAAATGTCTGCATTACACATTTGCATAGCATTTGCACCAGTTGTGCCTTTAGTTATCATACAAGAATGACAACTTCAGACTAAAAATTCTACATGCAATCCTTCAGGTCCAACCATAGTCAATCAGAGGACTTGCCCATCAGGCTCATGGGCAAAGTTGTCAACCTCAGAAGAGATGTAGAGTCGGTGCAAACAGTGTCTTGGTGGGAATTCAGTCAAGGATTAGGGGGCACTGGATTAGCATGCTCATACCTATGGTGACAGCCCTAGACCAGCTACCTCCATTCAGAGCACCCCTTATCAGGGCAACTTGGCTGAGACTCTATTTCCGGCTTTAGCTTGTGCTGTTCCACTCCTATCGCTTTGTAATTCCTCTCATACTACAGTCCATAAAAATACAGGATGATTGTGTTTGGGGCTCTTTCTCCAGAATGAGAGACTTCTACTTATCTATGCCGCATGTCATTTGACTTTCAAGTGGTTCATAATGTAGAGAAAAATGGAATGGTAGAGGGATGGCACTTGGGTGTTACTGCCTTGCTCCTGCACTGCTGCAGTAAGTGAATAAAGGTAGATTGTTAGTTTAGTTTTGCTGATTGTCCTAATTAACCTTCCACCTTGGCACCTGGAAGCTCAAGGTGTGTATAGGGGGTGTGTGTGTGTATGTGTGTGTATATGCATAAGGTTTTTGTCTTAGGGCACGTGATCTCACTGGGGAGAGACAGAGACCAAAAGTGAGAGGGAAAATGAGAAATCACCCCCAGGATGGATGGCCACACGTCAATCCATTTTCCTCCTGGGATTTTGGGCATGCAAACACATGCACCCTGTGTGATTTTCAAGCCTCCACGTCCAGGAACCTAATCATGATTTTTCATGTGGGTGTCCAGCACCTTAATACCATATCACCTCTGGGCCCTGTGTACGTGTATTTAAGCAACTATATTTCACTCCTAAATGATACTATGAAAAAGACATTAACATTATTGCCATTATACCTATTTAAAAAATCACAGCAGAAAAAGAATGCTTCACTTTTGAATAACTGAAGTTACATTTTTATTTGTTGTCTTTTTTTAGGAATTCTTTTTCTTCTTCATGTTACTTTCACAAATTTATTTAAAGTCCATTGACACTGTTGATATAAAATTTCCATAAGGCTCTTAATTCCTAGTGCTATTCCTTAGAGGCTAGTATAGAAAAAATAATACTATTATTAATACTATGTTGACTTTATTTTTTTGGAATATATAAATACATACATATATGTACACATGCATGCACCTATACATCCTTCTGCAATTTGCTTTTTACTTATAAAGTATTTTAACTTATTTTATCTCTTTAGAAACATGTCTACCTAAGTATTTTCAGTGAATTCATAGCAATCCTTTGTGTAAGTAATCCACACTTGATTTAATCATCTATTCTTATATCTTTAATATTTACTTAATTTTTAAGTACAAAAATGCTGATGTATTAATTATATTTGGATGTACATATTTAAACCCTATTATAAGCTGCATCGTATCCCCCCAAAATGCATTTGTGGCATTCCTAACACCCAGTACCTCAGTACCTGACTTTATTTGGAAATAACAGAGAAATAATCAAGTTAAACTGAGGTCCCAACTCAATATGACGGGTGATCTCATAAAAATGAGAAGATCTGTGCACAAGACATGGGGGGTAGAGGGGAGACAAAGGAAGACAGGGGAAGAAAGCCATCTACAGGCAAGGTAGAGAGGACTGGGGCTCGTCCTTCCTTCCCAACCCTCTGGAGGGACCAATTGGGCCGATATCTTAATTCCATTATTCTAGGCTCCATAACTGTGAGGAAAAAAAATTTTTATTGTTTAAGCTACCTTGTTTGTGATACTTTATTATAGCAGCCCTAGCAAACATGTATTTTTTATTCAAATAATTTTGTTGTCAGATCATAGATATCTTATTAATTTTGTAATGTAATGTCAAATGGTTCTCTAAAAACAGTATGCCAATTACATAGTCTATCATAGTTTGAATATTTGAAAAGTACTTAAAAAGCCATCCTTTCATAATTTCTTCATATGAAAAGAGCTAAGTATTTCTTTGGCCAGAGAGAAACCAGTAGATATGGGTGACAACATGCCTCTGAAATATTTTTGTTACCTTATTCAATTTGTGATCTGAAAGGGGACTTAACATTGTTTAAAAGACTACTTAAACAGTTCAGTTTAAGGTAGTTATAGAAGGATTTGAGTCAACACATGGAATGTGGTTTATTGCATTAGCAATATGTCACATTATAAAATAAAATTGAGATTTTTCCTCTGAATATTAACAGCACGTAATCAATGTCTAAGCATAAAGCCGGCACAAGAACATTGGACGAGTGGATGGACAGATATATGAAAGGATGGATTGTATTTGTATTTAAAGACATTGAGAAAACCAATTCAGTGTTCTCAGAGCTCACAAAGCTATAAACTTGACTCAGAAACATCAAAACATTCTGAACCTGAAACTGCAGGAGAAAAAAAAGGAACAAACTTGATTTTTTTTTTTTTTTCAGATTTACAAGGTTTTAGAGTCACTCTTGACAGGTACATTGAAATCTTCCCCCCTTGATAAAGGACTCTGAGATTAATGAACTCACAGGTTTGAGAGAATTGTAAACCCTCTGGATAAAAATAAAGTCACTTTTTTTTTTTTCCAGATGATTTCCGTAGTATTTTTGACTGGATCACATTTACTGTTCTGTGACTTTCTTTTAAGTCAAACTTAGGATGACTGAGTCATCCAGTTTCTGCCCTTTTGGGGGTAGCTCATTCTAAAGAGGAAGAGAAGAAACAAATAATAGTCTATATCCATCACCATGTCACACTTCTGAATGTAATTTTTAAGTACGGTCATGAGAAATCTTGAGCTTTTGGTAGCTCATTCTAAAGAGGAAGAGAAGAAATAAATAATGGTCTATATCCATCACCATGTCATACTTCTGAATGTGATTTTTAAGTATGGTCATGAGAAATCTTGAGCTTTGCCTAAGTTTGTGATTGTATTGGCCTATCTGCAGTTAGTCCAACGATTTGTTACATAGCCTTTTCTTCCACTAGAAGGGAAACATGTGAAGAGGTAGTTTTTAAATCTATTTCATTTAGGCTATGAACTTGTCCCCTACAAAAGAATCTCACCTGTATTAAATGCTCAGGAATTATGAAGTAATAAAATTAGCCAACGGATAATCAGTGGTATTACATTAAAGTTGCAACGTTTTGCTGAGCAACTATACCTTGTAGGTGAAAAGCAAGCTTCAAGTTACTAAATATCTGTATTAATATTTTAAATATTCAACTTGTCAACAAACCCTTCCCTTTGAACCTCTGGCATGTCTGCAGACTCCTTCACTCTGAGGCGCCTTCGTTGTTACCCCGATAACCGAAGCTACTGACATCTGTTACCTAGATCATTACTGCAGCATCCTAGCTCACAGTCTCCATTTGACCTTTGTTTTCCTTCAGGCTGTGCTCAGCCAGTGGTATAAATTATTCCTTTAAATTTAGTTGAGCAAGCCATTTGTTGGGGATGGTTAAGGACAGCTGGACCCACACTGCCAACTACAAAGTTCATGTCTCAGACCCAGGTGGCTTGAGAAACATGCTGGGTGTGTGTGCGTGCCAAAAATCCCAAGAGGAGGGAGCATTGGCAGAGAAGGGATTTCATGACCATCTCTCAAAGGGATTTGTTGTTGTTGGTGGTGGTGGTTTTTTTTGCTTTCCCTCTCTGTCTTTCTCCAGTGAGTGCAGGCACCTTGTAGCACGTTTATAAAACATTTTAGTTGAGCATATCATCTCTTTGCTTAGCTCTCTCCAACGGACTCATAGCTTGTGGGGGAAAAAAAAAGCCAAATTCAGAGCATCCATTAGCACAGCTAGGTCAAATGTTACAAGTACGTTCTAAAAAAATTAAAAATAGAAAATAAAAATAAAAATAAAAATAAAGCCGAAGTCCCAACACGGCTTACGAAGCTCAGACAGCAGATCCCTTGTCTGGGTGTCTGAGTATTTTCTCATCTATTCTCACCTTCCTTGCTCTGCCTTAGCTTCACTGAACTCCTGGTTGTTCATTGACTCCTTCAGGCAAACTCACCCAGGACGCTCTCAATTGATGTGACACACTCTTGATCCCCGTATCCCCTCCCCACTTGTCCATAGAGTCCCTTGCTGTCTCACTTTCCTAACTTTATTTATATCATTCTTTCTGAGCCATCCTACCAAAAATGGCAAAAGCAGCCACTCCCAGGACTCCCTGTCCCCTTCCTCTGCTGTATCGTTATATAGATGCATCAGCATTTACCCTATTGGATATGTCTTTAAATGGTTGATTATTTCTCTCCTCGTTGGAAGGCAAGCTCTGTAGGAGGGAATTTTCGTTTGTTTTGCTCTTTGCTATTTCTGCTTGGCCCAGCGCAGTTTCTAACACACCTGTGCACATGCGCATGGACACAACCATGCCCATGAAATGAAGAAATGAATGAATGAACGTCACAGTATTTTGTTCTCTTCCCCAAGATTTCGCATTTCTTGCCCCTTCCGTATGTTTAAATGAAATGTCGCCTCCTCAGGGACCTTTTCTATTTACCTTATCATTTCCAGCATGCACTATAGTCACCCATAAGTTATCTCTTTTTAAATTTTAAACAGTTATTTTATAAATCATTTTCTTTACAAAACTTTCCTTTGCGTTTCCTTCACTCTATACAATAATGCCGACAGACAGTACTAGACTGAAAACAGCCTGTCTTGTTCATCGGTGCCCCTCAGTATCTAGAACACTCATAGGGAAATGACAAGCTAATCAAAAATCAAGTCTTACACATGTAAATGAGCTGAGCCTCTACACCTGTATACATTTAAAATGAAAAATTTCAGTTCTTAAACTACCCTGTAAGATATACAAATAGCTAACACGATTTACTTAACTGTTTTTATGAATTAGGAAAATTCACACTGTCCTCGCAAAATGATTTCTGAGTACATGACCCATGTCTGAAAAGTTGAAGATATCTCTACCAGAACTTACTTTAAAATTGAAGATCAGAAGACAGCCCCGGGGGCTCACGCCCCCGGCGCGCGGCGGCGGCGGTGGCGGCGGCAGCAGAACATTTTTTCTAAGTCCTCATGGTTTTGATAATTCCTACTTGCATGGGTAATGACAGATCTTTATTCCACCTACTGGTTTAAATGTTAACCTGTTTCATAATCATCCTCACAGACAAACCCAGAAAATATGTTTTACCAGCTATCCAGTTTCTCTTAGCTCAGTGAAGTTGACATATAAAATTAACCATCACTGCATGAAAATACATAACTCTTCTTAAAGACATAGGAGATGGATTAATTTTGACGTTCTTATAAAGCTCCATTATTGTCAATGAAAGCATATAATTACCATCCTTTATAGAATACTATTAGATGGGTTTTAGGTATTGTCTCATTATTACTATAGTTAGGAAATATCTGGACTGGTGCAGTTGTGACCTCTGCTTGCCAGAAATATCAGAATTCCAGTTCCTAAATCCCCAGGTGTCCTGGTCCTTGGAATTATTCATTTATGAAGTTTCACATTTGAACATTTACTCTTTATAAGGGAAATGTCTGCCCGTCCTCTAGTTCTATGCTACAAACCTTAAATTCTTCACCATGGAACTCTGGCCTGATGTCAGATATCACAGTGACAATTGAAAGTTTGAGAGAAAGGTATGTAATTATTTAACTCTATAATTTTTACATTTTAGAAGAGAAGGGATAACAAATAATTGTACCTATTTTTAACAATTGAGATGATAAAACTAAGTCCAAAAGAAATAAAAATGAAAACGTCTCTCAATGCATAGTATTATACAACATACTAGATAATAATTTGATTTCATTTCCTCAAAATGATTAAATTCTGGCTACTTGTAGATGTCTAAGATGAATAAATCAATGCTCTTGTGAATTATTTAAAGTAAATGAATTTCTTGAGTAAAATTGTATGCATATAATTAGCTTGGGAAGTAAATCCTTTAATTAGAAAAGTCAAATAATTATTTTTCTTCAAAGAAGTAAAATTACTGCAATTACTTTTTGAACAGATAATATAGAATTATTTAATAGATAATTTTAAGGTACCCACAAGGAAGGAATTTAAGTAGTGAGTATAATATGTACAGGGCATTCAGGGATTAACTTTCTCCTCCAGGAGATTCCTTAGAACTTTAGCAGTCATTTGTAAACCTAAAATAGATTGATTGCCTAATGTCGGAGTTTCGTTGAACAATTGCTTAGGCAAATTTATTTTTATCTTAGAAATGAAATTATTAGTCACATATGTTTCTAAGTTAACAATTGAAATGATATCATTTAGAATCTTTCATTAAACACTCATGCAGAAAATCTACATTTTTTTTCCAGTTGCATTCTTCAATGTCGAAGACATTTCAACTAAACTACTTCATTTTTAGGGAGGAATCTTACTAACAGCTGAAGAAGATTGCCTAGTTTCCTAAATTCAATGTGATACTCAAATGATTAAATTCAGGAAACCTCTGTAAAATAACATGGTGGGAGAGTACAAATATTTAGCAAGACTGTTACTACAGAGCTGATTAGAAGTGCTAATTAGAGCTGGATATTGTTCATGAATTTAAATCATAGATGAATAATTTAGTATGTAAGTAGTGGCACTACTGCTTATAAAAGTAATTAAAGCATATAATTGGAATAAACATTTTCCTTGATGCACATACTTTAAAATCAAAAGTTTTTCGGAAATTTATTTTTCCCTCCTTAAAAAAGTTATAAGTAATCATCTAAGAAGAAGGATAACTGCCTTTAATGTAAGAGATGCAATTCTAAAAATAAGATGCATAAATAACAGGAACTAGGCAGTCAATACCTGAGCTGAAATTTTCCGTACTGGAGCCTATCACATTTAGGCACTCTAGTGCAGTGGTTAAGAAAGTGGGATATGGAACCATTCAGACATTTGAAATTGTTCTTCCTGCTAACCACAAGATGGCTGCTGTGCCGCATCAACTGATGGTCAACTCTGCTTGCCAGAACCGCCTTCCTGAAACTGTATTCCATGGAGACTCACCTACAGTTGCGGAACTGCACGAGACCCACACTTGATCCAACCTTGAATGGAATCTATTTTCCCTATTGTTAAAAACTTTGGACTCGTGACCCCTCTCCCTCTACTCGCAGGTATCGCATTTTCAATGACCCCTCTGGAGGATAGCTGTCTATAGCAGAGATAGAGTAATTGGGAGAGGGGGAAAGGGCTGAGGGTCAAACATAGGATAAAAAACATATTTATATGTATGAAAGTAGAAATGGAACAGTATTGGTGATGACATGCTTGATTAAGACACTATGCAGTTTATCCTAGATGGGAAACTACACTTGGTGTGTTGTGATGATACTCAGGGAATGAGTGTTAGGCAATATAATTTAATATAAAAAAAGTAATAAGCAGGAGAAAAAAAAATGCACATTTGATGACTGAAGAGAGTTGTATGGACACAACTGGGGTCTACTTTATAATATGTTCATTCTACTCCCTGGGGTTTATGCCTAGGATCAGATTTGGATACATGTGTAAGGATATGTCAGCTGTGCTAGCTAGTGGATATACTTAGACTAATTGAGTTCATTGGTAGAACAATTGAATGGGGGGGGCGGAAGGCATTGAGGGCAATCATGAATGTTAGGGACAATGGAGGAGGAAGATGGGACATGGCAGAGGGTGGGGATGGGGAATCTAGGATGGCAAAACAAAAGGCAAGGTATGCAGGACACGGGAATTGGGAAATCATCTGCCGAGAACATGTATGTTGATGTGCTTGATTGAGCCAATGCACAGTGTATTTTGGATGGAAAATTCATATGTGTGTTGTGATGAGAAAAAAAAATTTATAATAAAAAACAAAGTATAAAAAAAAAAGATTTAAAAAAAATTGAAGATCAATGATTTTTATTCTACAATCTCACATTCTACTAAGTTCTAAATTTTATTGCAATCTTAATTCTTTCTTATGGATGACGTATCTGATCCAGTTAGATTTGGAATAATTAATATCTTATCTGATTATCAGAAAGATAATTTTAAAATACTTGCACAGGGACTAGCAGATAGTGTTACGATACATCACTGGACTCCCACATGGTCAACCACAGTTTGAGTTCTGGATCTGCCAGCTTCAAACTCATGCTGGGTACATGTGTGTGCATGTCCAAAATCCTGAGAAGAGACTGGAGGAAAAGAAATTGTAGCATGACCAACCCCCCAGGGGGTGATTTCTCACTTTCTGTCTGTCTCTTTGGCAAGTGCATGTGCCCTATAGCAAAAATCTCTCTTAAAAAAATACATACATACATATACATACACACACACACACACAAGCACAGTTTTGTCATATGTAGATAGTAATTGGTACATATAAATAGCAATGAGATGAGATGGTAATAGGTGTGCCATAGAACTGTTTACTATTTAAGAGATTTTTAGATATGTGTATTCAAGAATCCTCTAATAAGTCGTAAAATGTGAAGCTGACAATAAGGGGTATTTATAGTGGTCTGCAATCTGGCATAATTTCCTTTATTACTCATGTCATTAGGATCAGCATCAGATCCTCTAGCCCTTGATATCAAATCAAGGTCCTGGGCCACAGTTGCATGATGACAAGCTCCCCAAGCTTTCATGCAGATGAAAGAGGCCACAATCTTAGCAGGACACAGCCTTCTGGACATTCATTTTAGCAATGGTCTTCTTCTTTTGAAAGCAATTAATAATTGAAATCTTATTTTTTAATTCTACCCTTATGATGTTCTGGTTAAGTTATTTTAGAAAGTAGTTACTAACATACTGTGCTGTAAATATGTAAAGGAGTTTTGACTGCCTTTTCAGTCAAATCTGAATTTTATTTTTCAACCAAGAACATTAGGACTCAATCGCTGTCTTAACTTTGCATTGCTTACAGAAATACCTGACACTGGGTGATTCACTCGGTGGGTTGTTTTGCTCATATTTCTAGTGCTGGAGAGTCCATGAGGCTGGCATTAGGCTGGTGACACCAGAACATGGTGAACAGAAGATGAGAGGATGGTAGGTGCATGCAGAGAGAGAGAGGGAGGGAGAGAGATACCCAGATCAAGTAGCCATCTTCCTTTTATAATAATCCACTCTTTTGAGAGCTAATCCCTTCTCAGAATAGCTGGACCTAACTGGGTCACATGATATATTATTAATCCATTTATAAGAGTGATAAACATGATCCAATCACTGCCTGCTAGGATCCGCCTCCCCATGCCGTTAAATGGAGGATCAAACTCCAAAACATAACTTTGGGAGACAAATTATTCTTCGCACTAGGACTATTACCTCTTAAGTATTTTTCAATTAGTTTTTCCATTTTTTTTTCTTATTGATCTGGAAATATTTGGCATTAATAGAACCGTGATATTGAATCAGTAGCTGTCATGTTAAATAAAATGGACATTAAATTTCTGAAAGATTTTTCCATTTGAGTATATTTTTGAAAATTCACAATTATTTTAAATGAAAACTAGAAAAATAGTCAATGGAAGATTTTATTATTTTTACTTGTATTTTTTAAAAACTATTTTATTGAACTTTATTTATTTATTTTAATTTGACCAGAGAGGGACAGAGTGAGAACGAGAGAGAGAAGGTGAGAAAGCAAACCCTGGTCAGTCATGCGGGAGTCCAGTGCCCTTAATCTCCTTACCACTTGCCAGCCCCCACTTGTATTCTTTTAACTCCTTTTTGTCTTTACCATTTATACTTACTGAACTTAAAAATTTAATGTTTGATTGCCTCTGTACCTGATCTATTGAATTATGAGAGAGGATTGTTTTTCATTAGCATCTCATTAAAATAGTCTACCAAGGAAAGTTAATGCAGTAATAATGAAAGTAAAGTACCCTTAATTACTATTACAGTTAAGTTTAAAAGATGTCTGTAAGTGTATATGCTTAATAATTTAAATATGTCTAAAAATAGGAAACTTAAAAATATCAATAAAATGTACTACAAAAGTCATGCATAAAGATTTTAGTGTAATTTAACCTTTATGTGAATATAAATATCTTTATGTGAAATATATTGAAAACTATCAATTTCAAATAATAACCTCACTGTACTATCACAGTGATAAAATAGGAGAACAAAAAAGGAAAGTAAACCTTTGATGTAATTCTCACTTTCTACTCCATAAATATTGAGTGAAAATCCTTATTCTGGCTTACGTATAGCCTCACAAATGAGAAAGTGGAACAAGGTGCTGTATACACAAGCGTGCACAAAAATACAGAAGTCTGTATGATTTTTTAATTTATGTGTTTTTGTCATTTTATTGACATTAAATTAAATCTGTATGAGTTAAATATCTGGAGAAGAATGGAAACAATCATTCCAGTTGGGATCTAGAATGGTCAACATTCTAGGTGTGCTTAATGCCTGTGCACTGAAGCCACCACAGGTACATCCACCTGTGTGGATATGTTGTTAGTGGCGAGGACTCTAAAATTCCTGCTTTTTATTTGGGGGGTGGGGTTAAGAGGGAAACTGACACTCAGGCCCATCCAATTCTTCACTTAAGAAAATGCATCTCTAATGTAGAAAGTCTCTCAAATTTTCTGAGAAAATGGAGCCATTTTAATGAAGCATAATGCCCAAACTATTAAATACTCATTAAAGATTGGGTTCAAATTTTTTTAAAAAATGAACCCCATGGGAAGCTAATTTAAAACCCCAGTGCAGGAATGTACTCTGAAAGAGAATAAAAGCAGCACCTATTTATTGATGTGTCTATCTTTATTAGTAGTTTGTGACAAGGAGTAGTTGAGGAAGTGTGGAAAGGTAGGGTGGGTTTCTAGGGTTTGGGAGCTGAAAGCTATACAAATGTATGAAATGTATCTCACTATCTCTAGGTGTAAATTCGTATCTTTTTCTAAAGCCTTTCAACTATAAAAGGTCAGGCTATGAAAGCTGGAATCTAATACCTTCAAGGTAATAGGAAAACATCAGGAATATACAAAAATGTTGTATATGGAGTGAGCAACTGTGGAAAGTTACAGAAGTCCAACACCGTACTTTAAGACAAGTTTACAGACTCGGTAATTTTGTTGCAATTTTTCTATGATTTTCACAAAATTACTCTCAGCAATAATATTGGTCACATATACATATGTTTTATTTTTATGTCCTCAAAACCTGGACTACATTGTTATTAATAAACATGAATTTATTATTTTATGCCTATATTTACCTCTCAATGGAACATAGGTTTACTGCAACAGAAACACATATTATTTTAATACTACAAAAATGATTTGAATAGGTGCATAATTATATAATGATTGACTTGGAACTGTAATTTTCAGACATAAGGGAAGTCATTAGGATTTCACATAAATCAGTCAAGGGGGAGTGACAGAGGTAAGGGGAAGCCTGAGTGGACTCCCAGATCTTTTCCCCACCCCAACCTGTACAGTTTGAAATGAATGAATTTTCTATTATTTTCGTTTCTTATTTTAATTCTAATCTACATATTTTCCATTTTATTTTCTTTTAAATTTTTGCCAGAGAATGCATATGCTTGCTGCAGAGAGGGAAAAAAGAGGGGTGAACAGAGAGGGCATGGGTAAGTGAGAAAATAACCCTCCATAAGGAATGATCACACCACAATCCTTTATCTCCGATCTCTCCTTCCTTTCAGGATTGTATGCACACAAATACACAAGTCTAGTGTGTTTATTCAAATCACTGGATCCAGGACTCAGACTGCCACCTTAACTACTACATCACTAGCTGGTCCATTTATCCGGTTTTTGAAATAGGATCATTTTTAAAGGCATATGCAGAAGACAGAAACGACTCTTGGGGGAAAAATTACAAGAGAAAAATACTAAAAGTAAATAGAAGAATTGAAAGGTATATTAATTTGTTTCACAGAAAGTAGCAAAATAACTTTTTTGTAGGACAAAAACCAGTCCTTTGTTAAAAGTCAATAAATAGGGACCAGCAGATGGTATAATGGCTATGTCACTGGACTCCCATGCAGTCGGCCGTGGTTGGAGTCCCAGACCTGGCGGCTTATAACTCATGCTAAGCATGTACATGTGCGTGCCCAAGATCCTGAGAGGAGAATGGAGGAGAAGGGATTGCGGCATGGCCATCCCCCCTGAGGGGTGATTTCTCGCTTTCTGTCTGGTGAGCTCAAGTGCCCTATAGCAAAAACCTCTCAGCAACAAAAGAAAAAGTCAATAAATAATGCCAAAAACTTCAAAGCAAACAAACAACAACAAAAACAAACAGAAGACTGTCATTTAAAATGATCTCCTTCAGGTAGGTGAAAATAGACCAAGTAATACTAAGTGTGTGGATATTTAAGAGTTCATGTACAATTATTTAACTTAGTAACACTCAAAACTAGTACCCGAGAAACAAATGCAATGCAAAAAAGGCCAAGCAAAATGCAAACAAATGTAAGTCTAGAACTATCCATATCAAAATAATATTTATTCATCTATTTAATAACTTTATAGTATTTATTGAACATTTAGGGCATGGCAGATTCCATTCTAGGTTTTGTAGCAACAAGTAAACCAATAGACACAAAAGGAACGGTCATCATGGAGCTTATATCCTAACTGGAAAAGAAAAACAATGTATACATAAGAAAGCCCACTGACTGCAGTGAAGGTAAATGCAGGGAAGGAAATCAAAGCAGAGGTAGGGCACTTTAGTACCATCATCATGTGTTTTCCATAACAATAGCCAGACACCTGAGACTGGATAATTTATCAAGAAAATAAATTGATTTGGCTCATAGCTCTGGAAACTGAGAAGTTTGAGATTGGGTAGCTGGATGGGGCAAAGGCCTTATGATGCGTTATAACATAGAAAATGCCATAACGTGACAGGAGAGTGTGCAGTAGTGATGAGCCAGCACATGCAAGAGAGAAAACTGAGGCACAGCCTCCTTTTGTAACAACCCACTGTAGTAAGAGTTCACTCACTCTTTCTGGACATTTAATCACCTTTTCTTTTTTGTTTTTTTTTTTTAAGATAGAGAGATATTTGTTATAAGACACATGCACTCCTTAGAGAGACAGAGAGAGAAAGGGAGATATCACAGCCCGCCCAGCCCCCGCCCCCCAGGGGAATAGCCATGCCACAATCCCTTCTCTCCATTCCCCTCTCAGGATTTTGGGTGCGCACACACACATGCGTGGCATGAGTTGCAAGTCACTGGGTCTGGGACTTGAACCACAATCTGTTATGTGGGAGTCCAGTGACTTACCTACAATGCCACCTGCTGGGCCTGATTTAATCACCTCTTAAAGGTCCTGTTTCCCACACTGGCACACAAGTGTTAGTATAAATCTGAGGGGATGATCCACATTCAACCATAGCACTTATATTGATAGTACATCTTCACACTTTACCCTGTGTTTGTAGTAATAATTATCTTTTCCTTCAAAACAGGGTTCAATAACTAGCAACAAGTATGACTGTAGGCTGGGCCCTGCTCAGATCAATCATATGAATTCATCACAAATGCCACCAGTTTTTCCCTCAAGTAATTTTCCCAGAAAGTATTTCAACTACTTTAAATGTATTTTATAAAAACATATTTTTATAGTTACATTGTGTTAGAAATGAACCAATTTTATGTAAATGAACATTCTGCATTCTGCAGATAAAACATGCTAATTTTAACAATTTCAGACATCTGTGACAGAATTTCTAAACTACCCAACTGGATTAAGCTGACAAATGTGAAAAAGTAATACATGGTTAGTCACCTTTTAATTCTTACATTTACATTAAACTACCACTTCAAAGGGCAGGGGTAATTTCACACTTTTAAAGTTTTAAATAGCTTTTTTATTTCAACTTAAACAAAATACACCAATATTGAAACACAGTTATAATGACTGTTTTTTTTTTCTTTGTCATGACTTCTATTTTAAAATATATTGAATAATGTTACTTTCTCCTCCCAAATAACTAACTTTATACAACGGTGTGAATATTATCCTGTAACGCTTTATTTGTTAACATTTTCTATGTTGAAGACGTGTACATTGAGGAGATTTTTAATACTATACATATAAGGTAACTTTAGAAATTATTATTATACAGTGTCCATTTACATAACATTTACATATATAATTTACATATATATGCTGAAGTCACAGAATACTACTACTCACATCTTTATTCTACCTAGTATGTACCACATACTTTTCTAGACATTTCACATACATGAACTCATTTACTGCTCACGATCGCTCTGTGAGATAGGTCTTATTAATTTCACATTCTTTTTACACAATAGGAAACTGAGGAGCAGAGAGTTTATTTAAACCTTATCAAGGTGACCCAATTAGCACATGTACCAAGATTCAAAGCAGACAGCCTGCCTTCAAAGTCTTCCAACAGAGAAGCTCTAAGAACACTATAAAAAGTTTTACCTTTTCACTCAGATCTTGCAGTTTGCGGTGTGTTTGAATACTAAAGTATAAATGCTCCAGGGAATATAAAACTTTTTCTTTTACATGTGACGTCTCGAGTACCATTATGCAGGTGCCATAGGGAAAAATCATTTCCCTTCAGGAAGAGCTCTCAAGTCCTGTTTTGAAAGTCAATGCCAAAGCAGATTTAAAATATAACATATAACATATAAAATGTAACATATATAAATATCCATATAACATATGATTTGTACCGTTTATCATGACAAAGCTTAAGAGGGAAATGAATTCTCTTTGCAGAAATTATATTCCATTAAGTGCAAAATTCTTTCCTTTTGTTTCAGTAATTGTCAATATATATTTTAAGCCAGTGAGTAATTTTCATCTTGCCAACTCCCGCACACATGGCTGCTTGAATAACAACTACATTTCAGGTTTTTTAGTTCTTGTTGAAAGAGTGAACAGTTGAGGCATACTGCTTCCTTACCCTCAAAGTGACCCTGGATAAACTACGGAATTGGCAAGGATACAGAGATTTTTAGGAAGTGAAAAGAAAATGGTCTGTGACTGCTGAAGGGTATCGTGTCTTGTAGACTGTGACACCAGCCAATGACAGCCTATCCTCTGGAATTTTAGGGGTTTTAAGAGTCAAACAAATCACTGATAAATTTAAATTATCTATGGTGGAGGTAATTGCACAATGGAAACTGTCAAATGTGCAAATCAGGACTTCTGCTCTTTTTTGAGAACTTTTTTTTTTTTTTTTAAGAGAAAGTTTTGCTATAGGGTGCATGCACTCACCAGAGAGATGGGAGAGAAACAGAGACAGAAAGTAAGAAATCGCTCCCCAGAGGGGCCAGCCATACCACGATCCCTTCTCCAATTCTCTTCTTGAGATCTTGGGCACACACACACATGTGCCTGGGCATGTGTTTTAAGCTGCCAGGTCTGGGACTTGAAACGTGGTCAACTACGTGGGAATCCAGTGATGTAACTATTATACCATCTGCTGGTCCTGAGAACCCTTGTTAAAAATATTTAAGCCATTTAATGACTGGAGGACTGTCTGAAGTTTCTGGATGAAGATGGTGGGGTATCAATGCCTCCCAGACAAAGACTACTAAGAGCACACCTGTTGGTGCATACACTGGACAACCTCAGTGAAGGTCAACACACACTGTAGAGGATGAAAGGAACTCAGTATGAGTGTCAGAAAGCAGTTAGAATGAACTTTGAGTTTGTGTCTTATGATTTAGGAGAGAGTGCAAGGAAGAGGTACTTTGTTTTGAACTAGATGTTGTAAAGAGAAGGTTATTACATGAATGGATACCCTAATGAATCACATGTGAAAGGAAAGGAAACCTTCTGAGGCTAAAACTGAATTTAATGAAGTAGCTGCAATCACTCATCTGGAAGATGGGAGGTTCAGTGTTTTGTGGCTTGAACAAAGTTCTTATTTTGTCTGTTCACAGATGATTATAGAGAAGCCTTCTTTTTGTCTTGGTCCAGCATGGTCCAGAGTGGCCTGATGTGACTTTAGTATCCTGTGAAATTACTTATACTCAGCTGTGGAAGAGCAAGGCTGATAGTGCCAGGTCAGCTCCTGGATGTCAGACACTGCTTTATATTCCACAGGGCACCAAACTTAAGTTTTGTCTCCGCCTTTCCCCCATTCCTTGGGAAAATAATTTCTTAACCCTTCACTGCAAAATCCAATAGCAGCAGTACTAGTCTTTGTTCTGAAGAGGGGATAATATTAGGTCAGCCTAAAATTCCTCCTGCAATGACAGGTTACAAACTGCCACTCTACCACATCCACTGACTGATTATGATCTAGGAAGGCTCCCTTGAAAAGCAGCTGCTGCTCCTCAGGAGTTTAAGAGCAAAACTCTGATTAGAGAAACTTCCTGCCTGAGAGCCAGACAGAGTGGGAATGATCAACAACGTTACATTCCTCCCCATCCATTGAATTAATCTGTGCAGACTGACTCCAATCACGGAAGTAATAGGTACCGCATGGAAATATGTTCACATCCAAATAAACATGACATCAGAAGAATACTACTACTGAAAAAAAAGAACACAAACCATTCATGGAACAAAGACTCTTTTAGTGCATGCTATTATACACATCAGGAAGTATTCTAGGTGCCAAAGAATGTATGAGTCAAAGAAATACGTCTTTTAAAAACAGACAAAAATTGGAAATACATGTGTAAGATATTTCTAAAATATAACAGAACTGATGTGAAATGTGTCCAACATAATGGAATGTTTGATGTTGAAAAAAAAAGAATACACCTATATCTGCAATTTGATAATTACACACTGTACACATGCTCTGAAAAGCCATGCTGTACCTCCAACAAAATCAATTAAAAAATAACTAAGATATGGGGCCAGCAGGTGGCATGGTGGATAAGGCACTGGACTCCCACATGACTGTCCATGGTTCGAGTCCCAGACCTGACGGCTTGCTTTCTCACTCTGCCCACCCACTTTCTATCTCTGGTGAGCACATATACCCTATAGCAAATTTAAAAATAATAATAAATAAAATTAAATTGAAAATTTCTTTAAAAAATTGTAACAAAGACAAAAGTTTCTAACTTTCTGGAATGTATATTCTAGTAGGGGGAGAAAGACAATAAATATGAAATAAATACATTTATTATAAGAGATAAAAATTACTATGGAAAAAAGTAAGACAGGGTAAGGCTAGGAGGAGGAAGGAGGCTGCAGTTCTACATGAGTCAGTTGCTGTGTGACACTCTGTCAGAAAGACTATGAGTAAAGACTTAAAAGAGGGTGTAGACCCACTACGATGATATTGGTGCAAATGATTTGAGGCAGTAGAGGAAGTCAGTGCAAGCGCTGAGGAGGAAGCATGTCTGCCTTTGTTGAAACTCTTTCAGTTTCCTAAAGCTGCTCAACAAAATTATCACAAAGTAGGTGGATTAAAACTATAGAAATGTATTGTCTTGCAGTTCTGGAGGGCAGGCATCCAAAATCAAGTTGTCAGCAGAGTCCACCTCCTTCTAGCTCTATGAGGAGGTCCTGTTCCTTGCTCGGCTTTTAGAGATTCTGGTGACTCCAGAAATTTCTTCACTTACAGCTGTATAACTCCCATTTAATCTCAGCCTCTATCTTTTTATAATTCGTCTCTGGCCTTTTTTTTTTTTTTTTTTTTTTTTTTTTTAGGTTTTTGCCATAAGGCATGTGCACTCACAGGAGAGAGACAGAGAAAAACACAAAGAGAGGGAAAGTAAGAAATTATCCCCTGGAGGGATGGCCATACTGCCATCCCTTCTCCTCTATTCTTCCCTTGGAATTTTGAACATGCACACAGCTGTGCCTGGCATGCTTTTAAAGGTACCAGGTCTAGGTCTCGAACTGCAGAGTTAGCCATGTGGGATCTAGCACCTTAACCACCATGCTATGCACTGGCCCTCCTTTCCTATCGTTTATAAAAACATTTGTCATTGGATTTAGGGCTTATCTGGGTGGTTTAGGGTTATTTCATTTTGGGATCCTTAACTACACCCACAAAGATGCTCTTTCCAAATAAAGTCACCTTGATAGCTTCCAAAACTTGAATTTATCTTTTCCAGAGTCACCACTCAACTCACTACTGAGATTAGTTTGCAGGGCAGTTTAGTTGTACCTCTGTGAGCAAGGGCGAGACTAGATCAGCTCACGGAAATATGAAAGGTTTAATAAACCCTTACAGGCCATTGTGAGAACTAGGGGGCTTTCTCTGAGAGAAAGAGAGAGTACTTGCTTTGAGAACTAAAAAAATTATTTTATTAATTTATTTTTAAAAAATTTATTTCTTCCATGACAGAGACAGAGAAACAGGAAGCCTCAACAGGATCTTCACACCGTGATCCACTCCCACCGCTCCACAGGTTCCATTAAACTTTTATGTTGTGAACGGACTGGTGGGAATGTGGTAGAATCAGGGATGAATTAGGCTACCACAATAAGCTCAAGGAATGATAAGGGTATGTTGATTGGGGGAAAGTAGCAGAAATAACAGAAAAAGGTTAGAATCTAGACGGATTTTGAAGGAAGACTTAACTGAACTTTGTGGGAGACAAAATATGTGCTATTAGAAGACAAAAGAAGAACGAGTACGATGCTCTTGTCATAAGGAAATACAAATGGGGAAGTGAGTGGTGGGGAAAACGCTTGTGAGTACCAAGCTAAAAATCTAAAGTACAATTAGAAGAGATTGAGAGAAATAAGTAAATCAAGAACTTAAAATTAGCATAATCAGGGAACCAGCAGTCAGTGTAATGGCTGTCGCTGGACTCCCACGTAGTCGACGGTGGTTCGCATCCTGGACCCAGTGGCTTAAAACTCACACTGGGCGCGTGTGCGTGCGTGCGTGCCCAAGATCCTGAGAGGAGAATGGAGGAGAAGGGACTGCAGCGTGACCATCCCCCCTGGGGGGTGATTTCTCGCTTTCTGTCTCTATGTCTCTGTCTGTCTGTCTGTCAAGTGCACGCGTCCTATAGCCAAAATCTCTCCAAAAAAAAAAAAAAATTAGCATAATCAATTTAATTTACATATATATACATATATAAACACACACACATCTATCTATCTATATATATATGGAGAGAGAGAGAGATAAATACTAACAATTGAAGAAAATACAATTTAAAAAGAGCCACAAGGGGACTAGTAGGTGGCATGGTAGTAAGGGCACTGGACACTCCCACATGGCTGACCATGGTTCAAGTCCTGGACCTGGACCTGGTGGCTTGCTTTCTCACTTTCTTCTTCTCTCTCTCTCTCTCTGGTCAAAGAAAAAAACAAACAAACAAAAAAACAGCAACAACAAAAAAAGTGAATGAATGAATAAAATTAAATAAATAATTCTAAAAAATACAAGAGAAAATATTTAGTATGCAAAATACAATGATTGAAATAAACAGTGGAGAAAACTGATAGGATAAATCAAGTCGAGGAACCAGCAGATGTTGTGATGGTTATGTCTTTGGACTCCCAGGTAGTCAATGGTGGTTTGAGTCCCAGACCCAGCACCTGAAAACTCACCAGGCACATGTATGTGCATGCCCAAAATCCCATGAGGAGACTGGAGGAGAAGGGACTAAGGAGTGGCCATCCCTCCTCAGGAGTGATTTCTTGCTTTCTGTATCTCTGTCTCCCTCTGTTCAGGGAGAGCACATGTGCCCTATAACAAAAATCTCTTACTAAGAAACAAAAAAAAAAAAAAAAAAAAAAAAAAATTCACTGTGTAGATACTACCTGAAGAACAAATTTACTGACTACAAGATTATTCACAAAATATTCAAAAAAAAGAAAGTACAGAATACATGCTTTAGAATCATAAAAACTAGGATCAAGTAATCAACACCTTGATTACATTATTCTATAGAGAAAATAAAGATTTAATTAAAAAGAATGACAAAATATAAGCAATAAAAACTTCAGTTTAAAAGACCACAGAGAAGTCCAGTCACAAAGCCATAAGACAGCTAGATAGATCTATTATACTGAAATCCAAGAATGATAAAAGGAAGGAGTGTCCTTATTAAAATTAAATTAAATTAAATTAAATTAAATTAAACGTGAAACTAAACTCCCTAGAGAAAAAAATCATATTTGTAAATTTTATGAATCAAACTGACATTAGACTGCTTAACAGCATTATAAGATGCAAAGAAACTATGTAGATTTAGGAAAATGTTGAATAAGAAAAAAGATCAGAAGGTATCTAAATATTATACATTCTTTAGAGGATATCCTTTCAGATGAACTGATTTTAAACCTTGATTGCCATTAAAGTAATTTATAACTCTCTACATTGTAGATAAATAAGTTATGCAAAAATAAATTTTGTCAGTGAATATAAAAATGAATTCGATACAATAGGGATTTGGTAGACTTTTTTCTCTTTTTTTCCCAACTGTCCTGAAACCAGATCTGAATCCATTTCTAAATTCATTTTCATATTTCTTTTGATTCTCTTTTGTACTGATTGCAGCATCTCCCTAGTTCCCTCATCCATACTGAGTTAAATAAAATTTTTAGCAAGAGTTCATTTTATGCCTGCCTGACAGTCATGATTTTTACTTTTTAGAACATTATTCTTTAATGATTTTGGAAGTCTTCCAATGGGATTCCCAAATGAATTGACTCCCTTGACAGAGCAAACTAAACATTGTTGCTGGAGGCATGTACTTCATATGGGCTGCTCACATCCAGGCATAGCTTTCCCTGACTCCCTGAGGTAAATCTAAGTAGCAACAGAATTTTGCTGATTCTGTTCCAATTTCAGTTTTCTATTCTACTTATTTTATTTTATTTTTTTTAGAGATTTTTTTTCTACAGGATGCATGTGCTTACCAGAGAACTGAGAGAGAGAGAGAGAGAGATCATTGTCCATTGTCCAAGGGGATGGCCATGCCACAATCCCTTCTCCTCCAGTCTTCTCTTGCACCCATGCAGATGCACCCGGCATAAGTTTCAAGCCTCAGCATCTGGAACTCACAACATGGTCTGCCATGTGGAAGTCCAGCGCCTTAACCACCACACTACCTGCTGGCTTCTCTATGTATTCTATATGGCCAGCAAATGGCAACAATGATTAGATGTTTGGACTTTTGCCTTCTGGCCTCTCTATGTATCCTATATGGCCAGCAAATGGCAACGATGATTAGATGTTTGGACTTACGTCTCAGCCATTTTAAAGTCTCTATAAATAGAGTAATGGTTTATGAGCGTTATTATTCACCAGGTGAGGGGTATTAGAGAATCTGAATTAGCAGCCTTTTTTGGGGGGTTGTCTATTTCTATATGTTGAACTTAAATGTATATATGATGAATTTTATAGCAGATAAGCAGAACACTCATATCTTAATAAGTGAGCTTTAGTGCTTTTGTGATTATTGGCTTAGGGACGAACTTACAGAATTAAAGCTATAATTTATCTTTTATCAGCCTCTGCATCTATAATTTAGAAAGGACTTTATCTTTTACTATGTGAATTTGAAATCTTTGCCTACCTCTAGAGGTATTAAGAAAATAGAGTGTGGGACCAGCAGTTAGCATAATGGCTATGTCGCTGGACTCCCATGTAGTCGACCGTAGTTTGCGTCCCAGATCCGGTGGCTTAAAACTCACGCCGGGTGCGTGTGCGTGCGTGCGTGCCAAAGATCCTGAGAGGAGAATGGAGGAGAAGGGATTGTGGCATGGCCATCCCCCCTGGGGGGTCATTTCTAGCTTTCTGTCTCTCTGTCTTCCTCTCTCTGTCTGGCGAGCACACGCGCCCTATAGCAAAAACTTCTCCCCCCCAAATAAAAAGGAAAAAAAAAATAGAGTGTCAGCTCATGACATAGTAGTTAAAGCTGCTAGATCCTACATGGTCAACACACAGTTCAAGTCCTGGACCCGGAGGACTGAGAAACTTACAGATGTGTATGCATGCATGCCAAAATCCCAAAAGGAGGGAGATATAAAGAAGGGACCATCCCCCGTAGGAACTGTTTTCTCACTTTCCCTCTCTCTATCTCTGTCTCTCTCTATTAAGAACATGTGCCTTCCAATACAATTTAAAGAGAAAAAAAAGTAAAAGAAAATAGATCATACATTTTTTTAAAATAAAGAACCACCACTGTAATTGACCCATAGAGGAAAAACAAGCACAAATAGAAATATTCCATCTCTAAAATTCACAGGTAATGAGACATTTAAACTTTTACTATTTTTAAATATGCTAGAACTAAAAGATAAAAATACCATTTTATATAAACCAACCCAGAAACCTTAAATAATCCAAGTTCACATAAATTAGGTAAAGCCTTGGCCAACTTTACTAATCTTTGTTTAATATTTATTAGTCTAAGTAGAATGACAACTTGTCTTTTTATTCTACTTGGGTATCTTTCCCCTTAACTTATGCTGCTTTACTGGTCAAGTAAGTAGCATTACCTTTATAAAATGTTTAAGATGATGAAAAACAGGATTGGTATTTTGACAAATTGGTAAATTCAGCAATTACATTTTTTAGGTCAGTTAAAAGATGATTTAGAGACCAAAAGGTAACTTAAATTCTTGGAATAATTTACTTGAGTTAATTGCCTAGCCACATGATTTCAAACCATGAAAAACACTATTAGTCATTTTAAGTTTCAATAATTTAGCTTACTTTCATATGTTACAAAAGAAGGCTGTGTGTTTGGGCCATGTGAATGAAAAATTCCACTTTTGCCACATTGAGAAGTTGTATAATAGATGTTTATGTCTGTACAAAGTTACATTATGTGCATCTGAGACTTCTGTTTATCTGTTAAAATGCTGGTACATGACAGACATGTCTCTATATCTATCACTCCACTCCTCCTTCTGTTTCCTCTATAAAACAGAAAGTTATTTGGCCAAGAGTTTTAAGTCATATCAGTGACTGATACTGTACTTGAAACAACAATGGCAGATGGAGGAATAGGCTATGCTCACTAGAGAGGATGGAAATAATTGCATTTTATTGGACTTGGTATTATTCATTAGTACTATGAACATCTTATCAACTTAGAAGAAATTCTCAGCCTTCTCTAGGTTAAATTTATATTGGTAAAACATTATATAAATAGTTCATAAATTATCTGCTTGATGTGAATGCAAGGAAATAAAAAAATCTCTGAATTTCTCAGTAATCCTGCAAATAACCTCCTGGGCCATGAAAAAAATATATGATGAGAAGCTAGAGCACGCTTACTTTCACTTCTTCCAGAAACATTTCAATTTTCATAAACCATGAGAAATGAGATCTGTAGGCATTTATTTAGTTAATTGCTGTGATCTGAAAGGTTAAGAAATGTCCATGACTCCCTTTGAGAGAGTCCAGTGCTTATGTTATAGGTAGACATTATGAGCAGGGAGTACCAATATGCCAATGAAAGGGACATTTGTCACATCAGTCATTGTTATCTAGGAATCACAGCTAGACCACGGATGCCCTGGTGATAAGAGAGGAGAGATTATCTCACCCAGATGCTTGGTCAACCTCCCAATCCCACTGGAGCGATAAACTAATAGGGACAGAGTAGTCCCTACCTGGATGCTCAGACCTTCAAAGGCCACACGGGGCATGTGCAATTAGGTAATAAGATTCCTTACCTGAAGAAAAAGTACACAAGTGTAGATGGAAGCCGATGAATTTGAACAAACCAGCCAGCTACGATGACAGACCTCCCTCCTAAAGTCTGGTAGACTACTACAGAAATGCCCATTTCCTTGTCACTTGCATTATTCTTTATGAAGTTTTCTCAGATCATTCACACTTAAAAACTATAAGTACTAAATTAGCCATGCCTGTATTACCATATTAACATTATTTACATATGCATTTTATTTTATTCTGACACTTGCTTAAAAGCCCCACAATCACCTGCAGGCTAATTCTTTCCTCATCATGGAAACAACATCTTTGAGGGACCAGCAGGTGGCATGGTGGTTAAGGCACTGGACACTCCCACATGGCCGACCAGGGTTCGAGTCCTGAATCTGGTGGCTTACTTTCTCACTTCCTCTCTCTCTCTCACTCTCACCCTCTGTCTCACTCTGGTCAAACTAAAAAATAAATGAATGAATGAATAAAATAAAATAAAATAAAAAATATATAAAAAAGAAAAAGATCCTGAGAGGAGAATGGAGGAGAAGGGACTGTAGTATGGCCATCCCCCCTGGGGGGTCATTTCTAGCTTTCTGTCTCTCTGTCTTTCTCTCTCTGTCTGGCGAGCACACGCGCCCTATAGCAAAAACTTCTCCCCCCCAAATAAAAAGGAAAAAAAAAATAGAGTGTCAGCTCATGACATAGTAGTTAAAGCTGCTAGATCCTACATGGTCAACACACAGTTCAAGTCCTGGACCCGGAGGACTGAGAAACTTACAGATGTGTATGCATGCATGCCAAAATCCCAAAAGGAGGGAGATATAAAGAAGGGACCATCCCCCGTAGGAACTGTTTTCTCACTTTCCCTCTCTCTATCTCTGTCTCTCTCTATTAAGAACATGTGCCTTCCAATACAATTTAAAGAGAAAAAAAAGTAAAAGAAAATAGATCATACATTTTTTTAAAATAAAGTAGCACCACTGTAATTGACCCATAGAGGAAAAACAAGCACAAATAGAAATATTCCATCTCTAAAATTCACAGGTAATGAGACATTTAAACTTTTACTATTTTAATTAAATATGCTAGAACTAAAAGATAAAAATACCATTTTATATAAACCAACCCAGAAACCTTAAATAATCCAAGTTCACATAAATTAGGTAAAGCCTTGGCCAACTTTACTAATCTTTGTTTAATATTTATTAGTCTAAGTAGAATGACAACTTGTCTTTTTATTCTACTTGGGTATCTTTCCCCTTAACTTATGCTGCTTTACTGGTCAAGTAAGTAGCATTACCTTTATAAAATGTTTAAGATGATGAAAAACAGGATTGGTATTTTGACAAATTGGTAAATTCAGCAATTACATTTTTTAGGTCAGTTAAAAGATGATTTAGAGACCAAAAGGTAACTTAAATTCTTGGAATAATTTACTTGAGTTAATTGCCTAGCCACATGATTTCAAACCATGAAAAACACTATTAGTCATTTTAAGTTTCAATAATTTAGCTTACTTTCATATGTTACACTAGCCACATGATTTCAAACCATGAAAAACACAGAAACATTTTAAGATTCAATAATTTAGCTTACTTTTATATGTTATAAAAGAAGGCTGTGTGTGTGGGCCATGTGAATTAAAAATTCCACTTTTGCCACATTGAGAAGTTGTTTATGTCTGTACAAAGTTACATTATGTGCATCTGAGACTTCTGTTTATCTGTTAAAATGCTGGTACATGACAGACATGTCTCTATATCTATCACTCCACTCCTCCTTCTGTTTCCTCTATAAAACAGAAAGTTATTTGGCCAAGAGTTTTAAGTCATATCAGTGACTGATACTGTACTTGAAACAACAATGGCAGATGGAGGAATAGGCTATGCTCACTAGAGAGGATGGAAATAATTGCATTTTATTGGACTTGGTATTATTCATTAGTACTATGAACATCTTATCAACTTAGAAGAAATTCTCAGCCTTCTCTAGGTTAAATTTATATTGGTAAAACATTATATAAATAGTTCATAAATTATCTGCTTGATGTGAATGCAAGGAAATAAAAAAATCTCTGAATTTCTCAGTAATCCTGCAAATAACCTCCTGGGCCATGAAAAAAATATATGATGAGAAGCTAGAGCACGCTTACTTTCACTTCTTCCAGAAACATTTCAATTTTCATAAACCATGAGAAATGAGATCTGCAGGCATTTATTTAGTTAATTGCTGTGATCTGAAAGGTTAAGAAATGTCCATGACTCCCTTTGAGAGAGTCCAGTGCTTATGTTATAGGTAGACATTATGAGCAGGGAGTACCAATATGCCAATGAAAGGGACATTTGTCACATCAGTCATTGTTATCTAGGAATCACAGCTAGACCACGGATGCCCTGGTGATAAGAGAGGAGAGATTATCTCACCCAGATGCTTGGTCAACCTCCCAATCCCACTGGAGCGATAAACTAATAGGGACAGAGTAGTCCCTACCTGGATGCTCAGACCTTCAAAGGCCACACGGGGCATGTGCAATTAGGTAATAAGATTCCTTACCTGAAGAAAAAGTACACAAGTGTAGATGGAAGCCGATGAATTTGAACAAACCAGCCAGCTACGATGACAGACCTCCCTCCTAAAGTCTGGTAGACTACTACAGAAATGCCCATTTCCTTGTCACTTGCATTATTCTTTATGAAGTTTTCTCAGATCATTCACACTTAAAAACTATAAGTACTAAATTAGCCATGCCTGTATTACCATATTAACATTATTTACATATGCATTTTATTTTATTCTGACACTTGCTTAAAAGCCCCACAATCACCTGCAGGCTAATTCTTTCCTCATCATGGAAACAACATCTTTGAGGGACCAGCAGGTGGCATGGTGGTTAAGGCACTGGACACTCCCACATGGCCGACCAGGGTTCGAGTCCTGAATCTGGTGGCTTACTTTCTCACTTCCTCTCTCTCTCTCACTCTCACCCTCTGTCTCACTCTGGTCGAAGTAAAAAATAAATGAATGAAGAAATAAAATAAATAATTATTAAAAAAAAATAAATAACATCTTCGAACCCTGAAAGTAAGACTCTAGCAGGTACCTTCAACCCCACAATCATCATAGATTTTTGGGAGGCTGGCCCATAGCCTAGTGGTTAGTGAAAGTGGATTTCACCTGGCTGACTGCAAATCCTGGCCCTGGAAGTTTGAAGAACATACCAGGCTCCATAATCCCAACTGGACTAAGAAGTGGAGAAGGGATTATGTCAAGACTATGCTTCATTTATGTTTGTTTTTTTTTTTCTCTTTCTCTCTGTCTCTCTGGCAAGCACATGTACCTTCTGGCCAATAATAATAATAATAATAATAACAATAATAAAATAAAATATAAAACAAAACAATTGGGGGTGGGATGGAGTTCTTGGCCATGGTGATGCAGGTGGTAGGGCGCTGCTACAAGCTGTTGGAGCTATATAAAAAGTCCTGTTGTTGGGAACCTGGGTCAACCTGAACACCCATAGGTGTGAGGCTAGCTAGATGGGAGGGCTGGGGCATTGCACTGTGACAAGATCTTGTTGAAGGTTTACCTCTTTTTCTCTCTCAGAAAGAAAATAAAGATTTTTAAAGAGAGAGAAAGATTAAAAACTAGATTTTTGGTAGAGGCTTCTGAAATCATTGCTTAGACATTGCTCAGATAATCCCAATGGTCTATGAGGATATCCAGAATATTTTTTTTAGAGAAAATGTCAATCCAAGATTGAGGAGAATAAGAATTAATTACCTAGAACCTAATAAAATGATAGAGGGATTTAAAAACATAATTGTCATGGAGTATTGTCGATGTTTCAATGCTCTACTTTTATTGGGGGGAAAAGGACATTTTCTTTTTTTCTTAAGCTACCACTCACTTATAGCTATGTAGTAGACTGTTTTTGAAAACTAAAATGAAACATTAAAAATTATATCTGATGCTCATTTATGCCCTACCACCTATAATTCATGAAATTCTTACTAAGTTTCTTTACTTTATGATGACTATTACTATTCAACAACAAAAGTTCTTCAATAATTATCTCTTTTCTTTTTTTACTAGGAAAAAGCTAGAATGGGAGAGGAACTAAGACCTTGCCTGGAACATCATATTTGATAATGATGATTAGTTAAGTAGAAATGATGAAGCATGTTTAAACAAATGTAAGATGACTTTATGGTATCAGAGCTTACAGAACCCAACTGAGAAAAGTTGCCTGCTACCTGGCACTTGGGGCTCTCAGTTGTACAGATGATAAGAAAAACCACTGTCTATCAAGTCAGAGACCATCAGGACATTGTAGAGCTCTCAAGAACAGAGGGACTCACAGATTATAAACACTGCAGGTAAAGTCTGGGGGAGAATTGATTGAACTTGGCCCCTTAGTCTTCTGACAGAAAATACCAGGGTTTTTGAATTTCAATTTGAGATTCCATATGAAACCGTTTAGCACAGCAAACACAAGAAGGCCCATAGATAAATTAACATTCTTGCTGAATGCATTTGAATAATCAGAATGCTATGATCTGAATGGTTGTGTTTCCCAAATTTGTATATCAAAATCCTAACCCACTGGGTCCAGCAGATAGCATATGGTTACGCTGCTAGACTCCCACCTACTTGACCACAGTTTAAGTCCTCGACCCAGTGGCTTAAAACTCACTCCAGGTACATGTGCATGTGTGCCCAAAATCCTGAAAGGAAAATGGAGGAGAAGGTATTGCCTCATGGCCATCCCCTGGGCTTTCTGGCTTTCTGGCTTTCTCTCCCTCTCTCTCTCTCTCTCTCTCTTGCAAGCACACGCACCCTATGATAAAAATCTGTTATTAAGAAAACAAAAACAAAAACAAAAACACTAACCCATGAAGTGCTGGTATTAAAGGGGCAGAACTTTTGGGAGTTGATTAGATCAGGAGGGCAGAGCCTATGTTTGGGATGATTGCCCTTCTAAAAGAGACCCCAGAGAGCTGCTTTGCCCCTTCTGCCATGTGAGAACACAGTGAGAAGGTGCCAGCTGTAAACTAGGAAATGTATCCTCACCAGATGTCAAACCTGCGAGCACCTTGATCTTAACTTCTCAGCCTCCAGAACTGTTAGAAATAAATGTCTATTATTTTTAAGAGAGATTTTTGCTATACAATGCATGTGCTTGCCAGAGAGACAGAGACAGAGAAACAGAAAATGAGAAATTAATACACCCTCCAGGGGGAATGGCCACACTGCAAACCATTCTCCTCCACTCCCCTTTTAGAATTTTAGGCAGGCACACACACACACACACGCACACACACACACACACACACACACACACTGCCCAGTGTGAGTTTTAAGCCTCTAAGTTGGGGACTCAAATTATGCTGAATTATGTGGGAATCCAGCAACGTAACCATTACACCATCTGTTGGTCCCAAAATGTCTATGGTTTATAAAGCTTGTAAACATACTTTATGCTATTTTGTTATAACATCCTAAATAGACACATACTATACATAATAAAACTCTTACTTTGTGATCAGGAATGAATAATATTTCTTTAAAATTATTTTGATAAGCAGAGGGAGGGAGAGGAGTAGGGAAAAAACAAACAATACATTTAATTGGTACAAAAATGAAAAGCTATTTGCTGATAGTAATGTATATGATAATGTCTTTGTCCTGACTGATATGCACTCTATTTGTGCTGGGAAAAACCATGTGGTATACTTCAAAGATATACAGTGATGAAAATATAAATTAAAAAAGAAATAGTCAAGGGAATGGCAAAAAGTATTTGTTATACATTTAACTATAAAGAATTTGATACATATACATCAAACTTTATAGCATTAAATATAAACATATACCACACATAATTATATAATAAAACTACATACGTGTAATTATAAACATTATTTTGATAAAAAAGAAGTAATACTGTAAGAAAAACTGGTAAAAACAAAAAAAAGATTATGGGGTCTTTCTAATGAATAACTCGCATTCATAGAACTCAGTCTTTCAAAGCGATCTGATTATTTAGTTGCCTGTGAGCTATTTTACAACTCACTGAGTTGTAGATAACGGATAGCGATACAAAATAATTCTTGTTTATGTACATGCAAATGAATTCTATCCAGTGGAACTTCAATTGACACCCCTCTCCACAGGAAGAAAACCAGTTTTGCATCCATGTGTGAACTTATTTCAGTATTTCTTTACTATTTTATATAAAAATTGTTTCTTTGATTCTTCCTTTGATCTTTTTGTAACATTTGCCTGCTCCCTCATTAATAATGAGTGCAATTAAATTTTTAACTCATGTTCATTTTTTTCAAAAGGATATGTTTCAACATTGTTTTACAGTTTTCTATACAACATTTGCATGTCTTTTGTTAAATTCATTCCTAAGTACTTCATTCTTTTGATGTAAATGAATTGTTTTATTAATTTTTATTTCTGGATTGTTTACTGTTAAAGTACAAAAATTCAATTGATTTTAATATATTACTATGAACAAAGTGGTGGGCTGCTTCTAATATTACATCATTAATTAATTATTACACTTAGGGCCTGAGAGAGAGAGAGAGAGAATGTGTGTGTATACATATAGTTTACATTAAGAATTTTTCAGTGGGACCAGCAAGTGGTATATTGGTTAAGGCACTGGACTCTCATATATCTGATCACAGTTCGAATCCCAGACCTGGTAACTTGAAACTTAGCATGCATGACCAAAATTTCGAGAGGAGAATGGAGAAGGGATTGTGGTATGGCCATCCCCCTTGGGGGCAGGGGGGTTCTGTCTCACTGCCTTTGTGTCTCTCTGTGTCTCCAGTGAGCACACAAGTTCTATAGCAAAAATCTCTCTTTCAAAAAAAAAAAAGAAAGAAAAAAGAAATTATTTGCCTATGTTTTATTTATTGAATGTCTTAATGAAGAATGTGTGCTAGATCTTTTCAGATGGTCTTTGCCACCTGTATAGAAATAATCATATAATTTTCCTTCTTAGATTCAGTAATATGAGTTGTATTTTTTGAGTACCCTAATATTAGATTGAAATTAAATTTCAATATGTCGTTAGCTTCTGTTCCTAGTGATTTCAGGATTTAGACACCATTATTGACAATATTGCTTTATCATATTTTTTGTGTGTAAACTTAATTAATAATCTTTATACAAATAATCTGAAAGTTTCTCTACTTTTGCTGTAATTTGGAGCACTCTGAAATAGCATTATTATCTAATTTGACTTTTTTTTTTTTTGGAGAGGTTTTTGCTATAAGGCGTGGGCGCTTGCCAAACAGCGAGAGAGCAGAGAGACAGAAAGCAAGAAATCACCACCACCCCCTGGGGGGGGATGGCCGTGCCGCAATCCCTTCTCCTCCATTCTCCTCTCAGGATCTTAGGCACGCACGCACACGTGCCCGGCTGGAGTTTTAAGCCACCAGGTCCGGGGGCGAACGGGGGTCTACTACATTGGAGTCCAGCGACACAGCCATTATTCTAACTGCTGGTCCCTAGTTTGACAATTTTGTGAAATTCTCCTTTGGAAACATCTGAGCTGGATGCCTCTGTATGGAGTGATTAGTTGATCATTTTCTCCACTTATTCTACAGAACACAGGTCTTTATAATTTCTAACTCTTCTATTGTAACTTTCATTAAATTGTATATACAGAAATGATCTGCTTTGTTTATATTGTTAAACTTCTTTTTGTCGAATTTTGCCCCAAAATGTTTGTGTTTCCTATACTTTCTCTGTTATCTTGCTGAGAGTGGCTAATGGTGACTCCATGTTCTTTGCTTTTATTCCACATACAATAATCTCAACCTATTTACTGATATGATCATTTTCCTGACATTAAATTCTGCTTTTACCTTCACTACTTGTTTTATTTTCTGTCATTTTGGTTTACCTTTTTAGTCCCTTCCCCCCACTTAGTGTTTATAAAAGGCAGAAATTTAGTAAATTTCCTCCCTCCCTTACTCCTTTTCCACGTATTTTGGTTTCTTTTGTTCCCTTTGTAAAACCAGAAACAAACCTGTTCATCACAGCAAAATTAACAAGAGATGCTATCCACATGGCTGATTCTATTTTTCATTACATCTCTCAGATTTATCTTACTAATATTTTATTATTTTTGGCTTAGGGAGGTAGATATCTTGTTGTTTGAGGTGTAGGGTATTTCTAATTATTATATCTTAAAGTATCATATTTTTGTACATTAGAAACATTGAATTTTCTCTTTAATAGCTTTTAAAATTATGAAGGTTGCTATCATTTCTCATAACACGATCCACACCTCACTTTTTTTTTTTTGTTTTGTTTTGAGAGAGATTTTTGCTATAGGGCATGTGTATTTGCCAGAGAGATAGAGACAGACAGAAAGCAAGAAATTACCCCCCTCCCTCCCATAGGGGATGGCCATGTCGTAATCCCTTCTCCTCTATTCTCCTCCTGGGATTTTGGGCATGCATGCACAAGCACCTGGCTTGAGTTTTGATGAGTCTAGGACTCGAACCATGGTTGACTGCATGAGAGTCTAGTGACATAACCATTACAACATCTACTGGTCCCCTCACACATATTTACTGCTTGAATTTATTTTTATACTTTTGTCTACCCTTTTCACATTTTGTTTAATCCTTTTTATTACCAGTTCCATTGGAAGGTTTGTGAAACTATATGAATTTTTTTAATAGATGAATTAGGCCCCTTTTATATTATTGGCATGTATGCTTTTGTCTCAACCTTATTACTACATACTATAGTTAGTGTAGATAGTATGTCAAATTTCTGTTCTTATTTTAACATTTATCCATATTTTCCATAAAAAGAAACAGAAAAAGAAAGAGAGAGAGAGAGAGAGAGAGAGAGAAAGGCACTCCCAAGGCCACCATGACCCAGCCTCAGCCTCAGGCAGTGAGACCCCATGCACATGGGCACACATAAGAAGGTTTCATGGTGTGAACCTGAGAACTCCCCATGTAGGTCCAGAATTGCAGAGTTACATTGCTACCACTGTGCCAGCAGCTGACCATTTCTATTGGACTCTATATACTTGGTCTATCCTCCTCCTTTTCATGCGTTTACTTAATTACAAAGATTTTGTTTTTCTTGGTTTGTCCTAGTATTGTGTTCCAATTTTACATTTTTACTCATTGCTTTTACAATTATGATAAATTCTTATAACTTTATGTTCCTTCACATTTATTTTCCTATTCAGTCTGACTTTCTCATATGGGACTCGGGACTTGGTCACCCTTGACACATGTTCTAGTTTTGTCCCTTCTCCTAGTTCCTTAATCTAGATAGGAGCTTTATACAACCATTGTCTTATATCCACTTTCCTGTGGGACAGCTGGCTGACCTTTCTGACGCTTGGACCCTGGAGAGCCTGCAGATTCGAAGCAGTCAGCACCTGTCAGACTCCACAGAATTTCCACCTGCTAGGTCTAAACCCACCAGTTAAAATTCTTTGTGGAAAACCAACTTGGATACTACTCGGGACCCTGATAAAGGGCTTGGCTTTTAGTTTTCCCTCTCTTATGCTCCCCACCTTCTAGTTGAACACACATATCCTACAAAACCCTCCACTTCCCATTAGCCCTATAAAACGTAGTACTCAGTTCTCTCTGGAATCTGTAAGTAATACACCTCCTCTGTTATTTTATGTGTTTTGTCGAGTTGCCTCCGCTGTGTCTCACCTGACTTACATACCTGAATTCAACTTCCTTCCCATTCGAGGCCTTCCTAGGAGGACTATCTTGGCAGGAATAAACTATACACAGGTTGGACAAGAGCTACAAGGGCATCTGCCAGTGTAATCAAGCCTCCTGTGACGGGGAGACCTGGGCATGGGTCAGACACATAAGCTTTAGGCTGTCTGCCAAATAGAGAAGTACCCTGTGAAAAGCACACTGTAACAGCCATGACTGAATCCCAGAAGCCACATCAGGGCAGCATTAGAGTTTATAATCACTCTCACGAGAGAGACCTCAGAACAGAGTTTTAAAAAACAAAAATATCTATATTTCTCTCTATAGATATACGCATGTCCTAGGCTACTTTTGTTTTACTTAGGCTTCTGCTAATTAGTTTTTTCTTATTTACCTTTAATACACATTTATTACTTATATTTCAACTAGTGATTTGTTTTTCTCTTTCCTCACTTTTTAAAATTGTTGTTAGCTGTGTTGTTCTATACTACAGAGAGTAGTTTACATTATAGTTTTAGTCACTTATCTTAAACTTTGTTTTAGTGTTAGCTGTACCATTATATATATTAAAAGTGCATCATAAATCATTTGTCAAAAAGTCTTTAGTCATCTCTTACTTGAATACAGTTCATCCTCTGGTAGATTAAATGGCTGAAGTTGGTTATTCCTAGTTCTCCCATGAGTAAATATGATTTCCTTTAGCATCGATCACTTGGGAGAACTACTGAATTGAATGTAAAATCATTGATCACACTCTCTGACCCTCAATTTCTTGAGAATGCTCTTCCACTCTTGCTAATATGTATTGCCACTGAAAACCATGATTCTGTTCTAACGTTGTTTCATTATAAGCTAGTTTTTTAGACAAAGAAAGGCTCAAAAAAGTAAAAATAAATAAATAAAAAGCTTATTGATCATTTTATAGCTCCTTCCTTTATAAGGTGGAAACAGGGAGCTCTCACCTTACAAGAAGGAAAAAGAAAATAACTGAGTAAATAATACCAGATACTTCAGGCTACTTCCTTTGTGTAAGGATTGAAACAGAGGGAACTTTTTTATTATACTGATTAAAACTGGCCTGTTTGGGACAATGCATTGTGATTTCTCTCTCTCCAGATTTCTTGGAAGATCACATAACAATTTAGCTTTGGCTTGGTGATGTGAAATCATGAGTGAGTCCATTTTGATGTTTATTTTGTCTCTTGAGGCCTAGTTCAGAAGCTTAGTCTAAAACAATGACTTCCCATAATTTTTATTTAATACCTTACAGGATTTATATTAATTTAAATTTTATTTACAGAGACGAATTGTGAGGCAATAATTATTTTAACACACACATACACATAGGTCATAAGAAAACTCATGACTCATTTTTGCAACAGATGACACTAGGTTTTTTTTGAAGTAGTAGGGTCATTCTCTGTGAGTGCTATGTCATTTGATAGCTGAAACTTCTAGCTTCATGCAGAAAAAAAAAAAAATAAGCAATTTGGTTGAGTTTGAGATTTTACAAACTGAAGATGGAAGACCAAACTGCTTTTTTGTCATATTTTACTGTTTTACTTTAATAAAAGGAAGAACATGGATTAAGTTTGTGAAAAGTTGCTTATGGTGCTAATGCTCTACAAGATTAGTCCCAATGATCATTCATGAAATTCCATGTTGGTGATTTTTATCTTAATGGCACTTCTTGACCAGGGAGGCCCACCAAGGTTGATGACGACAAAACAAGGGCACTGAGTCAAGCCTACATTACATGACACGAGAGACTGCAGAAACACTGAACATCCATGATTCAAGCCTTCACAACCACCTGAAGAAGCTGGGATACATAGGCAAGTTCGAAATTTGAGTTCCTCATGAACTCAAAGAAGTCCATTTGATGGTGCATATAAACCTCTACAATATACTCTTTTTTTTTTTTTTTTGGAGAGGTTTTCACTATAGGGCGCGTGCGCTCGCCAGACAGACAAAGAGAGACATAGAGACAGAAAGCGAGAAATCACCCCCCAGGGGGATGATCACGCCGCAATCTCTTCTCCTCCATTCTCCTCTCGGGATCTTGGGCACGCATGCACACGCGCCCGGTGTGAGTTTTCAGCCACCAGGTCAGGGACGCGAACCGTGGTCGACTACGTGGGAGTCTAGCAACATAGCCATTACGCTAACAGCTGGTTCCCTGCAATACACTCTTTAAACATGAGGAAAATGATCCTTTTATGAATCAACTGATAACTGGGGATGAGAAGTAGATTGTTTATATAGTGGTTCATAAACAGTCTTGGTCCCAATGTGATGATTTGCCTCAAATGGCATTGAAAGCAGACATTCATTGGTGAAAAAGCACGCTTTCAGTGTGGTGGGGTTTTAAGGGTGTCTTGTTTGTTGAGCTCCTATCAAGGAGCCAAATCAATCCAAATGTGTACTGTTGGCAACTGGACAGGTTGAATGAATTTATCATCCAGAAACATCCAGAGCTCGTTGACTATAAAGGAGTTGTGTTCCATCATGACAATGAGACCACACACAAGTTTGATCACCTGTCAAAAAATGACTGAAGCTTGGAAGAGATGTGTTGCCACACCCACTTTACTCGCCTGACCTTGTATCATCTGACTTTCACTCGTTTCACTCTCTTCGAAACTCCTTGCATGTTGTAACATTCAATTCAGATAAGGTTGTAAATCAGCACCTTGATCAGGTTTTTTTTTTTTTCCCCGATTAAGGCAGGTCCTTCTATGTATAAGAAAGGATTTATGAACCTCACTGAAAGATGGCAAAAGATTATCAAACAAAACAGGTAATATTTTGTCGGTTGATATTTGTTCTTTATATAAATAACTGATCATTGCAAAACACAGACAAAATAGGTCATGACTTTTACAACATCCAAATAAGTTTAATCTTATGGCTGTCGCAGTTAATAAGTCTAGTACAATTTCTTTACTTGGTGGAAGAAATAAATGTCTTCTGATATCTGAAAATGAAATGTATATATTTAGTAAAGAAAGATTAAAAAATATAGTTTGTTTCCTTATCAGCAGATAAGACCAATATAGGATACAATAATCAAGTTCGTTAATTTTGAACATACAACAATGTCTTTAAAAACAGAAAGTTTGAAAAATGACCAAAAAAAACTTTCTTTTTGTTTTTGTTTCCCCTAAATTTCTGACTATTTTTTTTCCAATGAGAAAAAAAAATGCACAATTCTGACACATTCCATTTTACTTCACAGAATTATTTAACCTATGAATAAACTGGTCTAAAGTTGTAGCTCAACACAGTGAAAATAATTAGAATTTTGCTTCTTTTTTATGCCTGGCCTCATCTTCAATTTTTAGGAAATTTATGTTGTCTTGTTTGAAAACTCTGGAATACCTCGTCTGAGATAGTTGCTTTGCAAAGGATCATTCATTCTTCTTAATATTCACTCCATCTTCTCATTACCTCTAGGTCTACAACTAGAGGTCAGAACCTAAATGACTACAGGGATAGGAGGAATTACTAGGTCTTCCTGAAGGGAGATAGTGAATAAAATAAGTATATTTCATGTTTTTGACAGCATTTATAGTTTTCAGGAATTTAGAAAAGAACGGTTATTCATAATTCGGTCTATATAAAGAGATTTATTTTTTTCTAGAGTGGATGAATAGGCACTTGATTTGAATGACTGGAATAGAAATTTAAGGACTTGTAGAAGTTTCCAGGTCAGAACAACTTTTTAGATCCAGATAAAGAAACCTGGCTTTATAGCCCTAATTTCATACTTTCTTAAGCCTTCCTCAGAGACAATTATCAGGCGATCACCAGGGATATGGAAATATCCATACTTTTGGGGGATTCTTAGACACTGGTCCATGGTAGACGCTGGATGGTGCTTCAGTCAGCGTACAGTCCAATGAACCAACTGGTGGTCCACAGACTTAGACACAGTTTTTATGGTAAGAGTAGGTCCATTAGATTGACTCATCAACCCTTTGCTTTCTCTGTCCAGTTTCTAAAATGAGTCATGGATGACAATAAGTATAATCCCTAACACCTCTTTCTTATTTGTTGTTACTGTTGTTGGAAAGGGCCAATTAAAAGCCCCTGACTCTAAACCACCCTTTCAAAATATTGAAGCAAAAGCAGTATTGTATTTAGTACACGAGGGTGGTCACTGTCCACTCCATTCCTAAATGGAAATCATTGTAGATTACCTTAAATTTAATCAAATGGTAACTCCAGTTGTACCTGCTAATCAAGTTTTGGTAACTTCTTGGAGCAAATCGGTATGCAACTATTGCTTTGGCAACTGAATTTCTTCCTCTACCAGTAGGAAGGATTTCTTCAAGTAACTCAGATTTACTGGGAAGAAGAGCAGATCTTTATGATGGTAATTTTGGGTTATGTCAGCTATTATACTTCCAGTCAAAATATAGTACACAGAGTTACTGATTGTCTAGACATACCATTAAACATCACTCCTGCCCACTATACTAATAACATCGTGCTATTTTGATGCAGTGTGCAGAAAACAGCATGTAACTTGCATGATTTAGTAAAATGTGTATGTGCCTAAGAGTGAAAGAAAAAAAACTCAAAATTTAGGGCTTTTTCTAATAGTGAAATTCCATCTAGTGGTTGAAGGTAGTGCTTTTAAAACCTACATGTATATGCACACAAATCACTTACGTGTCTTATAAGGCATGTTCAGACGTAATAAGTCTAGGATGGAGCTAGACAGTCTGCAGTATTCATAAAGTCATGCAAATATCTCTGAGTATCTCTTCAGGATTCAAATGTGAAGACAGTGAAATAATTTACATCATTTATCTTTTCAAAAAATGTATATAATACCCATTTGGGCTAGAATTTTTTTGCTCAATGTTGGGTATATCAATTGAGATAAATTATGTCGCTCGGGTTTATTACTTAGATTTTTTTTCTTGTTTTTACTTTTCTCAATTATAGTTCACTCATTAGTATTATATTTTTTTATAGTTATAAAAATCTGGGCCACTATAACCACAGAGCACATAAAGCACTGACTCAAAAAATGAATATTACCAGACTACTGTAACAAGATAGGAGGTCAAATATTCATAGAAATTTCACTATAATTGACCAGTATATAGAGATACTTGCCTTTAAATATATTTTAAATATATTTTTTACAGTGTATTTCTCTATCTTCTGCTTCTCTTTTACTGCACCAATCTCTTCATTTTTTTTTTTCCTTAAGCAGAGTTCTTACTTTACTACGATGGCTTGATTTTTAACTTTTCACTGCTTTTCTACTACATATAAGTGGCATTTGATTCTCTTTGCTATCAAATTTTGAAAGGTGATTTATTTTTGAGAACCGTATTCTTTATTTGAAAATTGACATTGTCCATTATGCTTGCTGATCAGCTCAAGCATTGATTTGATGTCCTCACCCAGGATAGTTATCGCCAGAAGATACAGAGCTCGAAATTGAAATTTTTTTTTTTTTTAACAGGATAGTTATCGCCAGAAGATACAGAGCTCATAAATGAAAATTTTTTTTTTTTTTTTTTAAAAAGGAAGCAAGCTTAAAAAAAGAGCCCTATCTTTAAGATCTCATTATACTTTCTTCCTGGACAAGATGTCTGTCAACCTTGCCAATTATACTGCTTTTCTTTTTCTTCCTTTCTTTTCCTCTGCATATGATCTTAAGGAGTATCAAAAAAAGCATTTTGGATCTACTCTGTTGACTAAAAGATGCAGAGCCTTTCTTGAGCGAATTCATTTTGCTTTCCTCCCTAGTTTTCTTAGTCAGTAGGCAGTATTTCTTTCCGTTGTTACAGTTCTACTGTCTATCTTTGTTCGATTAAATGTTCTTTTTGTGCTCTAGTCTACAGCTAACAGGAGCCTCACCTACATAGTTCCTCATGCTGTTTTACCCTTTCCATCTGTAAACCCTTTTTGTTCCACAACCTTTTGCAGTCCTTTGAAGTCTTCTCATTTTGTGGCTCATGAACTCAGGTCATGAAGCTGCCATGGCAGGGTAAAAGGGAGATTTCTATCTGCAGTGGGGACCTTTCTTTGAGGATACACTTTTTATCTTTTTACTAGATGTGTGCTAATTGGGTATCTACAGAGGAATACAGAAAAAGGATGTTGGTGTCTAACGTCAAGATTTACTAAATCCACTGGAACTGTTTTTATGTACTTTAACACATATTTAATTCCTAAAATTATTCTATTCAAGAATAATTATGTCTGAAAAATGTCAATGCTAGTAGGAAAAAAAAGACAATTTAGTTAGAAAAAGAAGAAGGTATGTTTCATATGGATATTTAACTTGAGAGTGATATAATAGTGGATACATTTGGGTAGATTTATTGAAATATTACTTGCTTGCTTGTTGAACTATAATCTGCTTTGACTTTTCCAGATTGTCCATATTCTGGTATTCTGTAGCTTTTACCTCCAAATCATGAGTTATCCTTTTTGTTTCTATGATTATAAACATCTGAAATGTGTCTATTGTCTATTTCCACTGCCGTCCAACTCACTCACTTTACCTTCATAATTTATAAGGACTATTATAAAATTAATCCTTTTTTGCATTTCCTCACCTGTTTCCTGTAATCCATTCTTTATTTCCTTTTCCTAAGTTTGCTATAGAGAGCACACACTCACCAGAGTGGGAAAGAAGAGAGAGAGAGAGAAAGAGAGAGAAATTACCCCTTGGGGGGGGGAAATAGTCACAACATAATCCCTTTTTTCCATTTTCCTGTAGGGATTTTGGGCCCTCACAAGCATACACATCTGGCATGTTCTCCAAGCTGCTGGGGCTGGGATTTAAATCACATAGTCTGTCATGTGGGATCCATCTGCCTCCACTGCCCCACCACCTGGCTGTCCCTGTAATCCACTCTACTTGAGCAGCCAGAGTATATTTTAAAATGAAAATCATACATACACTATTCTGCTTAATATGAACCAAAGACTTTCACTACAAGTAGAAAAATATATTCAATATTGGGGACTGAAACGCCCTAAACTATTTGTAATCAGTTAACCTTAATAACTTAATATGCTCTACTCTACTCAGTTTTCTATACTGTGCCCATGGTGGCTTTTTTCTATGCTTGCAGCTTGCCAAGATTTTTCCCTGTTTTAATGCTTTACATTTGAATCAAGGTGTAAGTTCTGTAACACACTTATTATACTAATCTTTTGAAAAAACAAGAGTTGGAAAATTCATGAATGAGGTGGGCTCTTTTTTTTTTTTCTTTCAAGTTTCAGGGCTTTATTACTAGTGCTATGCCCAAACAGAACTATCCTGTGTCACTTATTCTGGTGTCTTTTCAATCAGACATAAAGCGTTAAGTCCATATCAAGAGTGCCTCAAACTCATGGCTTGACTGTTTGTCAAGAAAGTGTTCATGAAGAGTGTTTGCACTAATATTTCATTGATTAAATTCTGTGTCATAGAGCCAGGGATCCCAACACATGGATGAAACTCTTGCTATAATAATGAGGTTTTGTTGTTGCTAAGTCTCAGGACTCTGCTCTTTGAGGGGAGAGGCTGGCACCATTAACAGCCCCAACACTTCTCACAGGACTTGCCAGATGGCATCATAAATGTTTGTTGCCTAAGTTCCAAATGTCTGTTGAATGAATTTATAAGATAATGATTTCTGTGTGTGTGTACTTGGAAACAAAGATTGGAAGGGAAATGATCATTTACTTAATGTTTCTTGAATCAATCATATATGATTGGCCAAGGATGGGGTCAATGTACAGTGGCCCCCAAACTGAGAAGGAAGTTTGGGACAGAAAAGCAAAGAATACAGCTCCATTGATCACTGAAGAAGAGTTTACTTGAGTGTAACCAACAGAGGGGAAGGGCTGGGTAGACAGTGAACTGGGCATATTCACAGCTGTACTCTTCCATCGGAAACTTTCTTAATGTCAGATAATTGGTTGTATTCTATCATACTTAAAATATCTAGCCTAGCCTAAGAGAACAGTATTTTTTAAACTCTATCATGAATATAAAATTCTGAAAAATATTTATATCTTGGTTTCTAGGAAGAAAAGGCAGATATTTTAATAAATATCTATTTAGGAACTATTATGTAACAGACACTTGGTTAAGTGATGTATTGATTAGAGTTTTCCAGAGAAATAGAAACAACAGAACACACACGTGTGTGTGTGTGCTTATACAAATATAAAATTTATTGTAGAAATGATCTCACAGAATCACAGAGCATAAAAGTCCCACAATAGCTAACTGCAAGTTGGAGAATGAGTTGAAAGAATGTGAAGCAGGGATGCTGCTAGTGCAATTGCAGGTGTAAACCTGAAGGGTAGCCTTGGAAAGTTGCTGATTTAAGTCCAGGGTCCGGAGGTTAAATAATTTAGAATTTGTCTGGTTAGAGGAACATAGGGGACAGGAGTCAGCAGGTACAAACACAGCTAAGGACCACTGATAGGACCATCGACGGAGCATGAAATGTGTAAAGACAGAATGCACAGCACACACTGGAAGAAAATATTGAGAAAAAGGGAGAGAACTAGGGAGGGGTGAGGATGGGAGAAGGAAATAGAACTTCACTTTGTCCCCCTCGCAATCCAGGCAGATTGGATGGTAACCACCCACATTGAAGGCAGGTCTTCCTATCTCAGCCCACTGATGGATATAGTAACCTTATAAGGCAGTCCTTCCATAAACACACTTAGAAACAATGTTTTACTAGCCTTCCAGGCATTCTTCAATCTAGTTAAGCTGATACCCATAACTAATCACCACAAATGATTTACTTCATCTCAATTAAAATACACAATACTCTCATGTTAGACCAATCCAAAGTACATATTTGATTATCACCTACATTTTATGTATTTTGAGTTTTGGAATTGCGGAAAGTTTTTAAAGTCTCAGTGCCTGAACTAAGAGTATGTAGATTCACAGTCCCACAGGAAGTACATTAGTATGAGTGAATAAGATTTGATAGTCCCTAAGGAGTATGCCTACAATTGCTACATTGCACTACTGAAAAAGGATCTTAACTATTTTGGGTTACACACCTTGTTTCTAGCCAAATAAATTAATTCCCTACAGTGTACCTATTGATTCACTTGTTCCTACACAATTTTAGAACACTGTGTACTGCCTGAAGTTTATCCCACTACTCATGGAATTCAAAAACCCTGGTGCAAAGATCAATACATGTTTAAACCATGTTTTAATGATTATTGATTATCCTCAACATTTATGTTAGTAAAGCTCTATACATCCTATGATTGCTTTCTATTCCCGTAGGACAAAATGTCTTGAAAATTATTGCTTAAGTAACACAGGAAATGTTTACCTGTGCTAATATTTTGTAACATTCTACTTTTGGGAAGGGTTTCTGATCAATTCTTAAGGAAACCACATTCCAATAATCATTGTTTATCTAAATGTCTTACTGTTTCTCTTTCACGAGACCCTTTTATTCAAGAACACAGAAAAATGGCTCTATGGGACAAGCTGTTAATAAAAGCTCATCTACTTTATCTCATTGAATTATGATGTCTTTTTCTGAGAACCAATCCTCCAATTAGTTTATCTGCTCCTTAAGAGAGAAACAAGAAAGTAAGCAGAATACTGTTAAATATCTTAGATTATTTAAATTAAATACAGTATATAATTTTCATGCACATTGTTTAATTCCTTTGATTTAGAGATTGGGTTATAAATATAATTTCTTATTAGTTCTCAGTATTACTAGACATTGAATAGAGCATATCCTTCTTTCTCTACTTGGGTCACAAAGCCATTGGTTGACAACTTCACTTTAGTTTCTACCATGTGCCCCAGTTCTCTACTTTTAGATCTTCTCATTTTAAATGATCAGTTCTGGGGCCAGTTAGGTGACATGGTTACTAAGGTGACTGGATCTCACAGGGCTGTGCCTACAGGTTGAGTCTCAGTCCTGGCAGCTTGGATGGTATGCTAGGCATGTATGCACATATTCACAAAATCCTGAGAGGAGAATGGAGGAGAGGGCAATGCAGTGTGGCCATACCCCAAACAGAGTGATTTTTCACTTTCCCTCTTTCTCTGAGTACATGCACCCTATAGCAAAAGCTAAAAAAAAAAAAAATTAAAAATAAATAAATAAATAATCCTGAGCAGATGCCATAATCTATTATTACCAGAAATTCACATAAACCTTCCTGATTTTATCTTCCTGTGAATTTTATGATATTCTTATTGGTACATAAAATAAGTTTTTATTTTTATTTTTTGGAGGGGAGAGATTTCTGCTATAGGGTGCCTAGGTTTGCCAGAGAGACAGAAAAGTAGAGAGAGAAAGTGAGAAATCATCCCTTAGAGAGAATGACCACACTGCAATTCTTTCTTCTCCATTCTCCTCTTGGGATTATGGGCACAGTTGTACACATGCCTGGTGTGAGTTTCAACCAGTGGGTAACAGGTACTCACTCAAACAGTGGTCAGCCATGTGGGAGTCCAGTGCTTTACCCACCATGCCACCTGCTGATCCTAATTTTGATTATTTATTACATTTCTTTCCTAGAACTTTTAACTCCACAGTGCCCTCTGTCCACAACTTCCTTTTCTGGAGTTTCCTTCTCTGATGCAGTCTGTCCTCTTTTTTTATGGTCAGAAAGTATGTGATCTTGCCAGAGAGAGAGAGCGAGCGAGAGAGAGAGCGCCAGCGAGCAAGCGCACCCTTTAATGAAATGTGTTCTTGCCAGAATCCCTTTTCCTCTATTTTTTTTTTCAACCTCATCAGGATTTGAGACACATAAACATGTATGAGTTTTTCAAGCTGCCAGGACCAGGATTCTAACCACAGTTAACCATGTGGGGATGCAGCTCTCAATGCACAACACTTAACCACTGAACATTGAGGCTAAATCCATTTGTCCTCTTAATATCAGTATCTCATATTGGTGTAAAAGGATCACAATTCCCTGTTCTCCCCTCCTAACATACACACTTTCTTTAACCTTTTTGTTTTATGTACTTACTGAATCCCAATCAAGTTTCTAATTCAGGACAGTGTCTTTTGATAAATGCTCAAATAAATATAACTGTACCTAGCATGTGACACTTAGAAAATTTTAGCTCTTAATTGCCTACCTAATACCATGAATTTTTTTTCCTATCCTAGATTAATGCTCTGTAATAAACTGGGAAGAAGTTTGACCTTTTCAGTCATTGTTAATCGAGCAAAAGAAAAAAAAAATCATGTATGTAGTTTCTTATCTAACTTGCAGTTGTACTGTGACTAATTTTTGTACTGTTCAATACTATATTTTTCTGTCTCTCAAGGATCAAAATTTCTTTACTTCAAAATATTACAAATAGTTGTTCTCATGTTAACAGTTTTTTTTTTCAACCTCATCAGGATTTGAGACACATAAACATGTATGAGTTTTTCAAGCTGCCAGGACCAGGATTCTAACCACAGTTAACCATGTGGGGATGCAGCTCTCAATGCACAACACTTAACCACTGAACATTGAGGCTAAATCCATTTGTCCTCTTAATATCAGTATCTCATATTGGTGTAAAAGGATCACAATTCCCTGTTCTCCCCTCCTAACATACACACTTTCTTTAACCTTTTTGTTTTATGTACTTACTGAATCCCAATCAAGTTTCTAATTCAGGACAGTGTCTTTTGATAAATGCTCAAATAAATATAACTGTACCTAGCATGTGACACTTAGAAAATTTTAGCTCTTAATTGCCTACCTAATACCATGAATTTTTTTTCCTATCCTAGATTAATGCTCTGTAATAAACTGGGAAGAAGTTTGACCTTTTCAGTCATTGTTAATCGAGCAAAAGAAAAAAAAATCATGTATGTAGTTTCTTATCTAACTTGCAGTTGTACTGTGACTAATTTTTGTACTGTTCAATACTATATTTTTCTGTCTCTCAAGGATCAAAATTTCTTTACTTCAAAATATTACAAATAGTTGTTCTCATGTTAACAGAGGGCTCTTGTGTTAATTGAAAACTTTCCTATTAACAAAGTTAAACAAATAATTTGGTCAAAAATATACTTATAGAAATAATTGTTCTTTTGTCAGTTTTAATGAGCACAGGGTTGTCAGACAAGAACTATAGCTTTGGATTGATTTATAAAATTTTACCACTTTTTCTAATACATGTGGTTATTGCCTGTTAAAATGTACTCTTACGATGTTGGTGAACTACTTTGAGTTCCATGGGTAAAACATGTTTTATTTTTTGTTAAATTTATTAAAAGCTAAGATGTCTTATGTTTATAATTATTTTGACTTAGATTTTTTTTTTCTTTTTTAATTTCCAGAGGTTATGTGTACTCATCAAAGAAAGCCAATGAGACACAAAAAAGAGAAAGGGAGAAGGTAACTCCCAGGGTAGATGGTCATGCAGCGACCCTACTCCTCCTTTTTTTCTATCTTGTCAGGATTTTGAGCATGCACACACGCCTGGCCTGCTTTTCAAGCTACTTGCGTTGAGATTCAAATTGTATGGCTGGCCATGTAAGATCCAATTCTCTTTAACTACTAGGCCAAAGGGTCAGCCCAACTCAATGTCACACTAGACATATTAATATTTTTCATGACTTAAAATGAAAGAAACTATGCTTGATATGTTAACATTTAATTATATTGTGTGTCTAGCCCAATCCTTTCACTGTACTGGAGAGTGAAATAAATCTGAACGTTATCAATTTTCCAGCTATTAAACGTGATACAAAGTTGAAGTGCTAACTTCTTACGAACTGCAATTAAAATATGTTTGTGACTGCGAGACCATCTTGCTTCAGTAGTAAATGAAACAAAACCACTGTCTTTCTGAAATTGATAAAAATTATACAAGTTGGTTTTCAAATCAATTTTATGAATAAAAATGGCATACATAAGGTGCACAACTAAGGCATCTCTAAATTTCAAGAAAACAATTTTTTTTTTCAATCACTATCTGTTTTGGCAATAAAATCTACCAAATTTCTGTTAAGATTTTTAGGATCAAACTCCAGCCTAAGAGGAAATGTTTTTATAAAACCACTTTGATTACTGACATGGAACTATTATCCCGCTCACTGATCCTTGAGGATGTATGAAAATTCTGCGGTATGCTAAATTTATGATTAAGTATTTTTCATTATACAGATTTGAAACAAATCATGATCAACCTGGGTCTTAGAGGATTTATGCATCAAATATTACACTCCTGTGTGCACATATTTCTGTGTGACTGTCTACTTCGGTTTGCAGAATGTTTAAATTTTAATATTTCTGTCTTATTAACTCATCTAAATTAGTGTAACCATTTACATTTTATGGATGAAAACGAAGCCACCAACTGTCAATTAGGTGGCTTCCCATATCCCAGAAATCATTTTGCAGTTGGAAGCTCAGTTTTGTAGTTTTAACATCCAATTTATCACTTAATCATAAATACCACAGTCAATAAAAAAGTATAGAATAATTCTTTACATTTCTTTCAACCATCATTACATTGCTCATTAATTACATTTGTCTACAGCTTTCTATTACCTTGTGATTAACTTCTAACATAGATAAATGACTTCATGTCCAGAAGTACACTAGTAAAATGATTCCGAAGCTCCAAAGATGAAAGTTGAGTGAAATCGGGGGATTAAATAGTGTTGAAATTTGTTATATGTAATTTCATAGAATAATATGGACACTTTTTTTTTTTTAAATGCCGTAATTTTTCTTTTACCATGGAAAATGCCACAATTTCTTAGGCTAGATTTTACAAAATGATGACAAACAAACATTAATTTTTAAATTAATTAAATAATAAATCTGATTCTAATTTTCTGTAAAAATAAAACTAAGGTGATACAAGTAGCACATCCATAAAAAGCCATTTTTAAAAACTTATGACACAGAGAACCAGCAGTTAGCGTAATGGCTATGTCGCTGGACTCCCACATAGTCGACCGCGGTTCGTGTCCCGGACCCGGTGGCTTAAAACTCACGCTGGGCGTGTGTGCATGCGTGCCCAAGATCCCGAGAGGAGAATGGAGGAGAAGGGATTGCGGCGTGACCATCCCCCCGGGGGGTGATTTCTCGCTTTCTGTCTCTATGTCTCTCTCTGTCTGTCTGGCGAGCGCACGCGCCCTACAGTGAAAATCTCTCCAAAAAAAAAAGAAAAAAAAAAAAAACTTATGACACACACCCTAAGATCTTCTGAATAATGCTTTGGTTTATTTTAAGTCTATTTATTTATTCCATTAGTGAGACAGACATACAGAGATACAGAACTCCTGGCCAGGGCCCGATGCCATGATCCACATCCTGCCTCAGCTAGTCCTAGATCACAGGCACACATATGCCTGGTATTCTCAGGGGAGGTTTCTGGACAAGAACCAGTATCCATCCCTATAGGTCTCCCTCATTAAGTGCTGCCTTTTACTGCAGTACCACCATCCGGCCCTTAATTATGAGTATTTCTAAATACTTTCAACATACTCACAAATAAGGATATGATACAAAACTTATAAAGGAAAAGCTTAATGAAAAGGACTTTATATTAAAGAAATATCTTTCTATGATATATAGGTAACCTCTTATACATGGTTATTTATAAAGTAAAGGACCCCTCTAGAAATAATACAGATTTTGTTAACAAAATAAAGGATATTATTATCCTATTGATTTTGGATTAAAGTAATAAGGATGACTTTATCACTAGAATTAGTACTTTTTACCAATCTAATTATACTTTATCAACCTTGCTCTTAAATAAGAAACTATGCCTTTTAAAATACAGTATCTTCTATATTCCCCAGAAACATATTTTACACCAATATATCCTAATATCTAAAACTAGTAATTCATCTCAAACATTTTTTAGATATGTGAGGCTGAATGTGACACTTTTAGAAAGCTTTTTGTTTGTAACTGAAAATGAAGAAACCCAAGCAAAGAAAAAAATGAAACATTACTACTATTATTTATGTCTTCTTCACAATTTTATGGAACAAGATTTCTGGTTTTTACTTCTGAATTAACAAGTAAGTGAAATACATAATGAACTACTGACCAGTGTGTGGGAAAAATAGCCAGACGACCTAATCCAACCACAGGAAGCTGAGAACAGCTATTGAAACTGAGACACGGGGTCGCCAGCGTTAAATCAAGCAAAACTCAGAAAATATGATCTTGTGAGATAAGAACCAAGAATGTTAAATTGCTTTATGCATAGAATAAAAAGTATGAGATTTCTGTCAGGACCCAAACGCTTCACGTCATTGAACCGAAGTTCTGGGATAATATTTTGCCATCTAAAGAAAGGCCATCTTCATGTAGAATGATTTGTTGTGTAATGTGTTCAGCTTGTATATACTTCAGGTGAATATGGAAAGCCGAATACTGTTTGCCTGGAAAATGAACGAGTTCCAAGTAGACAAATTTTAACACCTAAGAAATTATCATTAAAATGAAACATTTTTTACATCATCAATTAATAATCATGGTCATAACACACTTACTTACTTACTTTTGAAATGAGCATCCCAGGGGTATTTATCAATGTATCAAAAATATAAAATGTTTAATTGTTAAATAAGAGTTTATTTAAAAATATTATATCCATATATGGTAAAATTTATGATTTTGACCAAGTTTACATACTTTATTCATAATAAACCTTTGAATGTTTTAAAGAATACTGTAAAGTCTTAATCTTTTATTCTTCAATTTAAAATTTTTAAATAATTTCAAAGTTGCTATGTATTTTTTACAGTCATAACCACTCTTTATTTCTTTTTCTTTTTTTTGGAGAGGTTTTTGCTATAGGGTGCATGAGCTCGCCTGAGAGACTGAGAGACTGAGAGACAGAAAGCTAGAAATCATCCCCCTGGGGGGATGGCCATGCCGCAATCCCTTCTCCTCTATTCTCCTCTAGGGATCATGGACATGCATGCACACGTGCCTGGCCTGAGTTTAAGCCACCATGCCCAGGACTCGAACCTCAGTGGACTATATGGGAGTCCAGTGACATAGCCATTACGCTAACTGCTGGTCCCATAACCACTCTTTATTAAGGGTCCCAGTTTTTCATCCCTTATAGACCATTTCAGAGTTTTCCTGTTCTAGCCTTGTTACTTTTTATAGTTTTTACTTATCTGTTGATAAAATCTCAATAAATAAATTTATACTCAAATAGGTATGTCCTCATCAGATACTTACAACCTCTGGCTTATCTCTGAGTAGTTTCTACTTATTGCATTATAGCTATTGATAGATTATGGATCTGTGAATATACTTCCTCATAGGTTCAGTATTTATTTTCTTGTAGGCTAATACTATAGATGCCTCATTGCTGACAGTCTGTATTATGTTGTCTTTCTTCTAACAGTATAGAGTTTTGTTCCTGGCAGGATTCATTTTCTGGCATCTGAGTTCATCCTGCTGATGTGTTATTTTAGACTTTTACTAGGAGATAATTAGAGTAATCCATAATGTTAATTTAGAATAGTCTTATTCTGAAAGCATGGTCTGCCAGAGATTCACATGAATGCCTGCAATGTCTGACAAGGTTTTTGTTTTTTCCTACTTTAATGATTTGAATACAGTCCCACCTTTGGAATCTTTGTTCATTTCAGAGTCTCCATGAAATATTATTTCACAGGGGGAAAGAGAGAGAGAGGGAGAGAGAGAGGGAGAGGGAGAGGGGAGAGGGAGAGGGAGCCCTCGAAGTCTAGTTGTATGAATGCAGAGCTTAGTTTTTGCCTGAAGGGGCCCCTTAAACAGCCATCTAGCTCCCCTTAGATCTGTTTGCTCATTTTTGGCACCCTGCCCCACAAACTTTAAACACCTCAAGTAGTCCCAATCTTCAACTTACGTTTCATCTGACCAGCCAGACCCCTATTTGGCATCATTTACCTTTGCATGGTTTGGGAATCATTCAGGTACAACGTTTAACGTAAAAGTGATGTTCACTTCTGTTTCCTTTTTCTCAAGGATCACAGTCCTACACTACTAGATGTGCAATTTTTCAAATTAAATGTTTCATATATTGTCCACTTCTGTAGTTATTTTCAGCATGAGAATAGGTCAGTACCTTGTAAGAGTATGATTAAAAAGGTATTTTTCTTTTTGAGAATAGAAATTAAAATGATCCTCTGTTTAATAATAGGTGCTTTAAGTACATAATCTCCTTTAAGCTTCACCAAAATCTCTATGAGATAAAACTATGCTGATTTATATGAATGGAATCAGAGACTCAGACAAGGTAAGTAAAATACAAGAATCGTACGTTTAGCAATGGTTGAGTCAGAACAAGAACAGACATGGGCAGCAGGTGATGTGGTGGTTAAGGTGCTGAACTCCCACATGACCGACCAAGGTTTGAGTCTTGGACCCGGAGGCTTGTTTTCTCATTCTCTCTCTCTCTCTTGAGCACATGCCCTATAGCAAATTAAAAATAATACTGATGATAAATAAACTTAACATATAAAAAAAAGAACACAGACATACAGCAGGCCCAGAGCTCATGAACATTTTTATGCTTATTCCTCACAACTACTTTGGCATTCTTTCCTTTCCAAATAGTGTCACAGAATTACAAAAGACGATTGCTTAAGTTTTCATCAATATTTTGAAAATACCAGCTTCCTTGATGCTACTCAGTTATTATTTTCTTCTTTCTCACCAATGAACAGACTTCCAAAACAGCAGTACTAACTCAAAATAAAAGTAAAATTTGCCAAATATTGAGTATTTTCCAGCTATTGTGCTAGTCCAATACTATAATTTTTAAAACAATTTAATGTTTGTATTACATTTTGAAGTGAAGGAATTGATACAAAAAATTAGTAATTTCTTATCAATAAATTCAAAGACAGATTTAGGGTTAGAACTGTTGCACAGTGGTTAAACACCGTGTATTGGGAGCTAGATCCCACATATTTGATCATGATTTCAATACCAGTTCTGGAAGCTTGAAAAACACGCTGGGCACATGTGTGTGCCTAAGATCCTAAGGGGATGGAGAAATGGAGGCAAAAGGACTGTGATGTGATCACACTTCAATGAGAATTGTTTTCTTTTTCTCTTTCACTCTCTGGTGAGCATATAAACCCTCTGGCAATGAGAGAACCAGAAAACAGAAAGTAAACAAAAAGAGATTGTAGTATCCGTCTGGCTATGGAATTCATCTAATTAAATATACAAGTATAAATAGGGAATGACAAAAGTAAATAGCATTTAAGATTACTAAAAATGATCAATTTTAAATTAGAATGAATACAAAGAATATTTATATATTTAATTTATATAGCAGTGGTAACTGTGTCTATTCAAATATAGTAAAAATAAGATACTGACTTTCGATTACAAAATAATTCCATACATTTACAGATATAGAAACTGATTTCTCAAGCGACTCAATGAATAAATCACTTAGAACACTAAGTTTGTACTGGAATGGGAACTAAAATTATTATTTTCAATTCCCACTTGAATATTTTACCTTCTATACTATGCATCATTTTAAGATATATTTTCTTGATGATTTTTCCTTTGTAGCTAGGTAAATCATATGTAATAATAAATGGCTAATAATCTCATTTTATTTCCACAAAAACTTTAGAACAACTACTATTATGCCCTTTATTCAGGTAGAGAAACTGAGTCACAGTGAAACTAAGTAATCTGCCCTAGGCCAGTAGAATTAAAACCATACAGCCCTTAGTTTTATAGATGATGCTATACTGTTCTTGAATAAAATTGTTTTACTGACAAGAGAATTTTTAAGTGATTCATGTAATGCTTTCTCTTTAGCTGATTTCCAGTTGCTTCTGGATTAATACCCAAAACTCATCTTCTTACAAATAATCTGGTTTTCATCTACCTTTGCAACAGTTTCTTCCAATTTATCTTCTTCCCTCTTCTTCCTTTTTCTTTCCTCCTTTTTTCTCTTCTCTGCCTACTTCTCTTCATTCTCTCTCTCTCTCTTTTAATTGGCTATAGGACATGTGTGTTCACTGGGTGAGAGAGAGGGAATGTGAGAAAGCATCCCCCAAAGGAGATGGCTACACCACAATCCCTTCTCCGTTCTCCTCTCAGAATTTGGGGCACACGGGCACAGGCACCTGGTGTGTTTCTCAAGCCACTCGAACCACATAGTTGTCCAAGTGGGATCCAATCACCTTAACTGCCATGCCACCAACTGACCCTCATTCTCTTTTTTCATTATTTCTTCTCTAGTATCCTTTGCCGCCTACTTTCTCTTTCTCCACCTTTTCTTCTCTTTTGAGACCGAAGTTCAGACCATTTCTATCCCACAATCAGTGGCCTCAGCAATTTCTGCATATTTTCTAGCCACCATGTACATATAAAAATGCTATCTTTAAAGCATACCCTGGAGTGCAACTCCGCTTCCATTTATAAGAAGTAGAAAAATTAACATCTTGAGTCTTTTTTCTGAAAAGTGGAGCAACATGACACCATAGTTTGTCCAGTAAATAAATGCATTTTTCTTTCCAGATATACCTCAGAGAAGTTTCCCTTATGGGTTTCCACCTTGGAAATGAGAAATTTCCAAATTATATAGAATTTTCAATGTGTTTGGTAGAAAATATACAACTAATTTACCAAGAGAACTTATCCTGACTTCAATTTGATTCAATAAACATTTGAACAGTTACTACATAGCTTTTGTAGGTAGAATAAATGAAGCTAAGGTTCTTTGCTTTCAAGTACTTTACAGCATTTCAACCATATTTAACTTGAAAGCGATTTTCTTAGCACAATGACTGAGCTTAAGCTCTGTATTTAGCTTTAAAATAGAATATTGATATTTTTTCCCTCACCAGCTTGCTTAATTCTCTTCTCATTTTTCCCCTCAAAATGGCACTGTGGTTTTTTATTTTAAGTTTTTTTTTTCTCCCATAGGCATGTGTGCTTGCCAGAGAGACAGACAAAGGGAAAGTGAGAAATCATCCCCCAGGGTGATGGTTGCATTGTAGTCCCTTCTCCTTTAGTCTCCTCCTGGGATTTGGGGCATGCCTACCCATGTGCTGGATGTGATTTTCAAGCTGCCACGTCTGGGACTTGAACTGCAGTCAACCATGTGGGAGTCCAGTGCCTTAACCACTATGCCACCTGCTGGCCTGGCACTGTGATTCTTTTATCCCTAGTAGTAGTTAATAAATACTTGTTAATATTAGACTTATAATTTAAGAAATTAGTTAAGGGAGGATGAAGAAAACACAATTCAAAACAAATATTTTGTCTTTCAGAACATATACATGTGGGACCAGCAGATAATGTAATAGTTAAATCACTGGACACCCATATAGTTGACAGCAGTTTGAGTCCTGAATCTGGCGGCTTATAACTCACCCATGTGTGCATGCATGCGCAAAATCCTGAGAGAAGAATGGAAGAGAAGATATTGTGTCATGGCCATCCACTCTGGGGGGACTATTTCTCACGTTCTCTCTGTTTGTCTGTCTCTCTTTAAGTGCACATGCCCTATAGCAAAAACATCTCTCTCTCTAAAAAAAATAGTATGTATACACATAATATAAACATTTATATGTTGGTATAAAACTAGTTATCAAACTTGAGCGCTATTAGAATTGTAATATATAAACTTTTGACAATTGTCCACATTTATCATCTATTTTCCATTTAAATGGAAGTTCATGTTGGTTTACATTCAATATGTGAATGTTTACAACCAACGTTTTTTAGATATTTTAAACATTAAAAAATGCATGGAAATGAATGAAGGAAGTTAAAGCCAACATGATAATGCAGGTTTGTAAGGAAGGCCGATGTGGAAACTCGTCATGTGCAACGTGAGAAAAGGAGAACACACTGTGCTAGGCAATGAAATCGATTTGGAAAGAAAAATAAAAATGTTACGTATTTTCTTGAATTTTTGGCACCTGCCCGTGTCCTGGTGAGCTCCAAATGGAGTCCCTTATTGTTTTTCTCTCATCCATCTTAGAGCAGACAGAGGTGCAAGCTGCAAGTCACAGCTTGCATATCATGCCTTAGAATGACAAAGCTCAATAAAAACAATTATTGCAAAGCCCATATCTCATCTATTATTAAACCTATGAAAAGAGTTTTAATTTCCTGTGCAATTACATAGTGAAATGTCATACTCTGAATGAAAAAAGATTAATTGCTTTTGATAAAATACTGTGTATTTTTATTTGACTTTTTGGACATCCATTTAATGTAGTAATATCGTTTCAATCTGCTGTGCTTCATATCATACAGAATTATTGTAATTTTGTGGAGGAAATATTGTTTAATTATTTTCTTTTCTCATAATGGGGCAAGAATAAAATATTAATTCTTGGCTCAACAGCACCAGCGGCCGTGCTTTATTTTTTAAATCAAGTTGGAAACTCTTTTACAAATGAGCAAAATGAGACTCTCTTACAAATGTTTGCAAAATATGATGAATGTGTTTTGCAAGAGATTCATAAGAGTACCTCAAGTAACATTTATATGTTATGTGTAGACACAAATTATAATTTCTATCATTTGTATTTGTTTTCTACTTACCAATGATTATTAACTAATGCAAAACAATGACCAGTCACTTTTTTCCTGTCAGAAGTATGACATCAATTTATTCTCTCATAAAGGCTAAGCTAATGGCAAATGAATCTTCAGGAAAATAAACTGTCCACATACGAGGAGCCTTATTCTGCAGTGTTAAAACTGAGACGCCCCCATGAGAGTAAGAATAGCGTTTTAGAAAGAGTGGGAATGGAGGGCAGCCATGACAGTTTGACCTCTTGCATACAGCCCACTAAATGCTTGGGTATGACAGAATTTAATATTCTTGTGTATTTCTGCAAATAGCTGGAATAGGCATTCGAGAGGAAATGAGTATTTCAGCAATTCCACCTTTCTACAGAAAAAATACAACTTTACGTTTGGTAGTATTCTATCTTCAAGTGCCTATTATATTCACTGATGTTAAATAGCAAAGAATAACACTATGGAATAATATATATGGGATTTTCTGAATAATTATAATATATGAGACAACACTTTTTATTTGTGGCAGTTCAATATGATTGGCAGTCTGGGTCCTGGCAAAATGTGTAGTAGGTCAGGAATGAGTTTGATTGGCACATATGCTTAGGAAAGCTTACATGGTACTTCATCCATCAAAAACTAATATGGGAAATTGTAAGCCTTAAAATCAGCACATTTATTTTTCCCCAGAATTACAAATCAACTAAAGTCATTTTTATATCCAATGTGTTCTTCTCTTCTACTGATTCGTAAAGAAAGCTGGAAAAGAGATAAACAGAAGATTGCCTTTTCAGAGACAAGGAAGAGTGTGTCCGAGAAAGCATATTAAGGACCAGAAATTAAATTTTCATATTCACTCATAATGTTGAATACCTATTTACATAAAATGTGAAAAGAAAATTGGACTTTGCATCTATCAGTTATTTTTTATTAGTAATAAAATACTGGACATCTCCCCATTGTTATAATTCAGGGAAATGTCAATAAACCTGTTTTTATCCTGAAACTGTGAATTGAGAAACCAAAAAGGTACTCAGTTTAGGGCCTATGTAAATGTAATCCTTCAATTCATACTGTAAAATAAAAAATGTAAACTTGTAAAACTTTTTAAAAATCACATTCATCTATTTATATGTCTATGCAATATGCAGGTTTCTATAATAAATATTATACATATATTAAATGTTAGGCATCAATTCAGAAACCTCAGTTAATTTTCATACAAAAATAGAATAGCATTTAATCTGAAATTATGCACATTTTGAGGATATCTGATCTCTATGTACAAAAAGTGAAACATAAATATTTTGGCTTCTTTTGCATTTTCAAGACATTGATAAAAAAGGCACATGTCTAGACTATCCAATTTTATTATAAAGATTTCTGGTAATTATTTTTTTAAATTTTGGGGTTGATAAATATAAAAATTAAAAATACATAAAACTCACGCAATTGTTATTTTATATTTTATGACCAAGGCTTTGCTTGACTCATGATAGCTCTTTATTTTTATGTATATAAAAGGATTGTGTGTGTGTGTGTGTGTGTGTGTGTGTGTTTATTATTTGTCACAGGCTCCATGCTAAGTGCTAGAGAGAAATGGT
>NW_006159867.1:1474459-1477120 GCF_000334495.1 Tupaia belangeri chinensis | reverse complement strand
TCAGAAACCTCAGTTAATTTTCAGACAAAAATAGAATAGCATTTAATCTGAAATTATGCACATTTTGAGGATATCTGATCTCTATGTACAAAAAGTGAAACATAAATATTTTGGCTTCTTTTGCATTTTCAAGACATTGATAAAAAAGGCACATGTCTAGACTATCCAATTTTATTATAAAGATTTCTGGTAATTATATTTTTAAATTTTGTGGTTGATAAATATAAAAATTAAAAATACATAAAACTCACGCAATTGTTATTTTATATTTTTTGACCAAGGCTGTGCTTGACTCATGATAGCTCTTTATTTTTATGTATATACACATTCAATGAATGAAAATATAGAGGTTTTTGCTGAATGATTTAAATACAATTCAAGGTATTTTTCATTTACCTTAAAGATACTAGACATAAAGCCATGATTTTCCACTATGACTCAGTATTTTTTTTTCTTTCTATTTAGAAAAGTTTATTGAATATTATGTTTCAACATCAACCTTTAAAAAACTTAATTTTCTCTAAAGGCATTCTTTAATTTCCCATAATCTATACTCTAATGTTTAGAGTATAAAAATATTAAATATAGTTAAATATAAAATTAGTAAAATGCAGCATGATCCATGCCACAGTCCCTTCACCTCCATTCTGCCATGATCTTGGGCATGCATCATATTTGCCTGGCTTCAGTTTGAAGTTACTGGGTCTGGGAGTTGAACTGCAGTCAACCATGTGGAAGTTCAGCAGTACAACCGCTATGCCTTCTGTTGGTCCCTATAATTCAGTATTAAGTGCTAATAGTCATTTAGCCAATTCGATCCCTTACATGATAAGCCTTCTTTCTACCATGAGATTAAAATTTCTTTTCAAAGTCAGTGATAACTGCTCTCTTGCCAAATCCATTTTAATTCTCTATCCTCAATATAATAGCTTCTCAATATTTATGTCTTTTCTAACTATACTTGGTCTATAGGTATTACAGTAATTTTAATTAATTAATTAAATTTAGTTATTCTGATAACTCTAATTTTTCTATCATAGCTTTGTCTTTTTCTTTCCCCTGGGTTCTTATTTATGTAGGTATCTACTTGCATTACTTCTTGGGTATGTGAAAGGCTCAAAGTCAACATGTTGAAAATAGAAGTTATAATCACCACTATAATAAACTTTCTTCTGTCTTGGCATTCCTCATTTTAGTAAATCACAATTGCTCACAGAACACATATTGAAGGCATCCTTGATTTTTCTGATATGCTATTTCCATTTCATCAACAATTTGGGGGTTTTATTTCCGCCATATATACCAATACAAACTCATCTCATCAGCTCAACATATCACATCTATTCATGCCTTTTCTGGCTTGCTCTGTGATAACAAACTCTTCATTGGTTCCTCTTCATCCATGCTTGCCTATGTATATCCTTTTATTCATATAGTGTTCAAAGATAAGTTTAAAAACAGCAATGGGAACACAATACCCTTCCTCCTTATACATTTCAATGGCTTGCCCTTATACTTAAATTAAAATGTAGATGCCTTTTTAGTGGTCCACAGGGCAACACAGATCAAATTCTGCTTTCCTTCCACTTTATTGCCTACAGTTGTTTCTCTCCCTACTAACTGCATAAAATCGAAGCTTTTCTTTGAAAATTTCACACTTGTTCTTGACTTAGGATCTCGGTATTAACTGTGTTCTCTGCCTTTAGCTTCTTTTTCTATATCTGTGTGTGTGGTGGGGGCTGGGTCAGGTTGGCCCATTGGTGACACTGGGATAATAGAATGCTCTGTGATGCCAGAGCCAGATGGGAAGGTTCCACATTCCTACCCCAAGTCCTCCCTGTTCATGCCAGGTGCCTGTACACATGTCCATGATCCAGGCCAGCTGAGGATGGGAGTGGACTGTGGCATGGAGACCCTGTTGAGAGGTATCTCCCTAACTCTTTCTGAAGAAAGAATCCTTTTGTTTTAAAACACCTGTAAATGGCTCACTCGGTTTATTCCTCTATGACACTGAGGTCTCAGCTCAAATGCCACATCCTCAAAAATCATTACTCGTATGTACTTTTTCAAAAGTATTTTTCTCCCCCATCTCTTTTTCTAATGTAACACTTATCATGATCTGAAAATTACCAACCTTTTTTTTTGTTCTCCCTATTCTACTGCTGCATGATTCTATGAGAGGAAACAATTTTATTTCCTGCTAATTCCCAAGAATATACTTGAATTTATTATAGTAGCTCAGTTGTTGCTAGAATAAGTTAGTTAATGAATGAGTGAACTTTCTGCACAATGAGAAATTGAGTCGTATATTTAGTAATTCTGTGGCTGTTACTGAGTAATTGCTTGTCATTGTAGTTACTACTCTCCCCCTCCCCCCCACTGCCATAAGGTCCATTATGATAGTTGGATCACAAAAATATTCACATGGCCTATCACAGAAAATCCTCCAACACTGATACTGAATAATGCTTTCTCTCTTGAAGTGTTCCATTACGGTCAACCAAAAACTTCCAAATGTACCTGAAGACCAATTAGAAAGTCTCATATACTTCCAAAACGTTAACGGTAAGCTTGCCAATCAAAGACTTCTTTAGTATTTTTGTTTGTTTGTTTGTTCTCTAAAATGTTCTCTTTTTTTCAGCTCATCGAATCCCTGCTGAA
>NW_006159867.1:1435878-1474328 GCF_000334495.1 Tupaia belangeri chinensis | reverse complement strand
GAACTTAAAAAATGGCAGATGGGTTTCCTTGCCTTATGTTTATGAATAAATGGGTTTGCTAATTTGGTCTTAGACTTAGTTTTGTCTTTGACACTACTAAAAAAAAAATTTAGGAGAATCTGATTGCTTTCTAAAGACATCAAAAAAGAAATTTATTTTATAGTAATACCTTGCACCCAACAGTACTACCAATATTACAATTCTCAACCTGAGAAATGAGAAGGTGTAATAGTTTGAATGAAATAAATTAAGTTCACCTATCCTTAAGCTTGCAAAGGTTAGGAGTTTCTGCAAAACATACACAGCATATGTATGAAATAGCAAAGGACTGAATCTAGATATAGTTAGCTTTTATTTTTTTAATGTTACTATTTTATTTGGTCACATTTGTTGATAAATCAAGGTACTTTAAATTTATAAATTTAACTAAGTAACTAAAACTGAAATACTCAGAAAATATTCATTTTGTTAACAGAGCAACTGGAAAAGATAAAATACCCACATGATTTTTCTTAATGATGATTCCCAATTTCCAGTTCAAAACATTCTTAAGGTATTTTAAGGGCTCTGGTTATCCCATTGTAGTCTAATGTGAAAAATGCCCCTAGAGTGGAATTCAGATTTATGTTTTAAATTATTTATTTATTTTAATTTACATTCAATCACTATATATCTTTACAGTGTACCACATTGCTTTTTCCAGCACGAATACGGTGAATGAAACTCTCCTACACTGTGGGTTGTTGGGATATAGCTAGCTTTATTCATAGGTTGCTTCTACTGCAATTGCCTTCTCTACCAATCTGTTATTGTGACTCCAACTCATATCTTTTTTTGAGAGAGAGATTTCTGCTATAGGGCGCATGTGCTCACCAGAGAGAGACAGAAAGCGAGAAATCACATCCTGGGGAGATGGCCATGCCATAATCCCTTCTCCTCTATTCTCCTCTTGGGATCTTGGGCACACATACACAAGCACACTGTGTGTGTTTTAAACCACCAGGTCTAAGACTTGGACTACGGTTAAGTATATGGAAGTCCAGAGATGTAAACATTATACCATCTGCTGATCCCTATATTTTTGAGTCTCATTAGAGTTTCTGCAATATTTGAAAATATTGATATCTCCCACAGTCTTGGAAATATTCTTAGATTGTTTCATTTTGTTTTTGCTATATGATATGTGTCTGTGTGTGTGTGTACGCACACACTCACTGGAGACAGAGACAGAGACAGAGACAGAGAGAGAAAGTGAGAAGTCAACTCACAAGGGGGATGATCATGCCACAGTTCCCACTCTTTTCTCCTCTCAAGAGTTTGGGCACACATGCCTGGCATGTTTTTCAAGCCTCTGAGTCTTAGACAGATCACCCAGTTGGTCATGTGGAATCCAGCTGCCTTAACCTCCATGCAATCTGCTGGCCCCATAAAATTTTTTTTTAATGTTATGTATCCTTTTGGGTTTTATACCAACTTTTTGGAAAAAATTATTGATACTTTTGTGTGTCTGGGTGTGTGTGTGTGTGTGGGGGGGTGTTCCTTGGCCATGACATTCTGTGGGTAAGTATAAAATGACAACCCGAAATTATAACTTGTACTAATCAATTAAGGAACTCTAGTTAGCCAAATCTATTCAAAGAAAGAAGGAATAAATTGTTTTATTCGAATAAAAATTCTGATGGTTATAGATAACAGATTCAGATGGGTCTAGTTGTTGAACTCCAAAAGGATCTTGTCATTTAAAGTCTATTACTACTCATTACTTAGTTTTTTTTTTTTCCTTCCTGAATGTTATCTTCATTCTCAGTATGTTATGCTTGTTGAGAAAGATGGCTACTGACACTTGTAAGCTTAAAATTTCCTATAATTTTTCACTTTCATATCAATCCTTGAAAAATAAAGTTTAGTCCTGCTGCTTGACCCATGTGCTCACCCATACTTTGATCAATCATTCAATACAGAACTGTGTTCAGGAGTTTCTTGATTGACCAACTAAATCAATCATTCTATTACTAGTTCTTTGGAAGGTAGGTAGTTGAGAGGAAAGAAAAAGAAAGAAAGCGCACAGTAGATAGAAAAAGCAAGTAACTCTTTTCAGCTGAAAGAGTAGGTATACGATCCATTAAACTCCTTTACTGCTAAGTATTCATTCACAGTTTTACTGTAGTTGTTTCTGAACTTTCCCTAACAAATTGTCCCTATCCCACGTAAAACCAAATATGCACCTTTATGTTTTTACTTTCCAGTGTGGGCAACTCAAAGACATCCAATCACTGCATCAAGCACCAAGGACAAGATTTGTAGATGTTATATATTTTTGTTATTTAGGAGTTTGATATAGCTTCTTGTTCTGCTGCTGCTTCTCTGAAGTGTTAAATTAAGTGACCATCTTGGGTTACCTACTAATGAAGAGTCAGGTGCCACATGGCCAACTGCAGTTTTAATCCTGGTCTCATTGATTTGAAAAACACATTGTCCAAGTGTGTGTGTGTGTGTGTGTGTGTGTGTGTGTGTGTGTGTACCCAATTTCCTTACAAAAAAGAAATGGAGGAGAAAGGGATTTTGGTATAACCATGCCCCAGAGTGTGTGTGTGTGGGGGGGTGCTTTCTCCCCTTTTTTCTCTGTCTCTCTCTCTCTGGTCAGCATATACATTCTCAAGCAATTAAGACTAAATAAGTTATATGGCTATCTGAAAAAATTTATATGTCATTGTACAAGAAATATAATTACTTGAAAAATACTACATTCAATTTTATGGGTGGAAAACTAAAATCAATTTATCTCTCTTGCCAAAAAAAATAATAATAAAGAAAGAAAAAAAAATCAAGTAATTCTAACTTTAACTGCAGCAAGTTCATCGTTAAGCCAATCTGTCTCTTCTCAGCTTCATTGTTTCTAAGAGGTTATTTTTCTCTAAGGCCGATAGTGCCATGGCTTTTAAGGAGAACTTTTTATAGCCTAAAAATTGTCTCAAAAGTTAGCTTTAATTCATCAGTTTGGTATCTAGTTGACAATGTACCTCCTTTAAGTTGAAGTTTCCTAGAATTTCTTTGAATTAGGAGTCCCAAATGTCTACCTTAACATCATGGCTCTTGTAATGAGTTCTTGGCCTTGTAGAGTCAGGAGGTGTGGCAGCAGGTGTCAGAGCTCAGTAGTCTCCAGGTAGCTCTGGCTCAGGGGAAGAGAACCGTAGCTAAGATTTGGCACAGAGTTTGCATCCCTGTAACACTGGGAGGTAATTATCACCTTTATCAGGAAGTTGCACTTTGTGGTCTGGTTTCGTCTCTAGCTAGGCTTCTTGTCTCTGCCTTTCTTTTTGCAAAGTTTATGTCTGAGCAGAGACTTTATTTTTTATTTTTTTAGAATTATATTATTATCTTTTAAATTTGCTATAGAGCACATGTGCTCACCAGAGAGGAGCAGAGATGGGAGGGAGTGAAAAAGCAAGTTGCCAGGTTCCAGACTAGAACTGAGGTTGCCCATGTGGAAGTTTAGCGTCTCAAGCACCGTGCCACCTGCCGGTCATGCAGAGAATGCTGTTCCTAAAAACTTTTTCTCTCTCTTTTTTTCTTTTTTTTTCAAGAGGTTTTTGCCTTACGGTGCATGTGCTCAATGAAGAGAAACAGAGATAGTGAGAGGGAAAGTGAAAAATCACCTCCTGCAGGGATGGCCAGCCCCAATCCTTTCTCCTTCATTCTCTTCCTGGGATCTTGGGCATGAACACATGCATCCAGTGTGATTTATTAAGCCACTGGGTTCAGGACCTGAAGCACATTCAGCCATGTGGGAGCCCAACATGACTGCTGTGCCATCCGCTGGCCCCATTTTACAAACCTTCAAAGGATATGATTATCTGAGGACTCCTTCCTTATATGCTATTTCCTACCACTACGAGCCTAACCAAGTAAGCCTTTTTAAAAATTATTTATAATTTTTTTAAAAATTTTTTTTAGAGGGAGATTTTTGCTATAGGGCAAATGTGTGCTCATCAGAGAGACAGACAGAAAGTGAGAAATCTCATCCCCCGGGGACTGGCACACCAGAATCCCTTCTCCTCTTGGGATTTTGGGCATGCATGCACATACACGCAGCAAGAGCTTTATGCCACTGGTTCCGGTCACCTACACGGGAGTCCAGCTCTTATATGCTATTTCCTACCACTACGAGCCTAACCAAGTAAGCCTTTTTAAAAATTATTTATAATTTTTTTAAAAATTTTTTTTAGAGGGAGATTTTTGCTATAGGGCAAATGTGTGCTCATCAGAGAGACAGACAGAAAGTGAGAAATCTCATCCCCCGGGGACTGGCATACCAGAATCCCTTCTCCTCTTGGGATTTTGGGCATGCATGCACACGTGCCTGGTGTGTTTTAAGCCACTGGGTCCAGGACGTGAACTGTGGTCGACTATGTGGGAGTCCAGTGACACAGCTATTATGCTAACTGCTGGTCCCAAAACTAAGGTTTTTTTGCACTGAGACTTACATCACATTTGTGGATGTCCACAACAAGTAGTCAACAAAATCCAACACCTTTATATTTTCTAGAAACTCATGTTCCAGTCTCAGTATGCTCATTCTCCCTTTAACAAGGTATTTTGTTGCACAGAATACAAACTGCCAACCTCTGAGAGAAGGGCTAGGTTATAATCCCCACACAGTGATCCCAGTGTGATTCAACCAATACTACAGTTTAAAAACTTTCACTTACAATATCTCTAAGGCTTAATATATATACATATACATACATGTATATATATTTGGAGAGGTTTTTGCTATAAGGTGCATGCGCTCACCAAAAAGACAGAGAGACAGAAAGTAAGAAATCACCCCCTGGAAGTGATGGCCATGCTTCAATCCCTTCTCCTCCATTCTCCTCTAGGAATCTTGGGCACGCACGCACATGCACCTGGCATGAGTTTAAGCCAACAGTTCCAGGACTCGAACTGTGGTCGACTACATGGGAGTCCAGTGATATAGCCATTACACCAACTGCTGGTCCCTAATGCTTCATAATTTTCTACTAATCATAATTCTTCTGAATGCAAATGACCAAAACTCAGAATAACTTCAGTTATATAGCATATATTTTTAAATTAAATGGCATCAAGTTGCATGGGTTTCACTCTTCTTGGTGTTTCCAGCAATATTTTTCTGTCTCTCATAAATCAGTTTTCTCACATGTTGGCTTTGTTTTCAAGTAGCTTTTTTGCACATGATGGAAGAGATAAGCAATTTTTCCATGGCAGATGCTGTTTCAGGCAAGAGAATAGTAAGGGACTGTTGACCTTGGGGCTGTGCAAAGTGGCAGAGCTCTGACTAGGCACTGAGAACTCAGCAGGATCAGAAAGAAAAACAAACAAACGAACAAAAATGATCAAAAGGGGCTTACATTCCAGGGAGGTAAGACACATAATGGTCAATGATTGTTCAGAATATGTAATCTCTCAACTGGTGATAGATTATTTGGAAAAAAAATTCTATGTAGAATAGAGAATATTCTTAGGGAGCATCAGGAATTACTTATTTCAGAGAAAACCTTAAATTCTAGTATGGAAAGACAAACTATAAATAAAAAAGTGGGTAATATACGTGTTCTTGTTCAGCTGATTATAGATTTAGTAGAAAAGAAGATTTAAATGTGTGTATAGAAGGGAAAATACTGAAATTTCCAGAGGTATTTCTGGAAAGAGAGATGATTTGTCTCAGGGTATACATCAATTTCTATACCTGCTCTGTGTCATGAACTGTGTCTCCAGACAGGGTATTCTCCTTATCTAATACCTGTTTCCAACGTGGAGAGGGCAGAGCTTTGACAGGTCATTCAAGAAAGAGAAGGGAAGGAGGTAGGCCGCTCCTGGAAGTAAAAGATAGATTTTGCTCTTGATTATATGGTTTGGAATTGCTCCTTATTATATGGTTTGTAATTCTGCCCAGAAAAAAAGGGTGGAAGTTGTATACCAACTACTCTTTATATTTTTTTGGAAAGGTTTTTGCTATGGGGCATGTGCATCGTCTGAAAGACAGAGAGAGACAGAGAGCAAGAAATCACCCCCCAGGGGAGATGGCCACACCATAATCCCTTCTCCTCCATTCTCCTCTCGGGATTTTGAGCCCATGCACACACGTGCCCAGCATGAGATTAAGCCACAGGATCCAGGACTTGAACTGTGGTTGACTACATGGAAGTCCAGTGAGGTAGCCATTAAGCCATCTGTTGGTCCCCCAGCTACTTTTTATTTATTTTATTTATTTTTTAAGAAGTTTTTGCCTTAGGGTGTGTGCGCTTGCCAGAGAGAGACAGGGACAGAGAGAAAGAAAGTGAGAAATCATTCCTCCTGCAGGGGAAATGGCCAAACTGAAGTCTCTTCTCATCCATTCTCCTCTCAGAATTTTAGTTACAAGGGGCCGTAGGTGGCAGGGTGGTTAATGGTGCTGGACTCTTCCACATGGCCGACCATGGTTCGAGTTCTGGACTTGGAGGCTTGTTTTCTCACTTTCTCTCTTGCTCTTTCTCTCTCTCTCACTCACTCATTCATTCATTCTATACCTCTCTGGTCAAACTAAATAAGTAAGTAAATGATGTTAAATAAAATAATTCTTAAAAAAAAAAAAAAAAAGGAATTTGGGGCAAACACCCATAGTTGCCTGGTGTGAACTGCGAGCCTTCAGGTCCAGAACTTAAACAGCAGTCAACCCTGTAGGAGTCCAGTGCCTTAACTACCACACCTCCAACGGCCCCTCCCATTGTATTTTTAAATAAAATTTAAATGATTTATCATAGCTTTATTTTTCTCTATTTCTACATCCTCCAAACTCAAACCTTCATACATGTGGTTTCCTCTATCTGTAACTTCTCTGTCCTGTTTTCTGTGAACCACAACTTTCCACTGTTCAGATCTAGATTTAAGAACCATTTCTTCAGAAAGTCCTCTGCCTACCACTATGACCTCAGCAACATCGTAGGTATTTCTTGACTGACATGTAGTATACATTTATTAAAGTTATGAATAATTACTTTTAGGTTCAAGTTCAAGCACTTGCTACTAAGGTCAGGGATAAAACCATCTCCCCAGATACAGAGAATAAATGGGTACAGAATCTGTAGAAAACTTAAGAGCAATAATAAACCAATAAAATACCTATGCTCTTTTGTTATTTTATCAGCAATTCTAATGTACTTCATCATTTTTATTTCCCCTTTCACTGCTTAAAAGACACATGCTCCTGTCAGACAAAGAGCAAGAGAGGGAGTCAGAGAGAAAGCAAGAAGGAAATCATCTCCCTCGGAGAATGATCATGCTGCAATCTCTTCCCCTCTGCTGCTTTTGAGATTTGGACACACACACACATAGGTACAAGGTGGCATGTCCAGGACTCAACCCACCATGTCCAGGACTCAAAAGACCCAGTCAGCCTGTCAGACCTGGTTGCCTCATCATCCATGCCACCAATTGGCCCAACTCTATACTACTTTGATGACAGAATTCTGCATGGGAAATTTTTCTGTAAATAATTGTGATTATCATTCAGAAATAGACTATGTGTGTGTGTGTACACACACACACTTAAAAAAATAAAATTCATGAAAGAAAGCACATGCATGTGATAAAGAGACAGACGGAGACAGTACCCTCAACGGGGTCTTCTCATGCAGCTTTCTCCTTCCCCTGGTTCTCCTACTCATTACTAGTCTTTAATCTGGGCCCATGCAGTTAGGGGTTCAGTCAATCCCCACGTGGCCTACAACATAGTTCAGTGCCCTGCCATCAAGTTAGACCTACTGTTGAGTTTTAATAATACACATGTAACACACAAACTATTAGTATGTATCATTAGTAATCAGTAATGTTATTAGTAATACTTCTGAGTAAACATTATGGTATGGTAGACTTACAATAAACACAGAGACGGTGGGTACAGAGTAACGGTGTATTAAATGCTTGAAAGCTCTTACTCGTTGCAAAATAAGGTATTTTTTTTCCTTAAAAGATATACTAATGTAATGAAGGATATTACTTGATTATACTTTTCTTTGAAGTTATAGAATTTGTTTAGTTTTTTTTATGTTAACATTAATTACTGGCTCTATTATACAGACAGGGTTTAAGACAGGAACATTCAGACTATTTCATTTATTTTGGGGTCACTATTAATCTGGTTCATTTAAGTTTATTATAACAAATAATTTTTGTCTATACAGGAGCTAGATGTTAAAAAACCTGCTTTGAATTTTGCTATTATTATACCTTGGGAACGGCATTTTTTTTTCCAACACGTTACCATCTATATAATGTAACTACTGAATAGTTTGCCTTCTTTCCAGAATTATTGTAGAAATAAATATGAGAATTCCTTGAAGTATATAAATGCTGTACTAATAAATGAGTTTAATTGACTTTGGAGGTCTTAACCTGCCCTGCATCAAACAGGCCACCGTTCCTTAACTGTGTGTCTCTCTGTGAGACTGAAAACACATGATTTACGGATCGTAATTTACTGATTGGGACATGTACATGTTAAACAGTTTATTCTAAGAGATTGTATTGTTAAATAAACTGAAAATACAGGTGAAGAATATTTTGTCAGTGCACCCTCTCCCTTTTGCCTCAACTAGCTTTGTAATAGGGTGATTTCGTCTAGCCATTTTTGTTTCAGTTTGTTTCTGGAAGATGCAAATAATGCCTTCTTCACACGGCTGTTTTTGAGATTTGGACACACACACCTATGCACCAGGAACATCTGTGCAGGCATATAAAGTATTGACATGAAACGACGATTCACCAATGATTCATAGGATTTTATTTCCAGCAACTCTGCCATCCTCATCAATATAATCCACAAAATGAACTACTTAAGTTGGTATGTTATAGGAAAATGTGGTTCCCAAAAACAGTGTTTGTCCATGCAAACCAAAGACGTAATAACCATTTCCACTTGAGAGAAACAAGAAGAAAAGCATACACTGATTGACAAATTCGTTCTCCTCCAGTATTATCATTAAATGACTTGTAGATGTATAGGATTTTATTTGTACATTAAGTGTCTGGGGCTAGCTGGTGGCAGGGTGATGAAGGTAGCTGGATCTCACATGGCTGACTAAGCAGTGAGAGTGTTACACCTGGCAGCTGGAAAAATACCCTGGGTGCATATATGTATGTGCTCAAAATCCCAAAAGGAGGGGGAAATGGAAGAAAAGAGATCACAGAGTGACCCCATGGGGAGTGCTTTTTCAGCCCCCCAACTTTCCAGTGAGCACAAACACCCTCTAGGAACATTTTCTAAAACATCTTTGGCTAATAAGAATTGTAAGCACCAATACAAATGTTTCTACATATAAAAATATTTAAATTGGAATATATATTATACCAGTTGCTTTTCAAGAATGAATAACATGAAATGCTTTCATTTTATAAGAAACCAAGATGAACTAAAATACAATATACAAGTCTGTAACCTTTGTTCTTCAGAATAAGGGAGAAATCTATAGTTTATTCAGAGATTACATTACATTACTTTTCAGCCTAGTGTAGTATGATAGAACATAAAACAAACATAGTGGTTTCTAGAAGATGGGTCTGTAAAATTAGTTTTAGGCTTCATGTAAATTTTGAAAGTATGTACAGAGAATCAAAAAGACTATGCTCAACTCCTGGACTTAAATATATGCATAAGCTCTCTGGAAATCAATGTTTGATTTTGTAAAATAGAAATAACCCTCTCTCCCAATTCCCTAGTGAGACTCTAAGCAAGTACAATATTTTAACACCTTTAGTAAGGTGAAGAGGGCGACAAAACTCTTGCTTTAATATTATCAGGCAAGATAATAAGGAAATTTGAACATCTCTAAATTTATGAAATAACATGACTTTTTTCCCCCTGAATTTCCCACTGAGATTATCATATAGAACAAAGATACCTAACCTGCAAATTTTAAATAGCAAAACTAGCCTTCACCCAACGTTTTCTTTTTGTCTCAGTAAGTGTCCTGAAGATGGATATTGTTATAACAACAGGATAAGCGATGAAAATTGGATGTGTTTCATGCATTTGGTGCTAACTGATTAATTTATCCCGCCCGGCTCTTGATCCACTCCCTCTAATAAAATGATGTACAATGCTTTGCAATACAGACAACCACATAAAAACACTATAGAATATCACAGCAGCACCTGCTATTATGAGTCAGAGAGCAGAGATAAAAGCTGTGGTAGCAGACTTCATAGAATCCAGCGTTTTGCATTTAGCCAGGATAGATGATAATGAAAGAAAAGAAGGAAAAGTTATGTTTTATATCATTATGACCATCACTCAGATTTTTAGGGGGGCAGGTATAAATCATGGAAGGCTGGACTGTTGCTGTACGTGGCAAGTGAATTATTCCAACATCTGAATCCTGAAACCCGGACTAGATCACAGAAATGCCCAAAAGGAGAAAAACTATTTTTAATTTAATGCATTTATGGTGATGTAGAGATTTTAAACAGAAAAACTTTACTTTTTAAAAGCACTCCTTTTCTTTGAGAAGATTATTGCTGTAGGGCACATGCGCTTGCTAGAAAGACAGAGAGAGACAGAGAGACAGAAAGCGAGAAATCACCCCTAGGGGGATGGTCACACCACACTCCCTTCTCTTCCATTCCCCTCTTGGGATTTGGGGCATGCACACACACACTCCCAGCCTGATTTTAAGCCACTGGGTCCGGGACTCGAACTGTGGTCGACTACATGGGAGTCCAGCAACACAGCCATTACGCCACCTGCTGGTCCCTAAAATCACTCTTTGTAATGTATGCTAGACCAGGCGAAGCATTTCATTGTGTATATTAGTAAAACTAGATGGGTTCCAGTTTTGCTAAAATAAATAAATTTATTTGAGAAGAAAAAGTGGTATGATAAAACTTAATGGGATTACTTACTTCAAAGTATAATCTGCTAACATTATTTAGATATATTCAACTTAATATTTAGCAACTATACTCAGCATGTGGTAATGTCTAGGCAATAATTCTCAAAAGTGTAAAGGTGATCTGGACCAGCAGGTGGCGTAGTGATTAAGGCGCTGGACTCCCACATGGCCTACCACAATTTGAGTCGCGGACCCACTGGCTTGAAATGCACACTGGGAATCACATGCTGGGTGTGTGTGTGTGTGTCTACCCAAAATCGAGAGAGGAGAATGGAAAAGAAGGGACTGCAGCATGGCCAGCCCCCAGTGAGGGGTGATTTCTCAATTTCCCCCTCTCCATCTCTCTGATAGGCTCTGTACCAAAAATCTATTTAAAAAAAAAGTGTAAAGATGATAAAGATCCTTTTTCATCCTGAAGATAAATTGCTTCCTTTTCCAGGCAGAATTAGTTATTCCTTTGCATACATTACGTTTCATTCTCTAATTTTCAAAAAATGAATATTTATTTTCATGAGTTTGACCTGTTTTTTCTTTTCACTTGCTTCATGTCAGAAATGTACATACTGTGAAATCAAGTTCCAGCATGGAGTGATTTCTTAACACATTCCTTTAGCAACTAACAAAGAGTTAGCATTTGTGTGCTCATTAGTCACAAATGGAATTCTGAGTTTGGCGGTTGCCAGGGCAAGGTGTGATTCCTAGGTTAGATTGCAATTTTAAAAGATTCACATGTGTATACTTTACAAATCTTGCTGTCTCCATATACATAGTGTATAGAATTAAATATTTACTTTCTTGTGTGGTAGAAATCTCGATGACGCTCTCACTTTGGGATCCTTACATTATTTCGCCTTTCGAATAGCTAAGGTACCTTCTCGAAAGATAGCTTTTGAAAACTCCAGGCAGAGTCAGCAGGATTTCTCACAACTTCCTCTTTCACCCACTAGCGAAAAATGCAAAGATATCTTCGCTCAGTATGCAAAAGAAGTCCTTAAAAACCCTTCTCCAATGGAGGGTTTCTTATACCCCCATGCAGGGGAGACATCCAGGGCTGTCGCCCTCCCTGACTGTGAGAATTCCCTGCAGCGAGAAGGTATTGGAGATATATTTAACTCCGCAAGCTGTCACACTGTGAATCTGGTGGGGAGAGAGAGACATGCAGAAGTCTCCTTGAGAGAATCTCCTCATAATGCAGGAGTGGCGGTCACACACGACATAGCTGCGTTGTGGACAAGAATAAAGTGTTATTCTGGTTTTCCCTGGCTGAGTTCATGAAGATCTATTTAAAAAAAAAAATAATTCATATGGAAATATTCACTCATTATCCTCATAATCAATGCATTTACTTTGGGGCATCAAAAAGTTTGTGGAAATTGCAATTAAAATACAAGTTTATTTTATTGCAAAACAGTTTAAAATACATGCATTGTGTTTTCATGATATGCATTTTCTAAGAACTTACTATACATTTTAATTTTTTAATTAAATTTTATAGGATAACATTAAAGATTTTCAAATGTACTTAGTATAAGTTGTAAGTTTCTCTCTCGCTCATTCTATTTTAAGCTGTAACAGGTATATATATGAGAGAAATTTTTACTATAGGGTGCATGTGTTCACTGGAGAAACAAATAGCAAAAAATTGCACCCCAGGGGGGATGGCCACGCTACAATTTTTTTTTTTTGGGGGGGTTTTTCTTAAGGGGGCCAGCGCGGTTTTTGCTATAGGGTGCATGCGCTCACCAGAAAGACAGTGAGAGACAGAAAGTGAGAAATCACCCCCAGGGGGATGGCCACGCGGCAATCCCTTCTCCTCTTGGGATCTTTGGGCATGCACACACACGCACCCGGCGTGAGTTTAAGCCACCAGGTCCGGGACTCAAACTGCGGTTGGCTACATGGGAGTTCAGTGACAGCCATTATGCTAACTGCTGGTCCTGACCCTACAATCTTTTCTCCTCCATTCTCTTCTCAGGATTTTGGGCATGCCCACACATGTGCCTGATCTGAGTTTAAGCCCCTGAGTCCAGGACTCAGGCTGCAGTCAACTATGTGGGATTCCAGTAACATAACCATTAAGCCATGTGCTGGTCCCAGTATATTTATTTTTTTAATTTATAAATTTTTTCTTTATCATCAAAATATAATTATTTCACAACTATTTTCAGGTTAATTTCACTTTTTACATAAAGTGTCCCTTATGACGTATACAATATATTTCTTTTAAAGAGAACTTTACAGTTTTGTTGTTGTTGTTGTTTTTTAATCTGTTCAATGTTTCTTTCCTTTTTAAAGGCCCCATGAGTAATTCTCCAGAGGGGAATCTTGTAAGGCTAAATAATATATGTCTTCTCCTTGGTAGAATGAAGGGAAAACTAGAAGTTAGTCAAATTGTTGATATTTACAAAGAATGTTTTTAAAATAAAAACTAATTTTATGAGTGATTCTAAAATTAAAGAATTCAAGTTTCTTTAGCAAAATACATAATTTTTCTATAATTAATTTCTATTATTTTGATAATGCCTTAACCTTCACTCTTCTTTATTTTCTTGCTGTTAAATCCTCTGCACAAGCTCAGCAGAGATTTGTAGGTGAAGGACAATGATGACACTTGACAGAGCAGAGGAAATTGAAAACTTTCAAGGACTCAGTATATATTCGAAAACACAGTTTTCCAACGGATACTTTAGTGCATTTCATGATATCATTCACCTTATGTATACACTAAAACAAATCCTGTTGGAATTTTAAAATAGAAAATTATAATTTCATGTATTTGTTATACTCACTTTCCATTTATCAGCAATGGTTGTTTTTTAACTGGAGTACTCACTCAGAAACATTTTAAATATTAATAAAACTTTTATTTCTATAAAAAACGTATTATTTTCTATGTTTTAGAGCATACACTGTTAGTGGGAATGTAAATTGGTACAGCCACTATAGAAAACAATATGCAGTTTCTCAAAAACCTACAAATAGAATGATGGTATGACCCAGTAAACCCACTCTTTGGTATTTACCCAGAGGACAGGAAACACTGAGTCAGAAAGACACTTGCACATCCATGCTTACTGCAGCACTATTCAAAATAGCTAAAATATGGAAACAACCCAAGTGCCCAAGAACTGATGACTAGATTGAAAATATATGGCACAGGTACACTATGGAATATTACTCGATCATAAGGAACAATGAGATTATATTATGTGATACAAAGTAGATGAACACAGAAGATGTAATGCCAAGCAATGTAAGCCAGACTATGGAAGACAGTCGCTGTATATCCCTGCTCAATATATGCTGAATGCCTGCACTTTACAGCAAAAACTGAAAGATCCAAAGGCATAAAAGTAGAGAGAACAAGTGTAAATACCAGAGACTGTATGGGAAGGAGGTGGAGTGAAGAGAGTGGCTGGAAGGAGCCCAGGAAAGAAGCACTTAACAGACACAAGAACAGAAAGTTCTCTGTTGAAAATGATGTATATGATAATATCCTTGATTTAAATGTGACATCTTATTTGCATACTTTGAAAAAAACATACTGTATGCTATAGAGATGTACAATAAATGTGAAATAATAATAAAAAAACATGTAGTTTTTCAGCTTATTTTAGTTTTTTCATATTTTTAAAGACACAGCATGAGACCAGTAGATGGCATAATAGTTACATTACTGGACTCCCATGTGGCCAATTGCAGTTTGAGTCCTGGACCTGGTGGCTTGAAACTCTGGCTGTGTGTGTGTGTGTGTGTGTGTGTGTGTCTACCCAAAATCAAGAGAGGAGAATGGAGGAGAAGGGATTGTGGTATGTCCATCCACCCTGGGGAGGCGGGGAGTGATTTCTCACTTCCTGTCAAGCACACATGCCCTGCAGCAAAAATTTCTCTAAAAAAGAAAAAAAAAAAAAAAAGAACCTGATGGTCTAAACCTGACCCCAGTCCCAAACTCAGAAAGGTAGAACTGACATGTTTGTCCCTCTATCCTTCAAAATCTTTACAGTGCTTACTGAATTCCATTCAATTACAGCTGTAAAACTGCAAAGATCAAGTTACGAAATGTAAGGGAATTTTTATGCCTTAATCCATCTGTATATAAGCCTAATTCAATGAAAACTTTCCAGAGAATTAATTTTAGTAACAGAGGTAGAAAAGAAAACACAAAGCACCCACATTTGGGTACATTATTTGGCTTAAGAAGTGCAAAAACGAAGTTTGTCCTCCTGAATTATATCTTATTCAGACTCCACACCTTTAATGTTCTCCTTTCGCTGTCCAAAGCAGGAAAGGGGGGACACTTGTCCTTGATGAGATAATGTCTTTATTTTTCTGTCTCCAGCAGCCAACCTGATGAAATTGATTTTTATTTGGCAAATAGCAAAGAAAAGTTAATTTTGTAATACATCATTCAGACCAAATGACATGCCTGAAATTTTTTATTAGAAACCGATGTAATATATTAATTATAAGGTTTTATATAATTGAATATATGTTCCCAAGGAGAATATCAGATAACTTTAATTTTTAAACCACTAAAACCTGGATACTATTTTTTTTTCCCTGTGACTGAAAGGGAGCTGCTATAAAATGAGAATAAAACTACCTGCTTCGGAAACTTGGATTTAACAAGGAGTGCTAAAATTCAACCTTGCATTAGTCATTATAATTTTTTGACACTGTCTTAATGTGTGAAGGAAGAATTGAACTCTAGAGCTAGAAAGGGCATCGTTAAAAGACAAGATTGCCTTTCTGTATGACAGATATTAATATTAGATCATTTGCTTGGCTAGAAGCAGAGCTTATGAGGTATATGGAAGCCACAGAAATTTGGTTGAGATTGAAATCCTTTCTTGCTATATTTCTTCTTCCTTCCTCTATACTTTACCAATCAGTTAAAAGAAATATGGGTGAGTATTAATTGGTTTTGCTGCTGTATCCTACATTTGTTACAGAAAAGGTATTCTCTTGTAATGTTTGACTCAAGTAAGTACATTCTGTCCTATCCTGGAAGCTTCAAAGACAAAATATTTTGCTTTATGTTATTCATAAAATCCAGCTTGCTCAGAACCTGAGAAATATCCTTATTTGCAATGTCTCCCTTCTACTCATTTGTACACCAGCCAAACTAACTCAAAACAGCCGGTTATTTTCCTTCAAGATTCAAGAAGATAGTTTCTTATTTTGTTTATGATTTTCATCATCCAAACATACATTCAATTAAATCAGGAATTAAAAATGAGGCTGCTTCTGCTTACATACATACTTTCATCTCCAAGTGCTGTTAAGAAAAAAGAAGGAGAGGGCAGGATGTGTTTTGAAGCAGATGTTCATTCACTGGTTTGCCACAGTCCTTTCTATGGAGTGGGGTCAGGATGGCAGTTAAGACTAACCTGAAGTCCAGCTGCCTGGATTGTAAACTTAAGTCTATTGCTTATTAAATGTGTGACCTGGTACAAATTACCTGCCCTTTGTAGGTTTTAATTTTTTCAACTATTAGATAAAATAATAACAATATCACTCTCCTCCGGTTGTACTAAAAATTAAATAAGCGAATATTTTCATAGCACACAGTACTTCCAATGTTTTAATATGGATGACCATTTTCTGTTGGGCCATATACAGGGTTATGTCCTGTGTAAGTTTTCTAGCTTCTGAAGGCATCTAAGTTTGTAATTTCTGATTTGAAATGGTATTGGCCTTGATGGCAAGTAAAGATGGTACTTCTTGACACTACTGGTACCTGTTAGAAAGTAATTCTTCAAGAGTCTCTGCTCTTTCTGCCTATACTGTCACAAGACTAACTGCTCTTTGTTTTACTCTGTCTTAGCAAGGATGTTTGTGTAGTCAGTAGCCTTTGAAGACAAGAAAGGCTTAGGTATGTTTTCAACCCGTAATACTGATAAAAAGCTTGGGGACCAGATGGCGGTGCAGTAATAACACAGTACTCTGAAATACTGGGCCCACACAAGTTCCCGTCCCAGAGCTTCCTTGTGCTCATCCTTGATTTGGGCTTGTTGAGTCTAGTGGTAGCATGAAGACCCTTTTAGGGGTTTCTCTCTTAGACGAAATAAATTTGAACAACCAACCAAACAAAACTATCTGGGTTCCTGAACTCTGGTCCTACTGTTGCTTCACTTTCCTAGTAGAATATAGGCCATTGCTGTCATTTACTGCCTTTCTAGATTAGAAACTCTAGAAAGTGATTTGAATATTCTATAAAATTTGTGCTAAACTTGTAAATTAAATATTATCATCATCTTGTATGTGACTACAAATGAGACTATCAGGAACTAAATAGTACATTCAAATCACAAATTCTTGAGTGAGGTTCAGACAGGATATGTTTAAGTAGGACAAAGATTTAAGAACTCTGATGTCAAACATAGAATCGATAGCTTATATGGGGCACTCACCTCAGTTATTTATCTAAGAGTAACAGAAAAATATCATCTTTGAAATAATAACGAGGTCTACCTGTGTGATTGTTCAGGACATCCTATAAAATTGTATATTGAAGGCACTTGAATTAGTACCTGGTTCTAAAGTTAGCATGTAATAAATTTAGTGTGGGCTGAATCAGTATAAAAGAGCCTGAATAGACAAGAGAAGAGATTCAAACAGGAAAAGCCCAGGCCCAGATGGCTTCACTTATCAATTGTACAAAACTTTTAAAGAAGAACTAACTCTAATTCTAACCAAACTCTTCCTAAAGCTTCAAAAGGAAGGAATCCCTTCCAAACTCATTTTATAAAACTTCTGTTACCCTGATATCAAAACCAGACAAGGACATAACCAAAAAAAAAAAGATAATTACAGACCAATATCCCTGATGAATACTGATAAAAAAAAATAACACGATATTAGCAAATCCAGACAAGGACATAACCAAAAAAAAAAAAAAAGATAATTACAGACCAATACCCCTGATGAATACTGATAAAATAATAACACGATATTAGCAAATTGAAACCAATAACATATCAAGATTATACACTATAACCAGGTAGTCTTTATTTGGGGGATGCCAGGATGGCTTACCATATGTAAAACAATAGATGCAATACACTACATTAACAAAAAGAGAAATGTCATCTGAGTATACCTATAGATGCAGAAAAAGCACTTGATAAAATACAACATCCTTTCACAATACAGACTCTCAGCAAACTTGGGCTAGAAGGAGCGTTCCTCAACATAATGAGAGTCATATATAACAGACTCACTGCAAACATCATACTGAATGAGGAAAAGCTAAAAGTCTTCTCATTAAATACTGGACCAAGACAAGGCTGCCCACATTCTCCACTCCTTTTTTAACACAGTGCTGGAAGTCCTAACCAATGCAATCAGACAAGAGAGCAAAATAAAAGGCATTTAGATAAGGAAAGATAAAGCTAAACTGTCTCTATTTGCAGATGACAAGGCTATATACACAGAAAACCCAAAGGAATCCATGCAAATAAAAAACTCCAAGAAATGATCAATGAATTTAGTAAAGTTGCAGGAGACTGACTGACTAAATTAGTTAATTAATTTAGTGGGCTATGTGGGGCCAGGTGATGGTAAGGCAACTGGAACGACATGGGAGGAGTCCTGGGTTCAGGTTCCAGGACTTTCCTGTACATGCCACACACACATATTCTCTTGATCCCAGCCAGCTGAGATAGGATGGATCACAGCATGGGGACCTGTTGAAGGTGCCTGCCTGCCCGCTCTTAGTCTCTCTCTCATGAAATAAATAAGTAAAACTGGGGCCAGGCAGTAGCATGGTGGTTATCATGGCTGGATCCCACAAGGCTTATTGGGCAGCTGTAGTCTGACTCCATGGCTTGGACAATACACTGTGTGTGTATGTATGTATGTATGTATGTATGTATACTCACTGTAACTGTATGTATATATATATATATGTGTGTGTGTGTGTGTATCTACACACACACAAGCATACTCACTGGAGACGGGGGGGAGGGGGGGGAGAGGTCACCCCCGTGTGTGTGTGTGTGTATCTACACACACACACGCATACTCACTGTAGACAGGGGGGTGAGAGAGAGAGGTCACCCCTCCAAGGGGTATGGTCATCACATAGTCTACAGTCCATGACTGTCATGGGTATGTATGCCCATAATCCCTAGAGGGAATTGGAGAAGAGATTGTCTTTTGCGGGGGGGAGGGGGGGGAGAGGTCACCCCCCCAAGGGGTATGGTCATCACATAGTCTACAGTCCATGACTGTCATGGGTATGTATGCCCATAATCCCTAGAGGGAATTGGAGAAGAGATTGTCTTTTGGCTATCCCACTGAGGGGTTTGCTTTCTCTCTGTCTCTCTGTGTGTCTCTCATTGAGCATATGACAAATTTTAGAAAGTAAAATTAATAACAAACTTAATGGGAATTAGTGTTATTTTCAGTACTAAATGTACATAATCTATAAACGAAAGTGATATTTATTTTCTTTAGTTTGCAAGAAAAAGAATGTAGCCTTAGATTTAAGCTGCTTGCCCGAAGTTGAACAGCTGGTGCATGATGGAGCCGAGATTCAAAGCCCGGCAGCTCACCAAGATTGCATAACGTAGCCCTCCTAGAAAGCTTGCAAGTGCCTTGGAGTGTGAGGCTGTGAGCTTTCCAACAATGTGTTGCTTGGTAATTACTCTGGCACACAAAATACAGTCCACAAACGTTAGGTCACCTTCACTACATTGTTGTTTATTTCACTGTTACATAAGCAGGATATGGTAAATCCATTTTGATATTTACCCTGGGTATTTCTGGAATGTATAAGAAGTGATTTATGAAAAGGTTTTTGTGTGTGTTTTATTTTCCCCCATGTTTATCACTTCCATGCTAGATCATTACACCTTTTCTTAACAACTGTAAAAACTTAGTTAAATATTAACTTCTATTTCCTTATAATTCAGTGATTATAATAAACCACAGTTCCCTCGTGTATATCTGTTCAAGTCAAAATTTTGTTACAGGAAATCATGATTGATTCATTTTAATCTCCTTTAAAATCAGTTGTAATGGCTGTTTATTGAGGTCATGGATTACACAGACCAGCCTCTAAGGATGCACTGCACATATTTAAGTGATATAAATTAAGTCAAAAGTATGTAAATGCAGATATTAACTTTTAAATTCTTATTTAGAGTTAATGCCCTTAAAACATACTGTTATGTATACCTAGAAAGACAGCACTCAGATGAATTCTATCCGTTCCTTTCTTTTAACCATTGAGCTTGCTCTTATTTCTCATTTATGAGCTAACTCCCTCACATTCATCTTCCAAAACCAAGCAACAAATCATAGCTGATCATCTCTGCACTTATAGGTGGTTTCTTATATGGTAATTGAATAAAAGCAAAACAGAAACAAACAAAAACTTTATAAATGAGGGAACAATGATTTTTATTATGATTGCAAACTCATTTTAAACTACATGTTAGATCTATGTAGTTGCTATAATCACATAAAGCAGCCACTAGTCTACTAACCAAGATTTCTATTTAATATGGTACACACACACACACACACACACACACACATGCACACACCTACAGAATGATGCAAGAATTTTGTAGATAATAGAAAATTAAAAATAATTCCTGGGCTAATAGATGGCATGCAGGTTAAGGAAGCTGGATTCCACATGGCCAACTGTGCAGTTCAAGTCCCAGACCCAGTAGCTTGAAAGACACATTGAGTACTTGTGCATGCATGCCCAAAATCCCCAGAGGAGAAAGGAGGAGGAGGGATCATGGCACGACCATCACCCATGGAGTGTGCTTACTCACTTCTCTTCTCTCTCTCTATCCAGCAAGTGCACATGCTCTATAGCAGACTAAATAATAGTAATAATAATAATGACTCCAAATTAGCTGAAATTTCACTTTGGAATGCCTTGCAGAACTTTAGTGCCTCTAATGGTTTTTCCTGTTGGCTGTGGTCTTTATGAGGCTCAGAAATGAAGGAACCGATTACTTGTAGATCAGTTTTCCATTTGTGCCTGTCTGAATGGAAAATCGTTTCCCATATTTACTTATTTAACTAATGATTTTCTGCTTCAGTTATATCAGATCAGTTTTGAATTTCTGAAAACAGTACAAGACAGAGAAAGACAAACCAGCAAAATTGACTTAAGCACATACCATATATATGAAAGTGTTAGTTTATTCATTTAACAGACAGCTCACAGTACTTAGTGGGCTAAATAATGGATCATAGGTGCCTTACAAATGATTATGGGGAAAATTAACATTGCTCCAAACAGAAATCTCAACAGTTATTATTTTGTGATGCCTAGCATTTTATTTTTCTCAAAATGGTAGCATGCCCAAAATCCCCGTATATGTGTATATGTATATATATATATATATGTGTGTGTGTGTGTGTGTGTGTGTGTATTTTTTTTCTCTTGCTATAAGACTCATTTGTTCGTGGGAGAAACAGAGAAAGAAAGAGAGAAATCACCCCCTGGTGGGACGGCCACGCTGCAATCCCTTCTCTTAGGATCTTGGTCGCATACACACACACCTGGTGTGAGTTTACATTGCCGGGTCTGGGACTCGAACCTCGGTTGACTAAGTGGGAGTCCAGCAATGTAACCATTTCGCCATCTGCTGCTCCCTGGTAAATATATTTTAATTGCTGCCAGTCTTCAAAACTACTACCAATAATCACCATAATTTATCTATCATTTTCTGCATACTTACGCTATGATAGACACTAGGCTAAGTACTTTACAGTATTATCTTATGAAATTAAACCCTCACAGTCAATACCATGATAATTCTTACTCAAGGGATAAAGAAGCAGTAATAAATGGAGTTTAAATTGCTTTTTCAAAATCAAATACTTCATGAATGTGAAGGTAGTATTAACTCCAAACACTGCTACCCCACTATAGTCACAGGATTCAATAAAAAACTAAAGAAACTACTGTTCTTGAGCTTGCTTTATATCCTTTGTCACAATAAGTCTCAGATGTGCTAAAGGATGATTCAAAACTTCTGCCCTGATGATCACGTCCTGTCCACCCAGCTGCTGCTAAAGCAACAGCCTTGATGTGTACAAGTCTGCTCTGTGATATGGTCAATGAAATGAACTTCTGTGCTGGGTGATGTATCACTTTCTGACCATTTCTGACTGTCTCTCTGGCAAGCACACAGACCCTTATGTGCCCTTTAAGAAATACCTCGTGGCAGGGGCATCCTGCAGATGGAGAGATAGTTACATTGCTGGACTCCCACATAGTCGACTATGGTTTGAGTCCCAGATCTGGTGACTTGAAACTCACACTGGGCATGGGTGCATGCATGCCCCAAATCCCAAGAATGGAGAAAAAGAGATTGTGGTATGCCCATGTCCCCTGGAGGATAATTTTTTGCTTTCTGTCTCTCTGGCAAATGCATGTGCACTAGACCAAAAATCTCTTTAAAAAAAAAAAAGTTAATCCTTCATGGGCTGGCTCTATAGCAGTGACTAAGTGCTGCTAGTAGGGAACCAGAGTCCACGTGGTTGACCACGGTTTGAATCCTAGCCCTGGCAGCTTGAAAATCATGTTGGGGGTGTGTATGTACATATGCAAAATTCTGATGAGATAGAGAAATGGATGAAAAGGGTTGTACTGTGACTAAGCCCACTGGGGCTCTCTTCTCTCTTTCTTTTTTTTTGGTGAGGGAATGTGCCCTTTGGTAATAAAAATAATTAAAATAAATAAATATCCTTCATGTTTGACTGGAACTTCAGAAATGGTCTTTAGACATTAGTTTACCATCTTCCCAGGTTGCTTGCTTCCTTGGCAAAGCCACCTTTCCTTTCCACTCTCGTTTCTCTAGTACTGGCTTCTGAGCAGTGAGCTGCTGAACTTAGGTTTGGTGCCAGATTCTGGTAACATTACCACAGTCACTTCCAGGGCCATGTTTATTCCTCATGCTACGTGGCCTCTATTACATGAATTATCCATGGAACTCCTGGGAAGTAACTATGAAGGCAAGAGTATTGAGTACTGAGTCACTTTTGCCTCTTTTGGCAATTCATAAAAATGTACAATTCTCAGTGCTTCAGTAAAGCAGAGCTAGTATTTCACAGAGTTGCTAGTTCCTCAGTTTTATATTCATTGCTGTTGGTTCTTCATTAGCAAGATGGTTAGCAAGTTACATTGCCATGCCAAAATATTGTCTCTACTAAAATGTATAAACACCAGGCCCATCAGGTGGCATGGTGATTAAGACTTCCATATGGCCAGCCGGGGTTTGAGTTTCAGACCTGGTGGCTTGAAACTCATGCCAGGTGCCTGTGTGTGCATGCCCAAAATTCAGAGAGGAGAATGGAGGAGAAGGGATTGCGGTGTGGCCCCCCACCCCTGATGGGTGATGTATTGCTTTCTGACCCTGTCTCTCTCTATATATGCACATATTTTCATATATGTGCATATATAGAGAGAGACAGTACACAGACCCTATAGCAAAAATCTCTAAAATACATATATACACATATATATACATATATACAAAATACATATATATGTATATATAATACATATACACACATATGCATACGTATATGTATATATGCACATGTATGTGTGCATATGTCAATGCATGCATCTATGAAAATATGTGTATACATACACATGTATGTATAGATGAGATAACGAAACTCTGATTATTTAATATTGCCCTACAGTACAAGTAATTTTTATTCCAAACACTCTTAATTTTTACAAGCATTTTAGGCCCTTTTTTTTTCCTTTGAAAATGGTCAACCCTTTTTTTCTTGCTTACACATAACTGACAATTCTGCCTCTTGCTTTGGAGAAAAAAAAGGGAAACCATCTAAGGAAAACGTCTTCTAGAATTAAACACACAACCCTATCCATATCTCCATTTGTCTTCACTCTTCCTGACATGCTGCCAACAGCTCTGCCTTTTCCTACGCAAGTGCAACCTACCCAGAATTTCTCACATTCTCTGAAATGCTGAATAATTGACAACTCTCCCTTGGGTAGTCAGCCTCTTAACTGGTTCACTTCTGTTGGCTTACACATGCTGTGGCTAAGGGTGGTGCTATCACCCTGTGACCTACATTGGGGAGGGAGCCACCCCCTTCTCTAGTCCGTCTCTCCATATTTTGGAAGTATTCACTTGATTTGCTTTAGGAAATGATGCATCGTTTCCTAAGGCAGAAGGGATAAGCACTTACATATTACAACTGTTTAAAATCTCACTTTGAAATCCAGTTTCTAATCTGTAAGAAAACCAGAGTTAAACCCTATGACAAGATAGAAATCAGGAGGAGTACTAAGGGACCAGGCACATGAGGTCCTCACTTCTGGGACTTTTCCGCTAGGACCAGCCATCAGTTGAACATAGCTGTGGACGACCCCACTGATGTATCATGTAAAGTACATAAATCATTCAGCCAAGTCTTGGCCAATGTATAGACTCATAGAAATGTGAAAAATAGCAAATGATTGTTGTTTTAAGCCTCTTCATTTTGAAGTGCCTGGCTTGGCAGCAATAAATAACTAAGGTGAACATGCTAAAATATTTTCAGTTGAACGAAGAAAGAAAAACCTAACAGAAAAACACTGACACATAATTTGAGATCTTATTCCATTACCATATGTACACCCCATTATAAAAAAAAAAAGTTCTCAAAACAATTTTCATCACACCCTAAAAATTTCACAATTATAAATTCTATCTTTAGTTCACATACAGACGCCTTCTTCTCGTGTCATTCCAAGAACAATTCTACTGCAAGGGAAAGATGACAAATGCTAACCTTATATTTCTCTTCTTGTTTTAAATGATCTTTTAAAAATACTGAAGTCTTCTTAAAGAATCCCTCTTTGAAATATTGACATTTCCTTCATTTGTCCTTGTTTCATGATTTTCTCTTCTTACCCGTCAGGTTTAGGAGAGGTTTTTGAAACTTTATCCACCATCCCCCCCATACTGAAATTATTTATTCAAATTTCCACAAAGATCCCTCCTGGATTTCCCCATCTTTTTCCTTCTGTCTCACTGTCTAGGATCTAATTTCTAATGTTGCCGTTTATGTTGAAATGACTTATGAGTATCTTCCAAATCGTTCTTACTTCAATGAAAATGATCCCCATCACCTAATTTTGCAAACTGAAATTCATTGTTCATGTCTTTCTTGAACTTTTTGTCAATACATTTCCAAATCTCTAATTTTACTCCTTAAATATTTTAAACTGTCCACTTTCTCCACGACTACAACCCAAAGTGAGATCTTTTTAGTGAATATTTAGTATACCACTTGTGCTCACTGTACCAATTCTGTTTGCTTTTTCAAAGAAATTTTTTTTTGCTATAGGGTGCATACAGTAGCCTGAGAGAGAGACAGAGACAGAGGGAAATTGAGAAATCGCCCACCAGGAGGGATGGTCATATTATACTTCCTCTCCACTCTTCTCCCTCAGGATTTTGGACATGCACACACACATAACCAGTGTGATTTTCAAGCCATCAGGTTCAGGACTCAAGCCACATCTTCAGCCACATGGGATCCAGTGCTTTAACCACCACTCTACCTGATGGCCCTGATCTGTTAAAGATTAAGTTTAGGGGGACCAGCAGTGAGCATAATGCCTATGTCTCTGAACTCCCATTTAGTCGACCATGGTTTGAATCCCAGACCCAGTGGCTTAAATTCACACCAGGCGCATGTGTGTGTGTGTGTGTGTGCCCCAGATCCCAAGAGGAAAATGGAGGAGAAGGGATTGTGGCATAGCCGCCACCCATGGGGGGTGATTTCTTGCCTTCTGTCTCTGTCTCTGTCTCTCTCCATCTTTCTGGCACCCTACAGCAGAAACCTCTCAAAAAAAAAGATTAAGTTTAGGCACTCAAAAATCTAACGAGAATAGAAAACAAGAAACATGCCTGAAATTTATGTTTCTGATATAAAGTGAGATGTTTGACACCCAAAGGAGATAAAGACATTACTCTTAAGAAATGTTTCAGAATGCGGCATGTATTTTAGCATGTGAAGTGATAGATTATCTACTTGGAATATCACCTCAATCTTTTCCTTCATGTTCATTATGTGATAATGTTACTAAAAACGGAATTGACACCCAGTTTGTAGAAGTGATATGAACAATTTCCTCAAAAGTGAGAATTCTGAAAAAGGAATAAACGGCTCAGCCTTTATATGTGTGTGTGTGTGTGTGTGTGTGTGTGTGTGTGTGTATAAATAAATATATAAAACTGCATTATTAACAAGCTCTCTACATACCAAGTGAAAAATTAGGCTTCCCGGAAACCACAAGATGAATTTATCTAATCATGTCCCTATTCCGTTTTTTGTTTTTTGGTTTTTTTTTTTTTGGTTTGACTTGTTTTCTTACAACCAAGTGTATTTCTTCTTTTCAGAAAGCTTTTAAACTATCTGATCATAAAGCAATTCATTGGTGACAGATAGTTATTTGGCCTTCTATTTTTGCAAATAGTCAGAGATACCAAACTATGGTTTTAAAATTGTCCTTCCTCAGCTTGGCAGCTATGTGAATTCTCATTAAATTTGCCTGTAATATTTATGACAGAATGCATGCATGAGAAAACCTTTTGTTAATGGTATGTATATATTGAGGTCTACAAGAAAACCTGTTTGCGGATATAAATATAGCCAAGAATACTGAGAAATAGTACTGTGATGGTAAATCTATGCTAGGGCTGCAGAGCTCTGTTTTAAATTATAGCAAAACTGACATGCTTATTCTTGACATACTCATCAGACCATGATTAATATATAGTTCACTTTTCATCATGTGGAGAAAAAGATGGGATTATGGTTGAACTCTAATTTCTGTCTTGTGTGTTGGTTGCATGACAGAAATAAAGATAGGAAAACTTCAGGAATCTTATGAACGTATATTCTTCAAGATGATACACGCTTAGTAGGAACCACTATAGATAGAGTGCAAATAAAATAACTTCAATTCTTTTTCCCATAAATAAATGATCAATGGAGAATGAACTTGTTTTTTGTTTCTAAGAAAGACTTCAACTCCTGTATGAAGGTTCTATTGAAATATGGACAATGTTTGAAGGATTTAGCAGGTCTTTAGTGAGTACAATTTTATACTTAGGTTCAGTGGAGAAGAGTGAGCACCGCCAGCAGCACAGGGGTCATGCCATGGTCTCAAATGCTGGATGCACATGGGAAAGCACTGGGTTCATGTCCCGATGCTTCCCTGTACACTTCAGGTGAATATGTGTGTGCATGATCAAGTCTGGGGGGGAGTCAATCACAGCATGGGGTTGCTATTGGGGCTATCTGTCACTGTCCCTATCCATTATAGAAGAAATAGGTAAATGGACTTGCAAAAAGGAAGAAGAGTCGATTGATACCAGAAATAACCTTATTTATGATTTTCATAGTTGCAGATAGTAAGCTTTCAAAAACTTTTAGAAAATATTATTAAAAGTAATATTTTGGAACCAGTAGTTGGCATAATGGCTGTGTATCTGGACTCCCACATAGTTGACTGTAGTTCGAGTCCTGAACTGGGTGGCTTAAACTCAAGCCAGGTGCATGTGCATGCATGCCCAAGAGCCTGAGAGGAGAATGGGGGAGAAGCGATTGTGGCATGGCCATAGCCCCTAGGGGGTGATTTCTCACCTTCTCTCTCTCTTTCTCTGTCTTTGTGGTGAATGCATACACACTATAACAAAAACCTCTCCAAAAAAAAAAAAAAATGAGTAATATTTTAAAGACGTTTTAAGACTCTTGTTGCCTTTATTTGACCATTGTTTCTTCTTCAAAAGTAGGTTTTATTGGACCCTAATTTTTGTATGCTACTCAAAACAAATAGATTGGTACATAATATTTGTGCATATGTAGGTAAACAATTTAAGGAAAACGTGCATATTCTACTTTCTCATTTGACAAATTTAACAAAACTTTTTACAAAACAGCATCATCATAAATTCTGGTGAACTGACTAAAGGAAAAGATGTAATTCCATAAGGTAGAAAAGCTTGACAAGGTAAGGTGTACATTTTAGATAGCAAATTATACTAATAGATAGGTGTACATATACATATCACAAAATCTGAATCTTACTACAGAGGCTACATTGTTAATCAGAATTATTATTATTTTTTTAATGTTTCTTTTCTCCAGAGGGCACAAGTGCTCACCAGTGAGAGAAAGTGAGAGGGAAGGTGAGAAATAACCCCTGCAGGGGGTTGGCCACACCACAATTCCTCCTCTTCCACTCTCCTCCTGGAATTTTGGGCATGCATGCATTCATGTCTGGTGTAATTTTTTTTTTTTTGGTCCACTCTCTCTCCCCCACCTTTTATAAGGTTTTGACATAGGGCATGTGTGCTCACCAGAGAGAAAAAGAGAGACAAGAGATAAAGAAAAGTAAAGTGAGAAATCACCCCTCCACCTCTCAGGGAGGGTGGCCATGCTGCAATCCCTATTATTCCATTCTCCTCTCAGAATTTTGGGTGCATATACTCATGCACCTGGCATGATTTTCAAGCTGCCAGTTCTCAGATTTGAACTGCGGTCAGCCATGTGGGAGTACAGTACCTTAAGCACTATGCCACCTCCTGACCTTTATTAGAAATTTTGAGAGAGTAGACTTCAGTTTTTGAATTCACCAACAGTACAGGTTCTTAGGCTAAAAATTTGAACTGCCAGGCTGAATATTTATTTTTAGAATAGAGCCACATTCTGCTCACAGATCTAGATATAAATATTCCTTTATTAGTTTTCAGTGTGGACTACAGAGATTTAAAGACAAATTCTCTGGAAAGTGAATGATTCTACTAAAGTTAAATTATAATAAGTGGAAATCAAATTGTAATCATCAGTTTATAAATATGAATTCAAGACATGGAAGTTTTATCTTTGCCACAGCATTTATTCCAGCCCGAGCCCAAAGGCAATTACTATGAACATTTTCACTGCTTTCAGTCAGATCTGTTCTGATTTTGATATTCTTGTTTAATCTTCAGGAGACAGAATCATTTCTGAATTCCTGGTGTAAGAGGGACATTAATAAAGTTCATGCATTTCTAGATCCCCACTGAATACAACCTATCACAAAGATGGCATATAAAAGCCTTTTTATTAAATTATCAAACAAATAAACGATTGAACAGAAAGTGATTTGGAGGGCCAGCCTTGATATCCTATTCATTAAAGGAATGGTTCGAATCCACCATGGTCCCTGCCCCAGCTATTTGAAACACAGGATCCTGATAGGCTAGAAATATGGAGGAGATAGGTTTGTGGATGACCATGTCCCATTGGAGGGTGCTTTTGCACATGCGCTCTCTCTCTCTCTGGCTCATCCACAAACCTTCTGGCAATTTGTAAAAAGAACAAACTTTTTTCAACTGAGTAACAATTTTTTGGAAAACATCCTCAGTGTCCTAGGTCTCCAATATATGTATAACTATTAAAATATACCAGCTCATAGCTTGCTGCCCCCAACTTTAACTTTGAACCATACATTCATTTGCCATCTTGACACCCGACACTGTATAAAAACCATACTTAACTATACAAATAAGTCATCAACTTTCCACTGCTTTCAAAGCACTCAGTTCCCTGAAAAGCAAACAAAGGCCAAACGGGGTATTTCACATGACTGGGCACTACAACTGGTTGAATCCTGGTTGCTTTGCAAATTTATTAGTGCAAATAGACATGAGAAGGAATTGGATCAAACAGTGCTCGTAATTAAGTACAAATTTCTTTAAAGTCCTAAGTGAAGGCCGTAGTAGTTTTTGTACGGTATCTTGTATGAGCGCTTTTTTATGAACATTTTCTTGTGCAATATAACCATCATCAATATTCTGAGATAAGTTTGATCTGTGTCATAATTTTTCAGATGTAAAAAATGAAGTGCCTTGATATTTCTTTCTGTGTCTGTCTCTCTCATGTTTCGAAAGTTCTACTTATTAAGAAACAAACCCAACCACTGTCATTATAACCACTTAGGATGAGCAGATCATTATAAACAATATTCTGGTGCTCATAACAAAGGTATAATAAAAACTACACATTATTCAATAACTTCATTTTCGGAGTTCTACATACCTACACAAGCAAATGGAGCATTTGCATGCTGATGTGTAGAATGAGTAGTGACTAAACAGAAGGGAAACCTGGAAATAAATTTAATTACCTAGACAGTTTGTTTTATTGAGTTTTCTCTCTTCCGTTTAATAAATGGATATAAAACTGCTATGTAGAAAGTAAGATAAATGGAAAGATCTGTAATCATTAACACAGCAAAATGGATGCTCTGCTGTAAAATATCTATCTTAAAAACAGTAGTTATGTTTGCCACAAACTGCCTGCACAAGGGGAAGCTTACAGAGAGTACTAAAAGTCTTATTCGAGAATATCAGTTCTTACAGATGTCATGAAGGGACCATAAAAATACATTTCTGCAACTGCCTCCATCTCATTAGCCTCTCTCAGATCACTGCTGTATTTCTAGGGTAAACGGGTGTTCTTGCTAATTTTTTTGTTCATTGTCATACCAAAAGAAGAAAGAAAAGTTTTAATACATCAAAACTATTCATTTCACCGTTCGCTTTTCCAGTTAATTTCATGTCCTACGAAACCGCACAGGGGTTTTGGCACTGGTTGTAGCATTCAACTGCATTTTAAGTGTCTACAGAAGATGCAACAACATCATTACCTTGAATTAAAGTGCAAGAAGGACTCTCTATTGGGAGCATTATGGTATCCTACATGAAGAAAATAATTCATGAGTACTCTTCATAAAATTAGCTTTATTTCTTCCTTCTGGAATAAATGATGGAACATTCTAAAGAATATGTCCTAAATCAGTAGCAAGCTGCCCCTCCTAAATCTCAATAACTGTCTAGGGTAATCTTCGACAGCTGGGTGCTATTAAGATTTGTTCTAATGGTAACAATGTGGAATACGCGAACACAGGGCTTATTGCCACTTATCCAGCAGGGGCATGAAATGAGGTGACATGGTAATGAGTTGATACAAATGACTTTTGTAACTTTCACACTGCTACCAGGCTGAGGCAGGCAATCAGAGGAAAACTATTGTCTGCCTTTCGTGATGGTTTTAATGTGTTCCATTTGATTTAATACCGCTGGTAGGCAAAATGCGAAAGGAAAGTAGGTCACTGCCTTTTTGCTTTGCTCAGATAACAAGGCACTACTTACCTGGTGTATCCTAAGAGTTATATTTACTTTTGCTGATGACGAAGATATATATTACGTTAGGAATTAGGCTACTCATCGTAAAGACAGTTATCCAATACTGCTAAGAATAATTATTAAGTATCGTAAGGAAAAAAAAAACCTTATTTATAAATAACAAAGTGTATTAATATAAAAATGAATATTACAGCTTCCCTAGAAGTAAAACAGTCATAGAGATCATTAGCATTATCACTTGGCAATATCTTAAGTTTTAGAAGTGGGATATAGTTGGGCACATAGGTACTGGTCACCTTTTTATAAGTTTATCAAGATAAACTTCTATTTGCCAAGATTAGTTACATTAAAGAGAAAGGATATTTTGGGGCAAAATCTTCCCTTTTTCTCAAGTTGACCTTGGAATAAAAACTTAGCTTAGAATAATTAAACTTGAAATATCTAAAATGCTGAGCTCAGTAGTAAAATATGTCACATTTGTTGGCCTAACCCTCATTTTCCTTGCAGCTCTTGTTGACTTTATTATAAACGTCATTCTTTATAAACCTAAGTACAGAATTAAAAATCAGTATCTTGATTTAATGTTTTTTTTTTTATTGGTAAATGACAAACAGGGAACATTTACATTTTGCAATGATTTCATATGTTTTTGTTGGGCTTCCAAGTGTCATAGCAACTTAATGCATTTTGGAAAAATCACTGTAAAGGATAGCTTCTGTCATACTGGCAATGTTGAATGCATTCAAAAATTAAAATAGTATGCCATCGACATGACTTGTGTGTACCTTTCTTCTCCCTCCATTCTAGCCTAGAAAAGGCAGCTGCGTGTGAAATTAATTAGGTAGATGTTGCATGGGAATGCTCATTTGTGGGTAGGAAACCAGTTCCCGCCATATGCTTAGAAGTTCCGGGAATGTGACAAGCTGGCCTTTGAGTCTGTGCCCTCCCTGGGAGGCAGAGTCAAAACACGCACAGCTGGGACAAATTGAGGGCAGAACTGCCACCACCATCTAGCAAATTCTCTGTCCCACAGCTTCCTGTGGAGAGATTATATTTTCTTTACAAAGAGCGTTAGCTATTTACCCTCCATGGGCAGCTTCTCAGCCAGGGACAGCAGGCCTTATGCATTCATCATAATGAGATAGATTTCTGTTTGATATAACAGCCTGGCTGGAGACAAAAGAGATGGGACAGAGGTAGGGGAGTTCAGTCCCCTTTGCTTTTATGTGGACAATTAAAGCTTCTTTTCAGGGCAGTAAAAAAAAAGTAATTTCCTATATAGTAAAATTCAGGAGAAGAATTCAATTGCATCTCATGGGGCTTCTACAGAGCACATAACTAAAAAGCAATATATAAAATACTGATGATGTTAGAATATGGGTTATGCAAACTCAAAGTCAAGTTTCAGAAGTTATGAGAAAACCCTGTTCTAAAATATCTCTTATTAATGATTTCAACTTAACCTCAGGCCTCGTGGGGAGTTTGAACACTATATAAAACCGTTAGAGAAATTTTATCCAAAATGTGAGGGTATGTAAAACATTTTTTGATTTACAATACAAGCTATACTAAACTTTTACTTTAGTGGTAGTGGAGGGGTGCATTTTAGTGATACTCCAAACATAGGATATCATCCTTTAGAGCAAAGTTGTACAAAACGCCCAAAGCACTGAGTGAATTCTATTTCATCAGAACACTTAAAAAATAAGGTAAAAATGAGACTATTAAAGGATAGTAGATAAAATGGAACTAGTATAATTAAGGAAAAATAAAGTACATCACAGGTAGCTAAGTTAATTTTATTTTCCAAACTTTTGCTTCAGTTAGGTGTGCATGTGGGTTTGTATGTGTATATGGGTAGGTGGGGGCTTGAGTGTGTGATGTTTGTCATTTTTGGTTTCTGTAGGTTTTGGTTAAAAAATAAAGTTTGAACATCTTTGCTCCAGAGTATCAGAAAGTGCATATCTGATGGCTGAAAACCAGGGTATATTATAATGTCATGGGTAGAGAAAACAAACTCTACTTTAAATTCCAGCTCTAAACGTAATGTCACAAGGGCAGGTGTTCTGTACAGCCAGACTTGACCTGCAATCCAGCCGTGCTTCTACAGATCTACTCAACATGCTGCAAAGTGAGTAGCTGTAGAGATTCACTCATTTTACCATGCATAATTATCCCCCCGGGCAATGCACTGGAAACCAGCTAGGATAAAATATAGTTTTCTTCTCCATACAATGTATATTTATGGAATATCACTCTGGACTCAAGGCTTATGTTGCAAGCAGTAAAAGAGTAAATATTACGTATTAATCATTGTCAGTTCCTGATAAACGTACACTAGGGAGGGAGATATTTATTGAACAACAGAACTTTAAAGTCATATTAAGAGAGGATCTATACCTTCAGAGAGGTCTTGATCAACAGGCTATATACTCATTAGTATATGATAAATCAACTAATAAATTACAAAACAGTATCATGTGGTAAATATAAATACAGTGTCAAAAAGGAAGTAGACAGAAGTGTACGAAAGAATGAACCAGATAAGTGGTATTACTAAAGTACTATTTGAAATAAATATAAACCTACTAGAATTTGAATAATAAACAGAGAAGAAAAGTATGAGAAATAGGAGTGGTGAAGGCATTGAGGTCTGAACATATTATGAGGAGCTTAATAAGTTGTCTATTTCCACTAATAATTGTTCTTGTAAATATACAAAGATATATATTTTTATATGTATATATTTTTGGAGAGGTTTTTGCCATAGGACGCGTGCACTCGCCAGACAGACAGAGAGAGACAGAGAGACAGAAAGTGAGAAATCACCCCCCAGGGGGGATGGCCACATTGCAATCCCTTCTCCTCCATTCTCCTCTCGGGATCTTGGGCACGCACACACACACGCCCGGCGTGAGTTTAAGTCACTGGGTCCAGGACTTGAACTGTGGTCGACTACATGGGAGTCCAGCGACATAGCAATTATGCTAACTACTGGTCCCTATATTTTATATTTTAAATCATATGTTATGTAATATTAACTATGTACTATAAAATAGTAACTCACTAAGAAAATCTCTACAAAATAGTCATTTTAAATTACTTTGTTAAGCAGTTTCCTCTCAGGTACCATCCAGAACATTTGACAAAAGCAATCCCCTAGAATTTTCTTCTCATTTTATAGATGAGAAAAATGGGACCTGGAGTATGTAAGGAACTTGCCCAGTGCGCTGTAGCCAATAGTTGGAAGTTTAGCCCTGAGTGTGACATTTAAATAAATTTGCCGTTTTGTCCCTATTAAAGACCAGTTATAGTTATCTTTATCATCCATTTCCTATTCTTTGATTGGTACTTTATGTAGTCCTGTACATGCAGATGTTAGTAACATATTTCCATCCTCTTCAAAAATAAGTATGTGATTCATGAGTGATGAAAATCTATAAAATTCTCAACACTCCTACTCCTGCAAGCCTTCATTTTCCACAATGAAACACTGAATGCAAACTAAATTTGATTGTGCACCAGACAAGCAGATACAGCATTTTGAAGACTATGAAACAGTTTAATAACCAATACATATACTGAACTTTCCAAAAGGCAGGGTTGTAATTTAATTTTACTCATAGCTGTCAAGTACCAAAGACCACAAATAAGATAATAAATTCAAAAGAATATTAAAAATTAGATACCTTAAGTAGAGTACCAGGCAGATGTTTGCAAGATTAATAACAAGTTATTAAATTTCTGTGAAGCCACACAATACAGAAACAATGCTTCTAAATATAGTTTATTATTAACTTACGAACCATTCTGTGGCATTTTGATAGAAGGAATTGAGCTCATATTTTTCTGATGCTTCCAATTTTTTTTTGATGTTTAATATTAGAATTTTTCCAGCTTACCCTTTTCTTCTATTGTGCTTTACTAAGTACTTTCCTTTTTTGATCCTTAATACGGTCCGTAAATGTCCATATTATGTCACTTGCAACATGTTTCAAGTCTTAACTTTCCCGAGTTTCTGAGACCCTTCCCTTACACACAGTAAGGATAAAACATCGTCCTTCATGCCCATAGTCCCCTGTCCGTCTTGTAGAAACCAGCCTGACTGGGAGAAAACAACTCCCTTTTCACTGAGCACCTGCATTTCCCTATAAAATCAGCTCCTAAGATAACAAGGTATTTGAAACATTTTCACAGATACTTACCGAGTCTTTCCTGAAATCATATGCCTTGTTTAGCAATTCAATAGTTTTCTGTCATTTGTACAAATAAAGCAAAATGCCATGAGAATGTATTTATTGACTAATAACTTTTAAGACAGAAAGTATGGTAGCATGTTCTAAAAATAAACAGAATCTCCTGGAAAGTAGCGTTCAGTTTTTGGAAGACTGTGTCACACCTTTAAGACTCTTTAATTTACAAGATTTAAGCATGAGGTCTTGAACTTTCTATAATAAGTTCTGTCACTGTGCCAACAAAGGGATCAGAATAGATGGGGACTAGTTAAAGGTTAATGTTTGCATGCCACCCAGGTCATGGATAAATGTTTTATTTCTTTGGGAATCCCAACTTTCTTTGCTATAAATAATTAATTGCAAGCACTAGATGATAGTTGTTAAAGGTCATAAAGGAAACTGATTTTTAAGCATTCCTGTGAGTAGAATTGTGCAACTAACATAAACTACAGAAATATTGGTTCTACACCAACAACCAAACTGAAGGAGGGTGAAGGGAGAGAGCTTTCTGTTCATTCTTTGTTTGCTTACTTGGACCCCCCAAAACACTGCCTAAGTAGTTTGTTTTAATGTTCTGGTTTCTGTGGTCTAAAAATTGTGGTTTCTGTGGTGTAAAAATTGTGGTTTCTTTGGTGTAAAAATTTTCAGAAGACTACTGGCACTACATGTTCAATCAGTCTTTGCCTGTTTACTTTTTTTTTTTTTTTTTAAGAGATTTTCACTGTAGGGTGCGTGCGCTCGCCAGACAGACAGAGAGAGACATAGAGACAGAAAGCGAGAAATCACCCCCCAGGGGGGATGGTCACGCCGCAATCCCTTCTCCTCCATTCTCCTCTCGGGATCTTGGGCACGCACGCACACGCGCCCGGCGTGAGTTTTAAGCCACCAGGTCCGGGACACGAACCGCGGTCGACTACGTGGGAGTCCAGCGACATAGCCATTACGCTAACTGCTGGTTCCCTGCCTGTTTACTTTTTGAAATGCCCTTCTCACACCCATGGATCTTCTGTCTCCCTTCTTTTGCAATGGCTGAACAAAAAAAATCTTTCCAGAAGCTACGTGTTACTCATAGTGACTGAGTTTATCTAAACTCTACCCCACTTACAGAAACAAAAATCGAGTTAATTTAACATAAAAACAGTCACAGTAAAGGAGGGTGGGGGGGGAGCATGCCTTTAAAAACTCAAACATAGATATTATACACAATGTACTTTATGGAATATAATTCTTCCTTTCATTTTTCAAATTCAGAGAGGGAATATATGTTTGAAAATTTTGGTATGGTAGCCACAAAGCTAGTTACGAAAAGCATAACTGCTGCTAAATAATATTGCAAAAGGCGATAGATGTGGACTCGGCTCCCACGCTGGGCTCCAAAGAGCAACCCAATATGGCGTTTAACACAACAGCTGTGCTTTAGTTACTTGCAGGAGGCTCTTTAACCAACTAACCAATTAAGCCACAGGCAATTAAGTTGTCTCCCCACTATACTTTTATTTTCTGTAAATGCTGTTCAATCAGGTTGGTTGGAGTTCTCAGAACCCACTTTAGCTTGATGGGTGAGGGGGTTGTCTGATTTATGAATCATTCATTTTTGTTCTACTTTGCTTTTTGTTTTGCTCTGCTCACAAAAACTCTACTTGGCATACTTGGTATAAGGAATTTTCCTTTTAAACACGGTTCAGTTAGAGAACTGTCTCGATAAGACAGTACAGTTATAATATACTACAAATACCAACATGCATTTATTAATTGGCAATTACTTTTTTAAAGAATTATTTCTTTAATTTTATTTATTCATTCAATCATTTTCATTTGACCAGAGAAAGACAGACACACAGAAAGAAGGAAAGAGAGGAAGCAAGCCACCCAGTCCGGGACTCAAACTGTGGTTGGCCATGTGGGAATGTCCAGCGCCTTAACCACCATGCCACCTGCTGGCCCCGAGAATTACCTGTAATTTTTGAATTTGAGACTGCTGTCCTATCATAGTTTCTGTCATTGTATCACATTGCTTTATTTCAGCTCCTATGGATTTATGACTAAGAACACGCTCTTCAGAAAAAATTCAAATTCATGTGGACCCTGTGCATTTTCCCAGAATGTGAATGGTCATAAAGCCTCACTTAATAATTTGCTCTCTAATTGAAAACATCTGTTTAAGAAAAGATGATTTTATATAAGGTTTAATAACACTGTGCACAGAGTGGCCTCCACTCTGCAAAGCTGATACCATGACCCTGAATTAAACATCTGGGTAAGAACTTTGGGCCCCGTTCTAGAGATTAATGACCTCTGAGGAGCTGAAGGCATTTGTGGACCTCAGTTACCAATAAACCAGCTAACTCTCCTCTAAAGCTAGTCGATCAGTTTTCTTAATTCTTAGCAGAATGATTGCTACTTATTTCCGTTCCTCCATGAGTCATGAAATGAATGAATGTGTGTTTATTTCTGACGAGTAAGTTTTATTAAGTAACGCTTCATTTCCCATGTTCATTCACTAGACATATACCAGGGGACTTGATGCCAAGTAAGGTGTTCCTCTACATATAACAGAAAATCAACGGGGGCTTAAACAATTAGGTTACTTGTTCATCTCACACAATAAAAAATCCTGGAGATTGCCAATTAGGGAGGAGATGGTGGCTCACTGACATCTTAACATCTTAGGTTAGCGTGTAAATCAATTGCATTTTCCTTTAAATAATCATGGTGGAAGAAGAGAATGAAAAGGTAAGAACATTTCTACAAGTCTATGGAGTCTCATTTCAACATCATTTATATGCTAACTTCTTTATTGCGTATGACTGCTATGCCCGGTGACTTCAGTGTTGCTCGCCAATGTTATGGGCCGCCTCTATTAAGACCAGTCTAGGTGGGAGCCAGCAATGGCGCCTCTGGGTCTGGTCTACCACCTGGGCATTCAGTGTGAACAGGCTCTGCTTCTTTGGCTTTATCCAGCACTAGCTGCCTTTCTCCTCTGTCTTTAAGATATTGGTAAGAGCCGGAATACTCACCCAAATAGGGCAGTGAGTGGCAAAAATAATGGTAAATAGCTCTCCCATTGCTGAGGGTCCTCTAGACAGGGGGATTAGAATCTTCCAATT
>NW_006159867.1:1435115-1435848 GCF_000334495.1 Tupaia belangeri chinensis | reverse complement strand
AAAGCCTGAAGGTATAGTATAGTATTCAGCTGGGGCTTCCTGTTGATTGATCCCCCTGGGTACTGGCCAAGGCTGGCATTGTCCTGCTCTGAGCTCAGATCTTCCTCGACCAAAAGCAGCTCCCTACGTTATGTGAGGGGTAGACAGAGGGTCTGCAGCTCCCCACAAAGGGAGGTTATCTGTCTAGTTTGGGTGTTCAGGCCCTCCTGCTTCCACCAGCCCTGGGCTGAAGGCTTTAATGCATCTATTAGCCTCAGAGTTTCAACCACTTTCTCTGTTTGGCTATCAGAGTAAACTTTAAAACTCTTGTGACCCATCTGTGGTACTCACACAAACGCAAGACACAACTTACAATGTAACCAACTACAAAAAGCCACTGGTTAGGGTTAGGAAAGAAAGCATCCTTCAAATCCAAATGAGTCTAGTTTCCCTCAAGAGGAGCTTTCAGGATTTACTGTTACCACACAAAACTCAAATTACCATGTCCGCTTTACCAACTACAAAAGACCTACAGCTACAAACGTACACCCCAAAGCCAAGCAGGTTCACTTCCCATTCCCACAGCACCCCAAGGGCTCCTTCCACAGATCCCAAATGGAAACAGTTTTTGACTCACCGGTTTGCGCTCCAGTTGAAACGAGCATGTCTGCTCCCAGTCTCTATTCTTATTCCAGCCAATCCATGGGCAGCTCACCCGGCCAGCATCAGGAAAGTTCCCAGAAGCAGACTGCTT
>NW_006159867.1:1373062-1435084 GCF_000334495.1 Tupaia belangeri chinensis | reverse complement strand
GGAAATGTCCAGTGATAATTTCCACCTGTGAATCCTGCGCACAGTAAACGCCATTTGTTATTGGTCAAACCAAGTCCAGGGCCTGCTTCTCTAGTAGTCAGTGAAGGTGAGGCAGACGCTCAAAGAGGGAGTTTATATTGTAACTGGCTGTAGGGAGCAGTTCCTCAAGCTATCTCCAAACGCCCAACCTGTTCCTGGTATTTATAGGTTCAAGATATAAGCACATGCAAATCATTCCTCCCATGCTCAATCAGCATCAATCATTTGCTGGTGAATAACAATCCTGAATTCCTTCAAGTACTCATTCCTCAAATAGATCTCCCTCTGACACTGCACTCAAGCAGGTTGTTCTCATTTAGAGGTTGTTCTTAATGTTGAAATTGCTGCAGTCCTGCTAAACCTTAAACCGACTTATTATCATCCCTTCTCCATTCTATTGCCAGATTTGGGCACCCAGGCACACACGCCTGGTGTGGTTTTCAAGCTGCTGGGTCTGGGACTTGAACCACACAATGGGTTGTATGGAATCCACCTTCCTTAACCACCACTCACCAGCTGATCTGGATCTCGTATTTCTTACCCCAAGTTTCTTCAATGAATCCATTAAATAGAGCTGGGATTTTTATCACCACTCTTAATTCACAGCATTTTAATATCTTAATCTATGTACATGCATTGATATTACTGGGGTGTTTTTTTTTTTTTTTTTTTTTTTACTTAATTCTATTTCAGCCTTGTTTTCTGTCAGCATGAAGAAAAATGGCTTCCACCTCACCTCTGCATTAGAAAGATAAAGAAAGTATATCAAGCTGGCAGAAGCTACATCCTACCAGAATCCTAGCTGCAAGCGGGTAGTGAAATTTAAGGAAAGGAGCCAATTCAACTACTGCACATAAATACATTGACATTTTTCTAAGGAAATTTAAAGTTAACGATGAATTCCATCCTTTCGATTAAAGCAGTTAACTTCAAATAATACAATTTATTTCCAAATGATTCCTATTCTAACATGTCTAATATACTTATTTAGAATTTTATTTTCCTTTCATTTAAACCTCTTGAGGCAAATATGTGAATATTTACGGTTTAGCCAGCAAGTAATCCTTATAGTAATTATTTTTCTCACAATTGCTCCTTTCTTTACTGCTCTGAGCTTATTTTCTTTCTAAATTGTTTTTATTTTTATACATATATGCTATTTTTTATTTCAGTCATGATCTAGAGATAGTAAGCCATTTAAATTTTATTATTTGAAAACATCTTTAGTTTACAATCACCCTTCAAAGATAATTGAACTAGAATACCTGTCTAGCTTGGGACATATTTTTTCTAATGAACTGAAGGCATTATTCTACTCATACTGCATCTATTACTACTATTGGCATATCATTCTAAAAAAATCCTCTCATCGTCCTTTTAAAAAATGTATTTAATTGTATTTACTTATTATAATATTTATCATAATATTCTCAATTTGTTACAGGGCACATGTGCTCACCAGAGAGAGATGAAGAGATAGGGAGGGAGAGAGAAGGAGGAACCTGAGAAAGGCTGCCAGGTCTGGCTCCCTGTGGTCATGGTTGGCCAAAGGGAGCCCATGGTACCCACTAGTCCTTTCCTTCTTGTTTTACTTGTCTGTGAATTTTTTACATTATGACTAACATGTGCTAAAGGTAAATAGATCTATATGTGTCTGTTTATATATATGTTATATATGCATAATAAATATATGTGTAATATATAATATGTTACATAGATAATAAATATGTAATATAATATATATAATATATGTTATATGTATAAACAAACACATATAGATCTATTTACATTTCTATATTATTTTACATATTTATATATTATATATTTATGCATTTATATACATATACATATATATGAACTGTATTTCTAGGTCAAAATATCTTCATTCATTCTAACAAACCATACCTTCATTCCCTGTAGGAAATTCATAGCCATTTGAAATAATTATTGTTACTCAAAAACTCTTTAATTCTTTTTTAAATTTGCCAGAGGGCATGTGTGCTCATTGGAGAGGGACAGAAAGAGAGAGAGAGAGAGGGAAGAGAGAGAAAGTGGGAAAGCACCCCCTATGGGGAAGGATCACATTGCCATCTTTTTTCTCCGTTTCTCCTTCCTTCTTCTCCTTCCTTCGGGTGTTTGGGCATGCACACACAGGCATCCAGTGTGTTTTCAGGCCGTTGGGTTCAGCACTCAATTCTTGTACTTGGCCATGTGAGATCCAGATGCTCCACCATGCCATGGGCTGGCCCGTCTCTCTATATTCCACTTCTTATACTTGTAAGAGGCATAAGTTAGATATTCTCAAGCTAGCCTTTATATTTCGTTTATTTTTCATATATTCTATCTATATCTCTTTGTGGTAAATTATAAATGACTCCCTCGAATTTGTTTTATACCTCATCAATTTTCTTTTTTGAGAAAAAGAAGATTTAGCCCATATTATTCATTTTAATGATCATTACTTTTTTCTGTAGAATTCATATTTACTTCTTTTTTATATGGTTGTCTTTTTTTAAAAACTAAATTTTGGGTGATATATGACATAAAAATAAAACTACATATACGGTTTAAATTCTATGTCTTTCATAACTTATTAAAACTTTATTTATATTTGGATTGTCATGCAATGTTTGTTTAATTTCTGTTTTTTTAAAATTTTTTTAAATTTTTTTTAGAGGTTTTTGCTGTGGGCCGTGTGCACTCGCCAGAAAGATAGACAGAAAGCGAGAAATCACCCCCCAGGGGGTATGGCCATGCCACAATCCCTTCTCTTCCATTCTCCTTTCGGGATCTTGGGCACGCATGCACACGCGCCCAGCGTGAGTTTAAGCCACCAGGTCTGGGACTCAAACCATGATTGACTATGTGGGAGTCCAGCAATATAGCCATTATTCTAACTGCTGGTCCCATGGTTGTCTTTTCAAATATCTTATTTTTTACTTCGATTATATTCGTTCTTATTTTTCCTTTCTGTGAACACTGTAAGTGTACTTATTATAAAGATACTTGAAAATTATGCTACAATCCTAGGACACAATCGTGCCCCTTTTCTGATTGTTCATTTTATTTCATAGTAGGTTTTTTTTATTTTTTTAAATTTATTCATTTTATTCATTCATCCATTTTAATTTGACCAGAGATAGAGAAAGTGAGAAAGTCACCCGGTCTGGGACTCGAACTGTGGTCAGCCATGTACAGTGCCTTAACCACCATGCCACCTTCTGGCCCCGAATTTCATAGTAGTTTAGTTCCCTGTATGCTGTATATATTTTAGAGATATTATCTCTAGTTTTAGTTATATTTCTTCGGAAACCCAGAGAATGGTTATGCAGTTCAGAATGCTGATCTGGGGACCAGCAGTTAGCGCAATGGCTATGTCTCTGGACTTCCATATAGTCGACCGACGGCGGTTCATGTCTCTGACCCAGTGGCTTAAAACTCACGCTGGGCGCGTGTGCATGTGTGCCCAAGATCCTGAGAGGAGAATGGAGGAGAAGGGATTGGGCGTGGCCATCCCCCCTGGGGGATGATTTCTTGCTTTCTGTTTGTCTCTCTCTGTCTGGCGAGCGCACGCGCCCTATAGCAACAAACTCCTTAAAAAAAAAAAAAAAAAAAAGAATGCCGATCTGTAGAAACTTTCAAATGACAGTTTTACACTTACTTACCTCTCTGTAAGATTCTATAGGTTTTGTTGATTCAAAACTAGTTTTTATAATAATTCCTTCTTGGATAATAAAAATTTGAATTTGTACTCCCAAATAATACAGGCTTTGGTTTTTCATTTCTTTCCATTCACCATTCCAGGCAGGTAGTGAACATGCTTGCCAAATCTCTAGGTCAGTAAGCCTAATAATTTCAATTCTATTCCTGGGGAAGAAGAATCCATCATTGTTTTAGTCTTACATAGAAGGGTAGTTTCACTACTATTGCACATAGAAGGAAGCCCCCAACTAGTTTTCCTATGAGTGTCTTGAAAGGTCAACAAATATTTGTATAGCCATTTCTGATGTTCCCTGAAGAATATTTATTTTCCTTTGGAAGAATATTAGAATACTAGAGAGAACTGCATTTAAAAGATATTTATTTAAGTGTTATATCAATACAGAAATATATGCTTATGAGAAATGAGTGACTTCAAAAATTCAACATGCCCTTATAACCAGCAGTCTGATAACTAGCACTTTTCCTTTATTCACAGTCATGGTTGTGTGTGTGCATGTGTGTGTGTACACACATTTTATGATGCCCGAGAATTTCTTTTTCTCCATGTCTTGTACCCAAGCATTCCATTTTGTTTTTTAAAGTGCAAATGTTGTATTCACTTTTTCTGTGTGCGTGTGTGTGTGTGTGTCTGTGTCTGTGTACGTGTGTGTACATATGTGTGATGGCAGGGAGTTTCTGACCTCCATTTAATTCAGTACATTGCCTAAATTTCCCCAACTCCTCACATACCTGTTTGTTTTCTTATTGACTCTGAAAGAACACAATCCGACTTCTAATTATGAATGTCTATGCCTGGCCTTAAATTTTTCAGAATTTTAGATCTCATCACATTTGAGTTTCTGACGAATTGCCAGAGATTCTTGTTCTACTGTTTTGGGAATTTTCTGTGACAAATAGAAAATCCTACTGGGTGAGAGATGCTTCAAATGCCAGCTCTTCTTAACTATATTAGAATTATGAGAAAAGTGTGGGACTGTGAAATTTTATCTGGTGGACCTTTATCTTTCCCCTAAAGAGACACTTGATCGTTGCTCCTAAATTTGAGTAATACTGACATATTTGACATAGAATGGATAAGTCTAAAGATGTTGCTAAATGTGATGAGGTTCTTCCAGTGTGTAGTCTGCATGCACACATCTGCATGGAATTATTGCTGATTCTCTTTTCTTTTTACTTTAAAAAAAAAAACTGAGATTAACTCTCAAACTACTATATCCTGAAACAATTTAATGTTGACACTTTAGTTTCTTTTTCTTTATTTCTTTATCTCTTCATTAATAACTGAAAATAAAATGATTGTTAAAATAATGTAAGTTTGGACATGCAGGTGGCATGATGATTAAGGAACTGGATGCAACGTGGTTAACTCAGCAGTTTGAGTGCCAGAACAAGTGGCTTAAAAATCAGTGGGCCCATGTGCATGCATACCCATAATTCCAAGACAAGAATGGAGGAGAAGGGATTGCAAAATGTCCATCACCTGTAGGGAGTGATTTCTCACTTTCCCCTTCTCTCTCTCTCTGTCTCTCTCCAATAACCACACATGCCCTATGGCAAGAATTTAAAATAAAATCAGATAAGCTCTTCTTTAAACACCAGATGCATTTATTTAAATTAATATTATAGTTTGACTTATCCTTAAAATGAAGTAGGTTTATATGTTTTCATATCACCTTTAAACATTCCTTTTCTTTAAGTATTACTTAGGGGAATTTCAGAATAATGAATTAGATAATATTCTTCTGGCTCAAATGTCATTACAACACTATTACAAATTATTACCTAAATTTCACCATAAGATTTGACATTTTTGTTTATCTATTTTTAAAGTCTAGAAACTAACTTTTATTTTTCTGATTATTGAAAATATTATAATGTTAAATAACTGTTAAGAGAAGCACTAATAAACTGACTACATCATTTAAATCTACATATGCATTACAATAACTTGATTAGTCTTTTAGACATACCAATGCCAGGGTGGTAGAATTTGGGGGAGTGAGTTTTAGTAACCAGTATTATTGAACTACTCTTGGATTCTGAAGGTAACTCAGTTAGATATGTGAATTTCATTGACTACTTACTTTTATTGTTGTATACTTGTATAAGTTATAACCAATGAGAAAATCCCAAATGGGTGAAAAAAAAAAGTACTAATAATTTGGACAGAGTACTGTAAAATCTCAAGAAAATGAAGCTTATTGAGACTAGCAGATGGCGTAATGGTTATGTTGCTGGACTCCCATGTAGTCAACCAGAGCTTGACTTCTGGATCGAGAGGCTTGAAACTCATGACAGGTGCATGTGCATGCATGCCCAAAATCCTGAGATGAGAATGGTGGAAAAAGGATTGTGGCATGGCTATTCCCCCTGGGGGCGGGGGAGGTATTATTTCTCACTTTCTTGTTTTCTGTCTCTCTGTCTTTCCAGTGAGCACGTGTGTCCTATAGCAAAAAAATCTCTCTCTAAAGAAGAAAATAGAGCTTATGAGAAAAAGCAATAAAATATAAATATTCACTAAAAATTCTAAGAGATATTAGTGTGAAGCTAAAATACAAAAGGAGATATAATGGGAATAGTTATTTTCAGATAAAATATCAGTTTAAGTATTTCCACAAAAGCAAATTATTCCCAATTTAAGGAATATTTGTACATTGTCAGTGAGTAGATTTTTAGATATATTTTTATTTGGAGAGATGATGACTATGGTCAATATTATTGATCATACTCACACATTAATTGTCCAGGAAGTTTGCTTCAAGGACTTCTAGCAGGCAAAGGGTGTTTCTTTGTTTCATTTTTGTTATTTACTTAACCCTAATGTTGATAAATGTTGAGCTTCAATATGATTAACAATGTTGAGTTAAACATTTACATATATAAAGCCTAGACTCCTTTCCCAGCAATTTATTTAGATTAGATCATGAGCTATAAAATAATGACTATGAGAAATAAACATTTTCAAGACTTAAATATTCTGACAAAATTGATTCCCAGAAGTGGTGTATCATTGATTAATTATAAGTAGGCTTGACTTGTGTGTGTGTGTGTGTGTGTGTGTGTGTGCGTGTAGTTTTTTGTTTTTGTTTTTAGTTTGTTACAGGATGCACACACTGGCTGGAGAGAGACGGGTGGGGATAGAATAAGAAATCACCCTCACCAACAGGGGGTTGGTCTTGCTGCAATCCCTTCTCCTCCTCTCTCCTCTTGGGATTTTGGGCACATATGATGTGATGTGAATTTCAAGCTGCTGAGTCTGGGACTCAAACCATCAAGTGGGCCATGTGAGATCCAGCTGCCTTAACCTCTATGTCACCTGCTGACCCATGCTTGACTTTTTAAAGTTTTTGTTTATTTCTTTGTACCTCGTTAACTAGTACAATAGCACTAAAGCATTTTTTGATTGAAGCAAAGTAAAAATAATGGCACACTCTCGATGGCATCAGTTTGCACTTGTATCTCAACCCATCTAGTGTAGCTCTATACAAGCTCCTGCATTTTCTACAACTTTATACCTACATTTATAAAGTTGGATAATCATATTACTTACATGTATGTTTATAAATCTTTGTGATCATTAATTTCCAGAGCTTCTTTATACAAGTAATGATATCTTTTTCAAATCACTATATTTGCATCTTTTTTCCATTATTTATATCACTTAATATTTTTCTTGCTCTTAGTATTGATGCATCCAATTAGTCTCTTTCTCTTTCCTCAAAAATCTAACTTCCATTTGATCACCTCTCACCTGCATAGCAGTTGCCATCCTCCCTACCTGTTGTTCCATTTTGCCTGGGATACCAAGTGGTCATCTTAAATGTCTCTGCTTTCATTTTTGTTCCCCTCGAGTCTCTTCAAAGAGAGAACAAAATTTAATTTTTAAATATCTCATATTATGTCAGTACTTTCTCAAAACCTTCTAATGGCTTCCATTGAACTTGGAATAACTTCAATTTTTGTATTAGTTTGTATAGAACCCATCCATGAAGATAGTCAACACAGTCCTACATTATCTGGCCAAGTTCTTGCTCTAACCATTCTTCTTCACCCTGCTGATGTCACTCTGATATCCTTATTTCTTCTTAAATACTCTCTCTTTCCTCTGCTTATAATGCTTTATCCTAGTTATTAAAATGACTTGCTTCCTCCTTTTTCCATGCCTTTTCTGAAATGTTATAGCCTCAGAGATGACTTTTTAATCACTTGATCTAAAACATTACCCTGTCACTCACTTACTCATTGAAATTGTTTCCTGATAGCACTTAACTGCAGTAGAAAATTGTACTTCTGTCTTTTCCTCTAAGATGAGGTCAGGGATTTTTTTTTTTTCTTTAATGTTCACTGCTGTACCCTCGTAAACTGGCATACATAGGCTTGCAATAAATGTGTCTTGAATAAATAAACTAGTGCATGAATGAATACAGTAGTGAAAACTTCCTGAACAGCATTAAATAATACTAGTGTTAGTTTGTGTTTCAGTTACCAATTTCCACATAACCAAATACTCAAACCTAGAGGCTCAAAACATTAGCTATCTAAATTTGGGCAGAAACCAGCAAGGTTATCGCTGTGTCAGCTGCAGTAGCTTGAGTCTCTGGGCTTCAACAGTCTACATTCTCACACCTGTATCTCTTGCTATAGATGTTCGCTGTTTCCTTGGGCATCAGCTGAATTTGAGAACGGAACACAAAAATATTGCCATTCTGTGGGTGCTTGGCTTCTTTACAGCATGATGACAGGATTCCGTGTAAGATAAAGAGAACGGTCAAAAAAGTGTACTGCATTGTATTATGTGTGTCTCAATATCACGCACTGTCACTGACCTATACTATTCATCAAAACAGGTGACTAAGGGAACCAGCAGTTAGTGTAATGGCTATGTCGCTGGACTCCCATGTAGTGGGCCGCGGTTCACGTCCCCAGACCCAGTGGCTTAAAACTCACGCCGGTCACGTGTGCGTGCGTGCCCAAGATCCTGAGAGGAGAATGGAGGAGAAGGGATTGCGGCGTGACCATCCCTCCTGGGGGGTGACTTCTCACTTTCTGTCTCTATGTCTCTCTCTGTCTGTCTGGCGAGTGTACGCACCCTATAGCGAAAAACCTCTCAAAAAAAAAAAAAATAACAAACAAACAAACAAAAAACAAGTGACTAAGTCTGGTCTGTATTCAAGAGAGATATTAGACTTTAATTTTTAATGAAAAGAATGTCAAATAATTTGGTGTTTTTGTTTTGTTTTCGATAGGGCACATGTACTCGCCAGAGAGACAGAGAGACAGAAAGCAAGAATTCACCCCCACCCCTGGGGAAGATGGCCACACCACAATTCCTTTTCCTCCATTCTCCTCTCTGCATGCATGCACATGCACCTGGTATGATTCTTAGCTACTGGTCCGAACCATGAGGGAATCTAGTGAGGTTACCATTACGCCATCTGCTGGTCACTTGCTGACATATTTTAAAACCATTAGAGATTGTAGTGTTATTTTACTCCTCCTTTTTGTTTTTGGCTGTGTGCTCTCACCAGAGAGAGAGTAGGGAAAGGAAAGTGAGATATTCTCCCCCACACAGGGAGGATGGCCACACTGCAATCCCTTCTTCTTCATTCTCTTCTTGGGATTTCAGGCATGCATGCACATGCTTCTGGTGTAATTTTCAAGTTGTGGGTCTGGGTCTCTACCTACATAGTTGGCCATGTGGGATCCAGTGCCTTAACCACCACTTTACCTGCTGGTCCTTAGTCCTTGTTTTAATAGAATTGTCTCTAGGATTTTTTGTTTTTTGGTTTTTGGTTTTTTTTGGAGAGATTTTCACTGTAGGGCGCGTGCACTCGCCTGACAGACAGAGAGAGACATAGAGACAGAAAGCGAGAAATCACCCCCCAGGGGGGATGGTCACACCGCAATCCCTTTTCCTCCATTCTCCTCCTGGGATCTTGGGCACGCACGCACACGCGCCCGGCGTAAGTTTTAAGCCACCGGGTCCGGGACACGAACCGCGGTCGACTACGTGGGAGTCCAGCGACATAGCCATTACGCTAACTGCTGGTTCCCTAGGGTTTTTATATTATATATATTTCCTTTGCAACAAAAGCAAAGATAAGATTGATAGGCCAAATTATGAAAAATGAATTAATGGATATGAAAATTTTTATATATAAAAGACTTAACTTTCATGCTTCATCCAAAAAAAAGTGAAACTAAATAGCTATTGACACATATTAACTTTGTAAAAATTAAAATATTTCAAATATTTTGAATACAATGATACAGCAACTTGTTAAGTATAATATATTAACTGTAATTTGTACTCGCTAGGCCACCATGTGTATTGGCTCTTTTTCCTTTAAATCAATTTTACTGTTATCTTGATAGCATCTATGAGTTTATCAGACCTAGGCATGTTTTCAGTGATGGCAAATTTCATATCTAAAAAAATCCTTCTCTTGCCAAAACAAAAATATTTACCTGCTTGTTGATTTGATGATGACCTATTCTTGGAGCTAAGAGTACTAATACTTGGTACTCCTCTTCCAAAAGTGAACCCTTCTTTCAGCATAGTAAATACAAACAAAATTAAAGTTATTGGTATTTTAGCAATGAAAAGAAATAACAATTTATGCTTCTATCACTAAATATTGGGTAGTTTATTCACATAAGATATTTGGAGACAATATTAATTTTCATTCAACCTAATTTTGCTCATCCAGCATTGGCTACTTTTTGAAAACTACCACAGTCCCATTTTAGTTCTACCATGCAGATTTATTAGGTTTTACGCAGGGTTTACGTGTTGTAATTGTACATATAAGAATGAAAAGCAAGCTTGGAAATATTTGGAAATGTTACTTCTCTTTAGGGATAAGCAGATTCATTATACAAGAAGTATGTTTAGATTTACTAGTTTATCTCTTTATGAAAGGAGAAAATATTAAAAAAGTAAATTTATTACAGTAAACATTGAATTGCAGAAACAAAAAAATGAAAATTCAGTCACTTAATTAGACCCAGAACAAAGAAACTATAATCAGCAGACCTACTACAAATCAGCAGACCTAATGTAAGACTAACATTATTTCATTTACTATTCTCGCTAACTGTAGATAATTTAAGATGTAGTTATGTTTTCACAATGGATATAACGAATAGTCTAAAAGTGTATTGCAAGTATCTTTCATGATACTTCCTTATTACATTCTCAGAAAACAATAGAAAATTCATAATATTGAAAGATAGATTTGATTTTCTCAGGAGATCAAATAACGCTTGTCTTTCTTTTGAGTAGTTCAAGGGGGACTTCTATTATAAAAAGAGATCTTTTATCATTAATTTTTAACAGGCAAAGGATGTATATTTTTGAAAAGCTGTCATGATTTTACCTTCAAAATCTTTTTCCTTCTCAAATATTAAAGGTATTTGCAGATCCTTAAACCTGTTTGTCTACTTAGCCAAGTTAAATTAAAATGCAAGATGATAATCTATTGTTAGATTATTTTTCCAATATTGACAATCAGTTCTGTTCTATAATGAACTTTTCCCTGTGCTAGCTACTTCAAATCTTTTTATCCTCTACCCATAGGATTGAACATGATTATGAAAGATAAACCTGAGTAATAAAAGATGAAAAGAGGTTATGACATTCTTATTAAACAGAAAAGGCAACTTCTTTTGATTCTAATCTTATAGTTACCAGCATTATTAGAATGTTATTAGAAGTACAGGAAATAGGCATATTTATTCATAAGTCCTGCTCTCATAAATTATAGTTCCTGAAGAGTAAAACTTTGACAAAACTAGTGCATTATGACTTTTCTCTTTTTCTTATAAAATATATAGTGGAAATTCTACTTTTTTTTTTCTCTAGAAAATGTTTAAAACAAATATTTGGTCAGAAGTAAACTGAGATATTATTAAAAATTGCTAATATTTTCCAAGGAGTTAAAGTAATGGGAGAGAAGAAAATTAATATTCCTTGATTATTTCTTCTTTTTTCTTTCTTACAGTTTACTGTTTTTCATTTTATTCTTCCAAGAAACATGAGGAGAGGTTAAAGTAGCTATTTGTAGGCAACAGATTCTAAACTAGATAGTTTAAATAGAAAAGGATTTGTTAAGTGATAGAGGGAACTCCTTAAATCACTGAGAGAGAGAAAGGGACTCTAGGCTCAGATTCCGGGATTATAGAAATGAGCCACTGCAGATCCATTGGCAAGAACTTGCAAACTCAAGGCACTGCTAATAAAGCTGCGCACTCCACAGTGTCCCTTTGTGTGACAAACTAGAAATGACTAAAATCAGAAAGTCTTCTGAAAAATTAAGATGTCCTTAGGATAGTCAGCGGTCTATAATTATGCTCTTCTGATTGTATTACTCAATCGTTAAGTGAGCCTATCATGAGTGAGTCCAATTACAGAAACCCAGTATCACAGGTGGTGTGCAAGCTACGACATAATGTAGGAATTAGAACTGGAGTCCAGCATACATATGCCTGAAGGGGGGTTCAGTGAGTATTGTACAACATGTTAGTTGTAGCCAGCAAACCTCCATCCTCAAACTTCTTGGTTGCTCAGTGCCAGTAAAAACCCTATTCCAGTTACTATTGCAGAGAAACAAATTATCCCAAAGCTTAGCAGCTTTACCCAAACATTATATTTTTCTCAGATTTCTCACTTGGGTCTGTCTGCAGCTGCAGTCAGATATTAGCTAGAGTTGTATTCATCTGAGTACAGCTGGATACTGGACACAGCAAACTCACGTCGTTGGCACTTGGGACATCTGTTGTAGAGGAAGACCCCTGACTAAAGTGACCTCTCCATGTAACCAGGGCTGGTTTACACTATGGAAGCTCAGGGCTTAGGCATCAAGTCTGTAAGGAAGATGTTCCATCACTCTTTTTAATTAGTATTATTTATACATTCAACCACTATACATCATTTAGATTGTAAAGAGATTTTATCCAGCATGTTATATGCCACACACCAGGTGAGTTGAGAATACTATACATGCATCATTAAAAGGCAAATTGTCCCACAAATGTCTTACTTCTCCATTTTTTCCCAAATTTCCCTTCCTGCATTCTTCCCATCTCCTACTCTCCTTCCATTTTGTTCCCAGTGTCCATAACACTTTTCAATGCTTTTATGTCCTACAGCCTTTCAGTCTCTACCATAGAGTGTAGACAGTCAATATATATGTATTTTTTTTCAAGAAAGGCAGTTTTAGCTTTAATAAATCAAAATTAAAAATTATTAAGAGAACATTGCTTAAGACTTAAAGCCAGGAAGCAGGTTAGGATTTTGTTCAAATAGTAGTTACCTGGATCTGTCGACAATTCAAAAGAAGACAGAAATACTTATCTCTAGGCTACAAAGCATAGAAAAAGATCAGTATTGTTTTAGTTAAAGCCATTAAATTTTATTTCATCAGTTTAGTCTCATGTGCTTAATCTAACTTCTGTTGTGGTCCAAGGTTTCTATTTAAATTCTGGAAGATAATATTCAACTCTGGACTTGTCCCAACTATTAAGCTGGCCCTTTTCTTAGATGTTTTTTAATTCTTATTTCTGTGTGTCTGACTTTAGATTTCTTGATATAAGACTTCTTTCAGAACTTCTTGGAGAACTGGTCAAATGTCAGTAAATTGCTTCAGGTTTTGCTTATCTGAGAATGTTCTTGTCTTCTCTTCCCATATGAAGGATAATCTTTCAGGTATAGTATTCTTGATTGAAATTGTTTTTCACTCAGCACTTTGAATATATTTTCCCATTCTTTCTTTCTTTGCATTGTTTCCAATGAGAGATCCTCTGTTAGCCTGATGGGATATTCTTTGTAGGTAACTTGTCATTTCTCTCTTGCCAGTCCGAGTACCTTGTCTTTGTCTGTGATTTTGGTCGATCTAGCTATAATGTGTCTTGGAGAAACTCTTCTTGGGTTGATTCTATTTGGGGTCTTATGTATTCCTTGGGTCTGGATCTTTGAATGCCTCTTTAGGTTTGAAAAGTTTTCTTCCAGGATTTCATGGAATAGATTATCAATGCCCTTATTAGTCTCTTCACCTTCTGAGATCCCAATTATCTTGATGTTTGGATGTGTAATGCTATCTAGTATTTTGCATATATTATTCTCATTTTTGGACTATTTTCTCAGTCTTTGTGGGGGATTTTTCTAGGCCAGTGATTCTGTTTTATACATCCTGAGATTCAATCTTCTGTATGCTCTAGTCTGCTTTCAATATTTTCAAGGGATATTTTTATTTCCTGTATTACAGCCTTCATCTCTAAGAGTTCAGTTTGATTCTTTTTTATGATGTGTATTTTCTCTTTCAGATTGTGCAAGAACTTCCTCACCTCCTGGAACTACTTGGCTCTATTTTTCTGCCTCTTCTGGAGTTCATTGTCTCTCTTCTCTTGCATCTCTGTTATCTTTTTCACTATGAGTATTCTAAATTCTTAATCAGACATTTCCATGATTTCTATTGAACTGTGTGCATGAAGAGAAGGTATATTTTCTTTTGGAAGGGAAGGCATTATCTTGGTTTCTCATGTTTATTGTGACTTTATGGTGATTTCTAGTCATCTGATAGGTTATACGCATCTTCCAAATTTCTAGAAGTGCAATCTGAACATCCAGGGGTGTGCAGGAGGAGGGTGATCTGCAATTTCTTTGCCATTCCATTTTTATCCCTTTGCACAGAAGATTTAAGGAATATTGAGGAATATGTTTTCCCTAATAGTATTTGTATGTTTGACTATGGTTCCCTTAGATCTAGACACTCAGTGATGAGGGGAAAAAAAAAAAAGAATACATGGGACCAGTAGTTAGCATAATGGCTATGTCACTGAACTCCCATGTAGTTGAATGCACTTTGAGTCCTGGACCTGGTGGCTTAAACTCATGCTGGGTGTGTGCATGTGTGGTTGCCCAAGATTCCAAGAGGATAATGGAGGAGAAGGAGTTGCTGTGTGTCCATCCTCTTGGGGGGTGATTTCTCGCTATCTCTCTTGTGAGTGCATGCACCCTGTAGCAAAATCCTCTCCAAAAAAAAAAAAAAGAAAGAATACAAAAACAGAGAAAGAGAAAGAGAGAGCGAGAGGAAAAAAGAGAAAAACAACCAAAAAAATTTTAATAAAAACAAAAAATAAAAATCGCTACAATGGAAGAGTCTTCCTCTGAAAGCCTACCCCTTGCCTCTCCTAGAGGGGAGGGGAAAAGGGGATTATTAGCAAGATAAAGGAGGATCTGAAAGCCAAGAGAATACTTAACCTTAAAAAAAATTTTTAAAGAAAAAATTACAAAAAAATGAGAAGACAGAAAGAGACAGAGAGAAGAATAGAGGGGGTGCCCTACCACTCGAGACTGGGGGCTGGAGGCTGAATTATCAGTAGACAATCTTCATTTCTCTTATTCCCTGAAAGCACTAGTTCAATGTTCCATCACTGTTTATGATATTGTCCTAAAAAGCACAGACCATTGCTTCTGACATAGTCTATTAGTCTCAACAGTCCCCCAAACTTAGTTTCAAATTAAGAGTTGTAATTTGCACATCTCAGTGATATTTTCTCAACAGTTTGAACAATACAGTAACTTTTCATCTGCACTTAACTTACAAGTAAAAACGAATTAATCCATGAAATTTTGTTATTTGAGTAATACTGCTATCTAAAGGGAAGAATACATCTTCTACTGCAAGGGGGAAACTCAGTATTCCTAAGTAACTGGATGTATCTTTCAGTTGAAAAGGGAAAAATGAAAACTACATATTCAAAATATCTCTAGGTCTCAACTATCTATCAATCTCTTTCTTGCCTATCTATTTAAATAAACAATGAAAGAGAAAATTACAGGTAAGTTCAGACATCTTCATTTCTTTACGAGTTCTAAAGACTTGGTTGATATTTATATGGAGTATTTTCCAATACTTATTGCATGTTCTTTTTATCTTTTCTTAACACCTCAACTTGTCAATATACTTTATTTGGAGGTCAGGGGGCAGTTACTAAAATTTATGTTCCTGATAGTTGAGAGCTCCAGTTGTCCTGCCAAGTTGTGTATTCCTGGCATACCATTGCACATAGTGGCATTATGATGTCCTCAAGATGATCCATTGATAGCTGATAATTCTACTTCCTTTCTTAATTTTGTTGCTATTAACAAATTAAGCCTTGATTTAAAGATCAAGCACCAAGGCCAACAGGTGGTGTAGTAGTTAAGGCAATGGAGTCCCATATGTCTGACCAAGTTTTAGTGCTGGACCTGGCAGCTTGAAATTCATAATGGGTGAGTTTCTTGAAATTAACTCTGGTGGGGTTGTGGGATGATTTCTCACGTTCTGTCTTTTGCAAGCACATGTGCCCTATAACAAAAATCTATTAGAGAGAGAGAGAGAAAGAATGAAAACAAAAAAGGACCAAGTGCCAAAGCAATAAAAATAATGCCATCTTTTAGAATACTGTCCTGGTGGCAGACATTTAGAATTGCTTGGTGACAGTTTTAATTTTTTGCTTTCCCAATCTCATTCTTAAGTTTCTGGGAAAAAAAATGCCACCCTTGAGAACCAAATTATCTTAAAATATAACAATAAACTTGAAGGGATGAGAAGCAAAAATCATATCATTTCTTAATATTTCATAAGATTTCAAATTTCTACAATTATAAGAGTACCCACTAGTAATTGCATCTTTTAGCACAAGAACATATAGATTCTGGCAAAAAGAGTATAACTCCCCAATGTATAAAACTCTTGAGGTACAAGTCCTCATCCCCATAGATTTGAGTCTAGTTGACTCTCCAGTAGTCTGTTCTCCCATTTTGTAAGTTCAGAGGCTTCTCTAGATAAAGAATTCCAGCAAAAGTCAGTTACCTAATTTACTTTTTGGTTAAAAATGAATTTTTTTTAATTTGTATTATTTATTTAATTTATTTGTCATATTCTTTTTTTTTTCCTTACAGGGCATGCATGCTCACCAGAAAGAGCAAAAGAGAGAAAAAAAACAAGTGAGAAAAAAGCCACCAAGTCTGGTACTCAAACCATAGTTGGCCATGTGAGAGTTCAGTGCCACTTAACTGCTATGACACTTGTTGACCTCAAAAATGAATTTATTAATCAGAATAAATGTGTATGACTACTTTCTGATGAATAAAGCATTTAGCAAATCAGTGAAAGGGGTACAATGGGTTCAAACAGAAGGTACTAAGTCATTGGGAGAGTCATGATAATCAGAATAAATGTGTATGACTACTTTCTGATGAATAAAGCATTTAGCAAATCAGTGAAAGGGGTACAAATGGGTTCAAACAGGAGGTACTAAGTCATTGAGAAAGTCATGATCTATTCTCGTGCATACTGTCATGACTTTCTTGATGATCCAAAATAATTATTTCTAAACAAATATTTATTAGAGTCAGGAAAAATGATTAAACTCTGTCTAAAAACAAAAATATCCAAAACAACCATTCTGGTACGAGGTGGCTCACTAACTCTTAGGCTATGGCACTCTACTGATTGCTCTCTGCAATGTGCAGATTGGACATTTTTGCAAGGCCAGTATTAGATATGCTATAGTGTGAGAATGTCCATGCATAGTCTCTATACTTGACACCCTATCCATTCTGTGTATTAATCCATTATACTGTGGTGGGTGCGGAAAGAAGCCGATTGAACTCTTAGGACAGGGTACCTGACCCATCCAGTTATTGACAGATTCCACCATAGAATAGTCACATCAACTGTTATTCTCACTTGTCAGCCTCATTGGTGAGGTCTATCACATTTGTTTTCCACAATCTTCTGTGTAATCAATATTTAAATCTCCTTCTTTCCAAATTCCTTATAGTTTAGAAAAACCATTGCTATGAATCATCACATATTTATACTGTCAGTATAAATCCTTTGAATGCAAATGGAAAATGATATGTAATTCTGGAAGTTTTATGTATGAACAGGATTTGATTTTCTCACTCTCTCCCCAGCTATCCAGTTCATTTCAACATTGTATTTCTGGATCAATTTATTTTCCTTAGGGAAATATTATCCTAATGAGAATATAAATGTGAGATCAGCAACAGGTGGCAGGAGTGATCACACAGGGAATTAAAGAGCTGTTTAATCTGAGTCTTTGAATTTCTTGCACTCGATTGCAAGAAAATGCTCCGAGTGTGATTGGCTTTTTGACTCCTGGATGAAGTTGCATCGAATTTACAACAGGAAGTTCAGGACTTACAGTCACTTGTTCCATCATCAAGCATTCAATATCTACCATGGCACAATAACAAGCTAAGACTTATTTCTGGTCACTAGAAGGAGCGTAGCATTGCTTCAAAACCTAAGCAGCCTCTGCTCTGACTTGCCTGCTGAGCTTGTGATCGGCTTCATGAATCATCCTGACTAGACAGGGTTTTTAAGCATCATCGCACTCAGCAGCTAATGTGCTAGGTGGAAGCAATCCTTGAGTAGTTCAAGTCTGAGCCAGCTGGAAAGCCTTTGCTTGCTTGGTCCAACTTAAAGCTGGCAGTCTGATGAGCTACTTAGTAAATGTGTCAGAGTGATACAATTAAATATGATATCTGCTCCCGACAGAATTCAAAGTAGCCCAACAACCATTGTGCCTCTTTCACAGTAATAGTGAGAGTAAGTTGTCCTTTCTGGAGGAGGTACCCTAACATGGCTAGAACTATAGGTACCAAAAGCTATCAGGCATCTGTGGTATTATAGGATATCATGCTCATATTCTGGTATCCATCAGCTGCTAGTTCCTTAACAATAGATCATATCAGCAATAGGACATCATGGCACAAGCGTGGCATGTCCTGTGATGTGATAAGGTATTAATGGACTAAATTACAATCCAGAAGCAGAGTGGGCAGTAGCCCTAAACAAAGCAATGGAGATTTACTGGTATACCTCCTGAAGAAAGCATAATGCTTTCTCTGCTACTCAATTTTAAGGAATAAAACACGTAATATTTAACAGATCAGTAGCTGTCCAATAGGTCTTAGGAGCCATGTCAATTTTTTTTTCAAAAAATTGAAATAGAAATAAATGGTCATCACCTCATTAAGTTTGGGTTAATCCTCTATTATTGGAGGAGAGTCATTTTTTCTTCTGCACAGGTTAAAAGGTAAGATAAATATGTTATGACAGAGGCTATTTCTCTTTCCTCTTGGATGTCTTTGATAAGAACCCTACATTTCATAAAGCCTCCAGGGATTTATTATTGCTTTTGATTTACTGTTTTAGTAAGGACAGGGAGCTCCAAAGGCTTCTAATTAGTTTGCTAACCAGTAGCTCTCACTCCACAGGGTTCTGTGGAGCTTTTGCCAGTGTCAGAACATTTATAATCTAACCACACCCTCATGAACTGGGGAGATAATCACAATTGGGATACATAAACAGAGTGGACTGTATCACCTGATCCTCATCAGCTCACATTCTGATCAATGGAATTCTAGATTCAAGAGAACAGGATTAGTTTAGAGCCACTGTTGAATTACTTTAGAGAAGTCTATATAATTTTCTCTTTCCATTGTAAGTTGCTTCAGTAAATCAAAACAGATCTCTTGAGGAAAGACTGAGGAAAAAGACGACGTGTACACTTCAGATGTCTGTGTACAATCTTTTAATCAAATATATAGCTTTCCCTTCAAAAGGCAAAGTTTATTTTTTTATTTTATTTTTTATTTTATTTATTTATTTATTTATTTTTGTGGAGAGGTTTTTGCTATAGGGCGCGTGCGCTCGCAAGACAGAGAGAGACATGGAGACAGAAAGCAAGAAATCACCCTCCCAGAGGGGATGGTCACACCGCAATCCCTTCTCCTGGGATCTTGGGCACACATGCACACGTGCCCAGCGTGAGTTTTAAGCCACTGGGTCCGGGACGCGAACCGCATTTGACTATGTGGGAGTCCAGCGACATAGCCATTACGCTAACTGCTGGTTCCCAAAAGGGAAAGTTTATTTTGAAGAGAAATTCAAGTATGGGAATTTGGTAAGGTACAATAATACTCCATCTGAGAATTCAATTCAGGATTCTCTCTTCACCAGAGCCAGAGAAGTATTTTTGGTTAAGTTAATAAATGGACTAAGACTTCTTGGAGATTATATGATGTACCAGCAACTGGCAAACTCTCTGTTGGTCAGACCATTCTCATTCCATTCTGTTGGTGCCTGGTTTGATTAATATAGCCTCTGTGGTAAATTGTGGTTCAGTGTTGTATTTTCACCTTTGCAATCATGAGAATTCTTTCATTACCACTGAAACCAGAGAATGTATACCAGCAGAAGTTTCTCACTTTTATTCTCTCTCACAGAAGACAGGCACTAAAAGTACACTACAGGCCAGTTGGGGGGCATGGCGGTTAAGGTGACCAGATCCCATATGGCCAACCACAGTTTGAGTCCTAGACCTGGTAGCTTGAGAAACACGCTGTGTGCATGCACATGCATGCTAAAAATCCTAAAAGAAAAGAGAAATGGGGAAGGGATTGAAGCATAACTGTCCACCATGGCAGGTGCGTCCTCTTCCTCCTCCCCTCAACCTACGTGTCTCTCTCTGGCAAGTGCACATGCCCTCTGATAAATTAAAGAGAAAAAGGTACATATCTAAAGTGTGTAATCTCCATTTACCAATAACATTCTTAGTGGCTTATCTAACTTTAGTGAACATACTAAGAGTGTAAATAAATGAATATCCTATAGTAATGTTCTCCCGTACACTTATCTCCAAGATCTCGCCGATCATCAAGTGTGTATTAGTCCTTCATAATGGCCTAGACATTTCTCTACCTCCTCTCCCACATGACTACTTGCAAATTAGAGACTGGGATGCTCATTTGATTGGTACAACTTCACTTGCAGATTTAAGGTAACCTATAATTCATAGGCTCATTCACAATGTCTCTGTCTTAAAATGGGATATTGAGAGAAGCAATCTATAGTGCCTAGCAGAGGCAGTTACTATCATTCCGTATCACAAGCGTAATCATGGAGATCTGAAAAAATATATATGAATGCAATCATCTTTAGGAAAAAATCAAGTGATGCCATTCAATTTTAAGTTCGAAACCCTGTTCCAACACACTGTTCTATCACCAATTCCTCTTCAGTAACTGCTGCCAGTATGTTTCCAGTTGACTAAATCAAAACTTTGGCTTACTTTTGCCATTTTCGCCAGATTAAAGCCATTCCTAAGATCTAATGATTTCATAATGAGCATTTTTAAATTTGCTTTAAATCTGTCCAAATCTAAGTTCAGTTTGCTACCAAAAGACACAGGAAACACCTATGACTTCATGTAGGTGATGAGCCTGAGTAGACTTCACCTAATACACCAGCTGTTACCACCTGGATCAATTTAGCCAATCTCTCCATTGTATTCATCTCTCCTGAAACTGTGCAATTTCTTCCATAGTGAATGCATTTTCCATTACCACGGATATTTCATGATACTTAGTAGTTACAATGTGAAACAAACTTACCTCTACAGAATGCACACTACTTGTTTCAGTCACATCTTCCATCTCACACAGAATTTACTGGGGATTAGGGTAGATGAGATTGTTTGAACAATTCTCTTTGAGTAAACCAGCTAGTACCTTAATAATGTAAATCCTCCTATCTTTAAGATCCTCAGTTGGACTTTAGGTTAAAACATTTTCCTCTATCCCCTCTCCTTTATAACCACTTTGCTTTGTACCCTCAAGCCAGAGCCTTCTTTCTTCTTTTATTACCCTCCTTTGGTTTTTTGATTTCCACTCATTAACTTTTAGTATTGTCCTACTCTAGTTTGCCAAGGATATAGAACAGACTTGGCCCACTTCTGTAGGTCAAGCAATCAAACACTAGCAAGTCGATCCTTCTTCAGGCTTCTCTGACTGTCGTTTTGCTAATAGTCACTAGCATTCTGCCTTATCTTCTCTTTTTTGAGGGTTATTTCCAGCGGTCATCACCCTCTACATTATTAGTGCCATGCCAGACATGGAGGAGGATGATAAAATAAAATACTTTCTTATATACGCCTAATTAAATATTTCTATTTTTAAACTATTATTCTTATACCAAATTTCTATAGAGGCTCGACCCAAATTCCATTTAAGCACTTTGACTGGAAATGGTCTAATGCATTTAACAATTCTTGTACCATGTATACTTAGTGCTTTTAAAGGTAATCCTGATGAAGGAATGGGGGTGCCGAATGTGGAATGGCAGTAAAGCATGATGCTCTACAAGGCTGAGCGATGTGGGAAAGCTCTTTGTATGTGGAGATCTCCTAGTGGCACATACCCATGATTTGGGACAGGCGCATGCTCATGATCTGGGACAGGCTAGGGGTGGATTACTATGTTGAGACTTTGTTGAACTTAAAATTAAAAAAAAAAAAAAAATCCTGGGACCAGCAGTTGGAGTAATGGCTATGTTGCTGGACTCCCACGTTGTCGACCACAGTTGGAGTCCTGGACCTGGTGGCTCTAATTCATGCTGGGCACATATGCGTGTGTGCTCAAGATCCTGAGAGGAGAATGGATGAGAAGGGATTGCAGCGTGGCCATCCACCCTGGGGGGATTTCTCGCTTTCTATCTCTCTGTCTCTGTCTTTGGTGAGCACATGCACCCTACAGCAAGAACCTCTCAAAAAAAAAAAAAAATCCTGATGGTTGTATTATCTTTTTATATGTAGATGTCTTATTTCCACTATAGACTATAAATGTCCTAAAATAAAATGTCACATATAGCATTATCTTCTACTTCTAATATGACCCAGCACAATAGCATTTAGAAACTTGATGGCTGAAAGTTCTTTTTACCTATTTGTAGGGAAGTTTCAAAAGCTAAACTTTAAAAAATTGTATGTTTATTTTAAACTTGATTCTCAAACAACTTAAAAATGTGGTCTGTACAATATAAATCCTTTTTATTTATGTGGGCAAACTTTTCAGAATTGGTAACATATCAATAAGCCCTTTCAATAAATCTCACAATTTAAACATTACTTTTAGAATAATGTGATTTAACTGTGTAATAATGCTTTTTGTATCTCAGATAAGGTGTCAGTTGAGTTGCTAAGTTATTATGAATTGTGGTACAGAATCCCCTGTAGCTGGGTGATTCTCCTGTCTCCCTCCACCCACCCATGGAACTCAACTGCTCAAGTATAATCACAGTCGTCTGAAGGAAATAGGTAAGTGAATTCATCTGTGGAAACAATTTTATTTATTGATTTATTTATGTAAAGTTTTTGCCATAAGGTACATGCACTCACCTGAGAGGAGAGAAACAGAGCCAGGGAAAGTGAGAAATCACTCCCCTGGATGATGGCCATGCAGCAATCCTTTCTCCTCCATTCTCCTATTGGGATTTTGGGCACACACAAATCATAAGTGATTTTCAAGCCACCAGGCCCAGGACTCCAACAGCAGTCAACCATATGGGAGCCCAGGGCCTTACCCAACAAGCCACATGGTAGCTAGCCCCAAGACAATATATATATATATATATAATTTATTTATGTATTTATTTTACATTCATTCACTGAGCATCATCACAGCACACAAAACGTCATTTCCCATCCAAAATACACTGCATAGTGGCTTAATCATACATGATATTGTCAACTAATAATTTTTCATTTATTGCTTCATATATATATTTTTTTTTTCCCCACCTATTTCTCACCCTCTGTCATTTCCCACTTTCCTCCCACACTGTCTCTGGTGTCTATAGTTGCTTCCCATTCCTTCTCCCACACACACATTTTATTGATTCACAAAATATCTTAATCTAACTACTTTCAATAGCAAGTGCAGCTGATATTTTAATAAACTGATAACTTCTTTTTTTAAGTTTAATTATTTTTTCCATGAGGTAGAGAAAGAAGTGGAGAGAGAGACAGAGGAAACAGGGTCTTTTTCTTTTCTTTCTTTTTTTTTTTTTTTGAGAGGTTTTCGCTATAGGATGCGTGTGCTCGCCAGACGGACAGAGAGAGACAGAGAGACAGAAAGCGAGAAATCACCCCCCAGGGGGGATGGCCAAGCCGCAGTGCCTTCTCCTCCATTTTCCTCTCGGGATCCTGGGTACGCATGCACACGTGCCCGGCGTGAGTTCTAAGTCACCGGGTCCGGGACATGAACTGTGGTTGACTACGTGGGAATCCAGCGACATAGCCATTACGCTAACTGCTGGTTCCTGAAAACAGGGTCTTGACACCATGATTTACCCGAACATCCAACCTCAGTCAGATCCAGATCATGGCTACAAGTATGTCTAGCATTCTCTGGGAGTCTCCAGACTCAAACTTGGAAGCTTCTCATTTGGGTCTATCCTGTAGGGGATTGTGTTTCATCACTATGTCAACCTCCAGCCCCAGTGGCTGCTGCTGCTGTTTGTTTGTTTGATAGATTCTGTTCTATACTCTCAGTTGTGACATCTGTTTTGATCACAAATGAACAAATCCTTGGACAGCTATTCTATCTAAATTTAGAAATCCTAAATGCCAAGGTCTGGCACAATGCTTTCTACTGCATGGAAACTCCCCTTGTACCTCCACTGAACTTTAACCATGCCCATCACCCACTTTCCATCAGCTATACACACATTCACACACATGACTTACTCATTTTCCTTACTTTTATGACACATTTCATTTTGTATTATAATTATTTTGGTCAGGAACTCCCCAGAAAGAAACATAGAGAGTGGAAGAAAACACCCTCTCGCAGGGCATGGTTACATCATGATCCCTTTTATCATGTTGGGTTTCTGGGCATGAACACGCATGTGCCCAGTGTGTTCTGGAAGCATCAGGGCCAGGATTTGAATTATAATGGGCTTCGTGGGGTTTGGTGTTCTTTAACCACCAGGCCACAACCACCACACCGGAAGTTGGTTATGCGTCTAATACTTCTGTAGTGTGAGATAAGACACAACTTCAGGCCATATCACACCTCTAACCTCACATCTTGCTTGCAAATTATGGATTTTTTTACCTATTGTTAGTAATTATAATTATTCTTATGTCTGTATTATGTTGTATTTTAGGAATTATGTAAATCATTACACACACATACACACACACACACATTTAATTCTGTCATGGTGAAAATATCTGCTGCATAGGAATGTTCTTCAATACCCTTTTAAGCTGATTGAACACTGATTTACGCCTGAGTTTTGGAATGAGAAAAGTATCTAATTCCTGTTGCAGAATGGACACTATGTCATATTCGCTCCTAGACTTATTTATGTACTAAAAAGAAAGCACTTTTCATTTAAAGAAAAAGATTCTTAAGTATTAGATTCAAGCAAGGTACCGGAGGACATACACAGATGTTTTGGCTTTAGATAATTTGTGGATTTTTTTTTTAACTTTTTTCATCTTTTTTTTTTTTTAACTTGACATGTTATTTTTTTCTCCTCCTATCTGAAATCTGCTGAGAAAAACATTGGAAGGTAGCTACATATGCCAAAAAAGTTGCTATCAAAGTTATGCCTGGTGTTTTTTTTACATCCCTATACTGTTTATTCTTATACATAATTCATTCTCTGAAAAAATAAAAAGAATTAAACAAAGCAAAGAATAAATGGTGACACAGTGTCAAAGATCCCTTGGGAGTCTGACATTAGAATGCAGTTCATTTTGCATCTTATGATCACCCTGTCACGTAAACACACATTCTCTGTGCTTCCTTATTCATTTTTAAATATCTAAAGAATTGGATTACTTCTATTTTTTTTAGTAGGTGAGACTCCAAAACATTATTTTCACTTTTATCTCCAAAGGAGAGAACAAAAACAGATTCTAACTCTATCATAATTTTTATGCATGATTTTTATAAAACTGGCTTACTTTTTTGAATAATACATGTTAACTTAAATAAAACTCGTCACAGTGCATTTATTTTCAAATATGCTGCTGTAGGTGGGATAGCCATGTTAGGTAGAAAAAAGACAATACTTACCTATAGGTTCTTTTTCTTCTAAGAATCAAACATTCCTAGTTTGGAAACAGATCAATGTCTACTAAATAAGAAAATGTGTATGAAAGGGATTTTTTAAAATTAATTTTCAAAAAATAAGTTATACAATAGTGATACACTGTAGAAATAACAGGACAGTTAATAGCAGAACCTATCAATGTTCTTTTTCCATTCATAGAAGTCTACTTGCTAGGGCTCAGAGCAGGAAATGGGCAGCTTAAAACTTCCTTTCTTTTTATGGACATATATTCAAAAACCATGACATGAAATAGATGCATCAAATATTTAATATTCCCACTTTAAATAAAAATAAATTCAGAGAAACATTTGTTACTCTTTTTTTTTTTTTTTTCATTTTTAGAGGTTTTTGCCATAGGGCTCATGAGAGAGAGACACACAGAGACATTGAGAGAGAAAGTGAGAAATCACCCCCCCGCCCTCCCCAGGCCTAGAGAGGATGGCCACATTGCAATCCCTTCTTCTTGGATCTTGGGCAAACACTCACCTGTGCCCAGCATGATTTTCCAAGCCACCAGGTCCAGGAATTGAACCACTGTTGGCCATGTGAAAGTCCAGTAGTGTAACCACTACTTCACCTGCTGACCCTGTCAATTTTCAAAAGCCACAAAACTGAGTAATGACAGAACTCCCATTTACTGTGAGGGCTTTTGGATGAATACTTGGAATCTGGGGAGAAAATAATAAATATTAATAGTTTTTATTTAAAAACTCAGTTTACCTGATATATAACCTTGATTGAATTGTTAAACTACTGAGTGATTCAGTTTCCTTTGAAAAAAGGGTGGATAATTATGTCTACATATCTGTTAGGGTCATTAAGATGAAATGAATATAAAGAATTTAAAATACTGTCAGGTACATATTAAACATACATACTGTAAATCTTATCTGTTCCTTTCCAATCACTCTAACCTGAAGTCTAATTATCCATAAAGCCTGAGAAATATAAAACTGTTGGCACCATACCAAACACTAAACTATAAGACTCTATGTGAAAAATGAAAGGAGAAATTAAGCGGGGAAGGGTAAGCTTGTAATACACTTAATTTTTTTTTTCTAAAGAAGATATCAGAGGCTCCTCTTGGATATTTACAGGAACTAAATCTTATTTATGTTTTTGCCTTTGAAATTGTCTCATTCCTCTTTATGCCAACACTTTATGTTCAAATTCTTGCATTGTGCTTTGGTAAGCAAAAAGAGAAAAGACCATTATTCCAACATTGCAGTCTCAAAAGTGAACTATGAAAATAGCAAAAAAAAAAAAAAAAAAAAAAGAACCAAAGTGTTTTCTCCTGAAAAAACAGGCTAATCTCGGACTTAATAAACTGAAAGAAAAAAAATGATTATCTTGATGTATTCTTTTTTTATTTAACTTTATTTATTATTATATCATTATTATTATTTTTCAGTTTGATCAGAGAGAGAGAGAGGAAGTGAGAAAGCAAGCCACCAGGTCTGAGACTTGAACCGTGGTCGGCCATGTGGGAGTCCAGTGCCTTTAACCACCATGCCACTTGCCAGCCCTTCAATGTATTTTTCAAAAAGTGATTTTATAAATTATTGCTAGCGATAATAAGTAATCTGAGACTTCTCTTAAATGTATGTGTAATCATTTAAATTTTACCATGCTACTTGTTAAAATGTCAATATTCAACGTGGCTTTATAGTTTATTTGTTTAAATGTTTTCTTAAATTAGCTTTAACCCTTAACTATAAGCCTTTAACACAAAACCCAAAGGAAAACAGCTGAATCAGAAGTGTTGTAATCCATTTTCAATCTTGATTTAGTATGGAGAGTCTTATAAAACAGGTATAAAACATCAATATTAAATGGGCCTCCAGGGATAGATAACTCCTTCAATTTCAGTATAACTTGGTCACCCACATAAATTCAGCTTAATTATTCACAAAGTTACTAGAGGAAAGAGAGTCCTTTTCAATTAATAGAATGTGAAAAATTTAGCATCATTTGACTCTAAAGAAAACATAACTGACCAATTTGTTAGGAAACTGAAATTAGGGCCAAAAGATGGCATGGAGGTTAAGGTGACTGGATCTCACATGGCCAATTATTCAGTTCAAGTCTCAAACCAGGTGGCTTGAAAAATATGCTGAGTGCATATGCATGCATGCCCAAAATTCCAAGAGGAGAATGGAGGAAAAGGAATTGTGGCATGGCCATCCTCCCAAGGGTCCTTTCACCCTTTTTCTCTCTCTCTCTGTCTCTGTGTCTGGTGAGCATTCATACCCTACAGCAAATTTTTTAAAACTAATTTTTAAAATTATATAAGTAAATTTCTCCCAATGTTAATTTAATAATTTGTTTCACTTACTTGAGGAGGAAATGAGTGAGTCTTTAAAGAAGCTATAAAAAAAAAGGAATATTTTGTGTAACTGGCTATATAAGATAATTTGAGATATATGTGTGGGTGTAAATAGCTAAAATTGTATTTTAGTAAATGCTATTGAAATATCTGGCGAATAATATGTTTATGTCAAAATAAATTTAAATTTTATAGTAACTAAATTTTATTACATAGCATATTTACTCATATATTCAGATAGACATAAAATGGTCAGCTGTTTTTCTCCTATGCAGTCTTACCAGGTTAATGAACAAGTTAAGTTTTATTAAATTATTTTAAAAAGAAAGTCTATCATGATTCAGATTTTCAAAATAACACTGTAGAATTTCAGCTTTCATTTAAGCTATTAAATGTACTCTTTTTAAACTTAAACGATAAGAATGGGGAACCAGCAGTTAGCCTAATGGCTAGGTCGCTGGACTCCCACGTAGTCGACTGCGGTCTGCATCCCAGACCCGGTGGCTTAAAAAACTCACGCCGGGCGCGTGTGCGTGCATGCCCAAGATCCTGAGAGGAGAATGGAGGAGAAGGGATTGCGGCGTGACCATCCCCCCTGGGGGGTGATTTCTTGCTTTCTGTCCCTATGTCTCTCTCTCTGTCTGTCTGGCGAGCGCACGCGCCCTATAGCGAAAACCTCTCAAAAAAACAAACAAAAAAAGAATTTAAAGCAAGCATAATTACTTAGATAAAATGGTATTTGAAACTAAAAATTACAGAACTTTTTCCAAATATGTTCTTAATTTATTATATTAAAAAGTAAGAACGCAGGAATGACTACTTGGTGTAGCAGTACTGTACTGCTGAAGTGATGCTGAATTATTTACATGGAAAACTATGGATTTAATTTCCTGGTCAACATGCACATGTCCTGCACATGCACTCATAATCCTGGCTAGGAAGTCTGAAGGAAAATGTTGATAGTGCTTCTCTTTTTATTCTTTTCTCCTCTCTTATTTCTCTGTCTCTCACTCTCATGAAATAAATGAAACCTTTAAAAAATAATAAATAAAGCATACAGGGATATAACAACAACAACAAAATGACAGACCAATTTTGCAATGTAGATATAAACATCTTCACAATGCTTGTAAACAAAATCTAATAACACATCAAAAACATTATACATCATGACCAAGTAGGATTCATCCCAGGGGTACAAGGATATTTGAATATTTGCAAAATAGGTGATGTGACACATCACATAAACATAAGAAAACATGAAAATCGTATGTCAATTGAGCAAGAAAAAGCATTCATAAAGTACAACATTCCTTCATTACTAACTCTGAACAACATGGGTACAGACAGGGCAACTAACAAAATAAAGACCACATATGACAAGCTCACAGTAAATATTATCCTAAAAGAACAGAAGGTGAAAGCTTTTCCTCATAAAACTGAAACAAAACCAAGATGGCCACTCTCTCCACTCCTATCCACATAGTACACATAGTATCGTAAATCCTAGCCAATGCAATCAGGCAAGAGAAAAAAATTGAAAGCATTTAAACTGGAAATGAAGATGTTATAATAAGTTGTCCCTATTTTCTGATGACATGCTCATATTTATAATAAAACATAAATAATCCACCATAAAACTCTTACATGTGATAAATAAATCCAGTAAAACTGCAAGATACAAAATCACCACACAAAAATTATTAGCATTTTCATACACTAGTAATGAATAGGCTAAGACACTAAATAAGCAATCTTATTTACAATAGCCATGAAAAAATACCTAGGAATAAATTTAACCAAGAGGTGAAAGATCTCTTCAAAAAAAATGATAAGAACCTGGGTCTGCAGGTGGCATGGAGGTTAAGGTGCTGGATCCTACATGGCTGGGTTTTCTGTTTGAATCCCAGACCCAGCAGCCTAAGAATCAAGCAGTATGTGTGTATCCTAAATCCTGAGAAGAAAATGAAGAGATTGCAGTGTGGCAATACTTCCTGCAGACGATTTCTCACTTTTCCTCTGTCTTTCATTACTTTTCTCTGGCAAGTGCACATACACTTAAGCAAAATACAAAAACAAACAAAAACACTATAGGACCCTGATGAAGAAACTTACACACACACACACACACACAAATAAAGGAAAGATACTGATTCTTACACACACAAAAATAAATAAAGGAAAGATACTTATTCATGAATTGGAGAATCAATATAGCTAAAATGTTAAAATGATCTAAGGAGATTTAAAATTCAATGCAACTTCTATCAAAATGCCAGTGTCATTTTTCACAGAAATAAAAAAACAGTCAAAATTTTTTTGGCAACATAAAAGACCCTGCATAGCCAAAGCAATACTAGACAAAAATAACCCCCCCTATAAAACAAAAACAAAAAACAAAACAAAGTCACACTACTTGACTTCAAAATATATTATAAAGCCAAAATATCCTAAACTACATGGTACTGGGAAAAAAACAAACAAACAAACAAATAAATCAGACACATAGACCAGTGACACAGAATAAATCCAAGAACATATAGCCAACTGATTTTTGACAAGGATCTCAAGATTATTCAGGGTAGAAAAGAATCTTTTCAATAAATGATGCTAGGAAAAGTGAACATTCATCTGCAGAAGAATGGAACTAAATTTCTATCTTTCACCATATGTAAAAATCTACCCAAGACGGATTGAAGACTTAAAATAAATCCCAATGCCATAGAACTATTTGAAGAAAGCATAGGGGAAACACTAAAGATACTGGTTTAGTAACAGACTTCCTAAAATAAGGCTTCAAAAGCACTAACAACAATACCAAAAATTGACAAGTGGTATTATACTAATTTAGAAAGCTTCTGCACAGCAAAGGTAGCAATCTACAGAGAAAAAAGACAACACACAGGATGGAAAAAAAAAATATTTGCAAACTATAGTTCTGATAAGAGATTAATAACAGTAATCAGTAAGAAACCCAAACACCTCACCATCAAAGACACTAATAATTCAATTAAGAAATGGACAATTGGAGCCAGCCATTGGTGTGGTGGTTAAGGCACTGAACTCCCACATGGCTGACCACAGTTCAAATCACAGACTTGGTAGCCTGAAATCCCTCCCAGCATGTGTGAATGTATGTCCAAAATGAAAGGAGGAAAATGGAGAAGGGACTACAGCATGGCCATCCCTCCAGGGGAGGGAGGGGAGTTTATCACTTTCCCTCTTATTGTTTCTCTCAAGTGAGCACATGTACCCTATGGCAAAAACCTTTAAAAAAAATAAAAAGAATTGGACAATCAATATTAACAGGTGATTTTCAAAGGAAAACATGCAAATGGCCAAAAAAGGTATTTTAAAATCAGAATAGCTGGTGAGGCTGTGAGAAAGGGGAACCCTTGTGCACTGTTGGTGACAATGTACCCTACTACAGCCACTGTGGCAAATAATACAGAGGTTCCACAAAAACTTAAAAATAAAACTACTGTTTAATCCAGTAATCCTGCTCTGGGTATATAGCCAAAGGATAGGAAATCAAGCTGTCAAACAGATAATTGCCCATCTATGCTTATTGTGGCACTAATCACAATAGCTAAGACAGAGTCCATCTAAATACCCAACAACCAAGAAATGGGTAAAAACTTGTGGTATTTATTTTTTAAAATAATTATTTAACTTTTTTTACTCATTTATTTATTTTAATTTGCCCAGAGAGGAACACAGTGATAGAGAGAGAGGGAAAGCGAGAAAGCAAATCGCCAGATCTGGGACTCAAAGAATTGCAGTCGGCCATGTGGGAGTCCTGGGCCCTCAATGACCACACCACCTGCTGACCCAGATATTTTGATATTTATACATAATGGAATACTATTCAGCTATAAAGAACAATGAATTCCTAGTGCTTGAGACAAAATGGATAAACCTAGAATATATTATTCTAAGTGAAATAAGTCAGGTTATAAAAGAGAAGTACTGTACATACCCACTTAATAAATATCAACTGTCTTCATTCTTTAGTTGAAGCTGAAGTACTTGAAGCATTGAAGGAGGGAGAGTAACAGTAGATGTTAGATGCTGCGTGGTTGGGGGAGTGGAGAAAAGCTGGCTAAAAGACACAATAATGTATATAAATAGTAAAATAGGTTTTAGAACTCTGTACAATGGTGGAATAATGAAGTCCAGTGAAAATATATACTTCCAAAAACCAATCAGAGCAAGTTTGAGTGTATGAACAAACTGCGACATTGAATGAGGAGGAGGGCGAATGTACTTACATCCTTGATTTTATTACTGCATGCTTTATATAGTGTCTGATTTTGAGGTGAGACCAAGAAAGTGAGATAGATAATTCTACAGAGGATTTGTTAAAAGCTCAGCATCAAAACTTATAAACACGTGTTGGAATAAATAGCAGCTGCAGACTTCACTTCCCGCCCTCTGCTCTAGCATGCTGCCAATTGCCACACTGCCACTGTCCACTGTCCCGAACCCCAACCCAGCAAGCTGGAATATTTAAGGAGCTTGCTGAACAATAGGGATAAACTTCGGAGGAAGATATGAATGCTCCTGAGCTAAAACATTGAAGATCTGTTTGTCTCCTTGTCACTAAGGGTAAAGGAAGCAAGTTACCTATGATAAAGTCTTGGGCCTAAAGACCAAGATTGCTTCTTTGTTGGAAACAAGTCTTTCACTTTAAATTAGTGGTTGGAGCTTCGAACACAGAAGGTCTGGATGACAGGCCCAGGTAAGAATTGAACTCAATACTGCTTGGGGATAGTACTGAATGGCTTTAGGATACAGTCAAAGTGGGTCAGGGTACAGAGATGGCATCAGTTTGTCATACACACACACACACACACACACACACACACACACACACTATATGCTCTTAAAAAAATATTGTACCTCAAAAAGATATAAAATAATTATATGTACATTGAAAAAATTATAGTTTAAAAGAATTTTTAAAAAGGAACAAATATTTTTTAAAGAATATTTATTTATTTATTCATTCTTTTTTTTTTTTTTTTCCATTTGACCAGAGAGAAATACACATACTCACACACAGAAAGGGAAAGGGAAAAAGCAGGCCACCAGGTCTGGGATCCAAACCCTGGTCGACCATGTGGGAATGTCAAGGACCTTAACTACCATGCCACCTGCTGGCCCCAGGAACAAATAGTTTTAAGTAACTGCCATGAAAAATTCTACATATAATATTTGAAAATAATGGCATAAATTAAAAAGTAATTTATAGAAGTCTATAAAGGCATAGCTAATTTCAAAATTGAGTATAAAATCATAGGTTTTATTTTACCACATGTTAAAATATAATATTAAAAAAATTATTAGCTGGCAAATCCCAAAGTTAATTCTCCATGTATTTAAATTTGATGAAAATCGAAAATGTTAGAGTAAAATACAAAGTCATTACAAGGGAAATTAATAGAGGTCATATTTAGGTGGCAGTATTTCTAATTATATGCATTATTTTAGGTGTTTGTCCATTTATCTTCTAATTTTTCTCTATGTTCACTGTACTTTAATAATTTCTTTAAAAACAAAATAAGAAAGGCTCAGTGTAGTAGTGAGCAGTGATTGATGTTGCTACTTGGCAAGGTGAGAGCACAGGGGAGGCCTGGGTTTGATTCCCAGCCCACTCAAAGAGCCAACATGTTGGTGTGAACCTGTAATCCCAGCTACTCAGGATTCTGAGGCAGAGGGATTACAACATATGGAGACAGTGAGAGTGTGAGTGTGTGTGTGTGTGTGTGTACTATGTATATATACATATACATGCATGCATACATATACACTTACATATACTTATATAAATACATGAGAAAATGAGCTTTTAATATATTTTATTAAACTATAATATTTGTAAAATCTTCCATGCTTCTGTCCCTGAGTAGAACCTGAATGACTCATGAAGCACAGAGTGACTTTGTGCCTAGAACACGAATTATAAATAATGAGAGAAATTCAATAAAACAGGTAGGTGTGTGTAACAGTCATCCATAGAGCAATGGAAATCATAAAATTCAGATTAGGCCAGAGGAGGATAATAAATGAGTAAAACAATGGCAGGCCGTGGTGACCCAGTCTCTCTCGTCCTTTCGCTTACACACCTACCTCTTCTCAGCTGGCATCCACAGCCTGAGGAGAGGTTCACTATCACCAACTGACAGCGCTTACACACCTACCTCTTCTCAGCTGGCATCGATAGCCTGAGGAGAGGTTCACTAGCACCAACTGACAGTGCAGGGAAAACTGAGCCTGAGTCACAAGTGGCTCAGCACCAGACAGCTGAAAATGGGCTGTGGCCACATTACAACTTCACTTCAGAGAAGTCTTAAAGCACTTAAGGAAAGGCAGTGAGAGCTTTTGAACCACAGTACATTTGGTCATGTCGCTTTTAAATAAAGGATGAGTGACCTGACTTCTGGGGATTCCTAAGCAATGGCAAGTGGCTTGAGTAAGTCTGTCCCTGGAAGAATAAGAATAAAAAATCCAGGAGCAGGGTATCTGCAGAACAGTATCTGGATAGACTATTGGGCATGTGCCCAGGATGTATGGATCTTTGTGTCACGTGTTAACCAGAGATCAGCCCCCATGATTAGGTTTTCAAGGTGAATTTTCTTATGTTTATCACCTTAGTCCTCTGTCACTCCTGTGTTTCCACAATGGGCTTATGAGAGAAACAGTCCTGCTTGCAGGATAGGGGATATGCATGGGTCCATAAGCATAGGCTCTCTCTCTCTCTCTTTTGTTTTCTTTGTTTGGAGAGGTTTTTGCTATAGGGCGCATGCGCTTGCCAGACAGACAGACAGAGACAGAGAGACAGAAAGCGAGAAATCACCCCCCAGGGGGGATGGCCACACCGCAATCCCTTCTCCTCTATTCTCCTCTCAGGATCTTAGGCATGCATGCACATGTGCCCAGCATGAGTTTAAGCCACCGGGTCTGGGACTCGAACCAGGGTCAACTATGTGGGAGTCCAGCGACATAGCCATTACGCTAACTGCTGGTCCCAGCATAGGCTCTCTTTCACCATGACTGATCTATCTACTTTCGCTGCAGAATACATAAATTGCCAGAAGCAGACACTGACAATGTGTCTTTATTATTCCCCATCCTCAAAACGACACATCCAGCCATTTCCTGGCATGCATATTATCGACACCTTTACTCTAGGGCCTAGTGATTTATCCTAACTAGAATCCATACTTTCCTCACATGTGAGTTTACTGTCCCTGTCTACCTTGTATGTCTCTGCCAGACAATGACTCAAGAATGTTTGATCTAACCCCCAAATACCCCATAAGACATTGATGCTGGCCCAAAGATGTATTTTTTTTCAGTAGAACTGATAATACAATATGGGCATGGCAATGAAATTTGATCTTCTTACCACATACCTAATGCATCCAACAGATTAGCGTGGTAGGATAGTCTGTTAAATACTCAATGCAGGTGCCGACGTAAGGCCAGCACCCTATGAGAACGGTGGCTACAGTCTATGCAACTGAAATGATGCACCATGCAGCTTAGTTTTAGGGAAATATAGAAAGCAGAGGAATGAGATGTTGAATAGTTTAAGATTGTGGCCAAACTAAAAACAGTTTGGGTGTGTGAGGTCCACCGGGGAGAGGGAGAGAGAGAGAAAGGAAAGTGAGAAAGTATCCCACCCACGGAGGATGATTATGTTGCAATACTTTCTTCAAGATTGTGGCCAAACTAAAAACAGTTTGGGTGTGTGAGGTCCACCGGGGAGAGGGAGAGAGAGAGAAAGAAAAGTGGGAGAAAGTATCCCATCCACGGAGGATGATTATGTTGCAAGACTTTCTTCTCCATTACTCCCTCCTTTGAGGGCATCACATACATACACCTTCCATGCTTCTCAAGATGTCAGGTCTGGGACCCAAACCACATGGCTGGCAATGTGGGATCCAGCTGCCTTATCCACCATCCCATGGGTTGGCCCCAGTATTCTGTGATTGATGTCAAGTCATGAGATGTTGAGGACCCATACACGCAGAACTTAGAAATGCAGAAAAACGTATTCACTATAAGAAAAGCTTTTGATGCAAGAGAGTTGTGAATTGGGAGAAAAGTCCTTCCCCTAGGACAATTTGTTCTGAATTGCAAAACATATGGCCTCCCAAAGGATGATAAAATGTAATCATCGGCATCCACTGATACCAAATAGTGACCAGCTGGTAACCCACTCTCATATTGCTCTTCTGTCCTCCATTGCTTCCTTTTCCCTCGTTTTTGCTTCTCTGGGTTTGTTTACTGTAACAATGAAGTTGTCTGTAATATTTTGCCAGCTACTATTTTCTGGAGAATTTCAGCTAAGATAGAAGCATCTCATCCTTTAATTTTTTTATATTAAATCACATACGTGATTTAATATAATTTATCTAAGGACTTATCTGTCATTAATAAAACTCTTTGTCTTATTTCTTTTTCTAAATTATACAGTTGTAGAGACAGAAAGACTTAAACTGAGTCAATTTTAAGTCACTAATAATTTTCTGAAATTTTGATAATGTTATATATATCCTTGACAGAAAAAAAATGGGAGAAATGAGATATTAGTTCCATCTTAAGGAAAGGATAAGAGAGGGGAAAGGAAGGAATTGAAGGTGTATGTGATTTTGAGAAAAGTTGATCTCAGTCTTTACAAATATTTACTTAGTTATGCGATTCCAATTTATACATTCACAGTTGTCCTAAGCTTACTTAAAATGTATATTATCTAGGAACAGCATATGGCGTAATGGTTACATTGCTAGGCTCCCACATAGTCGACCACAGTTAGAGTCCCAGACCCGGTGGCTTAAAATTCATGGCAGGCGTGTGTGCATATGTGCCCAAGATCCTGAGTGGAGAATGGAGTGGAAGGAATTGCAGCATGGTCGCCTTCTCTAAGGGGGTGATTTCTCACTTTCTTTTTCTCTCTGGTGAGTCCACACACCCTATAGCAAAAATCTCTCTCTCTAATATGTGTTCTACATCTTTAATTTCTTTCTGATGAATTAATATCAACATAATAAATTAGTATCAACATAGAAAATAGATGAATGAAAATACATACCCTTTTTTTTTTTTTTTAAAGACAGATTTAGGCTATAGAGCACATGTGCTCACCAGAGAGACAGAGAGACAGCAAGCAAGAAATCACTCACCCAAGGCTGGTGGTCATGCTGCAATCCCTTCTCCTCAGTTCTCCTCGCGGGATTTTGAGCATACACAAACATGTGCCTGGAGTAAGTTTTAAGCCACCAGAGCTGAGACTTGAACCACAATTGACTACATGGCAGTCAAGCAACATAACCATTATGTCACCTGCTGGTCCCATATACCCTACTTTAATAGCTTTATCACCTTGGCGAATGGGTAAGGAGTGAGCTTACATTAATTTATTTACCTTTAAAAATGCTATCATATGCAAATGTTATAGTAGTGATTTATAACTGTTACTAATGTAATACAACTATAATATGGAATTATTAAAACTTAAGGTATACTACCGAATCCTTCATGCCTCTTGCTAACTATATAATTGTGCATAAGTTAGTTAAACTAAAAAGCTTAGATTTTTCATTTTCAGAAGGCTAATAGTAATAGCTAGGACAGAAAGTTGTGGTGGATCAAACGGCATAACCTACATAAGTCACCTCCTACAGTGTTTGCTGGAAATAGGAAAATAAATATTTGTCTTTCTCCTGCTACTTTATTAACCACTGTTTTCTCAGGTGTTACCAACATAGGATTGGTTTTCTTTAATCACCACTCCTACTAAATGTTTATCAATCAACATAGAGACTGTCATAAAATGACTTTCTCACATCACTCTTATACAAATAGTTTCCCATAAATATTAAAATTTCTAAACTTTTCTAAGTCTGACATCATTAAAAATGAGCTTCTGTCAAAATGTACATTGCTAATTTTTATACCTTGAATTTTTCCAGAATTTCTTCAATGCATTCATATGCATGGACTGCAATTATGAAGTAACAGTCTGTGACATTTTGCTGTAAGTCATTTTCAGTTTTAATTTTGTAATGCTAGCTACTAATTTAATTTTCTCCCTTTATGTGATTTTCAAAACCCTTTCCATTACTTCAAATGCAATGAAAAAATAGACAAAGTATGACAAAATATTTTACACTGTATATACAAGTTCACAAGTAAGAACAAAAAATCCTCAGGGCCACAAATGAAAGAGAAACTGCAATACAGAGTATTTAACAGTTATTACATTCAAACAGCACAGACAGGTATTAGAGTCATTCCTAAAGACTGAGATTCTTACACCAATACCAACTGAGTGTGAAGGTGAAAATGAGCTCTCTGGAAAAATTCATGAATTCCAAAGGGTGGAGGGACTTAGAACCCCAACAGGCTGACCACCTTGGGCCCTGGAAGAAAAAGTCACTTGAAATAATTTGGAACCACAGGATTGTGCTTTGTCTGATGAATGATCTGAAATCACACCACTCAGATTGTGTGGGATCCTGAAGCTAGAAAATTAACAGAAATTTCAGCCATCCCTAGAATTCAAGTAAATGTGAAATTTCCCCAGGGAGAAGCTCAACAACACATGCATATAGAAATGTTATGGATTTTTTTGAAAATCTTTTTGATCTTTTTTAAAACAATACAAGAAAAAGGAAATAGTCATAAAGATATAATTAAACATAATTACAAATTTGAAAATCAAATGATAAACAATCATTCATATCTGAGAAAAATAAATTTTTAAAAAATGACTGTAATATTCTTTGTGCTAGGCAAAGTAGATTTTCAGACATGCAATATTATTGAGAAAAAACAAGATCATTACCTAAGTAAAGTCTAAATAAAACATAACAATTCTGATTATTTACATAGAGAATAACATATTCTCAGGGCCAGCAGGTAGTGGTGGTAGAAGTGCTAGAGTCCCACATGGCCGACCATGGTTCAAGTCCCAGACCTGATGGCCTGCTTTCTCTCTCTGGTCAAGTTGAAAAATAATAATCATAAGTAACATATTCTCAAAGTCTATAAAAATGGCCAGATCCACTGGGAGCCAGATCTCACCTAGCAGTCCACCACAATTTGAATCCTGGTGCTGATGACTTGAACAACATCCCAGGTACATGTGCATGCATGCTCAAATCCTTATGGGCTGGAGAAATGTAGGAAAATGGGTTGGTTGTGCCATGACCACACCCCATTGAGGGAAGCTTTCTGTCTCTCTCTTTCCTGCTCTCTCTGGCAAGCAGCTGACCCCTCTGGCAATTAAAACAATCTATAAGGGACCAGAAGATGACATGGTAGTTGGGGCAACTGGATTCCCATGTGGCCCCCCAGGGTTCGGGTCCCGGATCTGGCACCTTGCATTATCACTTTCCCTTTCCCTCTTTCTCTCTGTCTCTCCCTGGTGCATGCACCTGCCCTATAGCAAATTAAAATAATAATAATCATAAATAAAATTAAATAAATAATTATTTATTAAAAAATCCATAAGTCTACCGAATTGCAAAGTCAAGTCAAACACATTCACGATCTTGTTTGAACTTCATTACTTCAAATGCAATGAAAAAATAGACAAAGTATGACAAAATATTTTACACTGTATATACAAGTTCACAAGTAAGAACAAAAAATCCTCAGGGCCACAAATGAAAGAGAAACTGCAATACAGAGTATTTAACAGTTATTACATTCAAACAGCACAGACAGGTATTAGAGTCATTCCTAAAGACTGAGATTCTTACACCAATACCAACTGAGTGTGAAGGTGAAAATGAGCTCTCTGGAAAAATTCATGAATTCCAAAGGGTGGAGGGACTTAGAACCCCAACAGGCTGACCACCTTGGGCCCTGGAAGAAAAAGTCACTTGAAATAATTTGGAACCACAGGATTGTGCTTTGTCTGATGAATGATCTGAAATCACACCACTCAGATTGTGTGGGATCCTGAAGCTAGAAAATTAACAGAAATTTCAGCCATCCCTAGAATTCAAGTAAATGTGAAATTTCCCCAGGGAGAAGCTCAACAACACATGCATATAGAAATGTTATGGATTTTTTTTAAAATCTTTTTGATCTTTTTTAAAACAATACAAGAAAAAGGAAATAGTCATAAAGATATAATTAAACATAATTACAAATTTGAAAATCAAATGATAAACAATCATTCATATCTGAGAAAAATAAATTTTTAAAAAATGACTGTAATATTCTTTGTGCTAGGCAAAGTAGATTTTCAGACATGCAATATTATTGAGAAAAAACAAGATCATTACCTAAGTAAAGTCTAAATAAAACATAACAATTCTGATTATTTACATAGAGAATAACATATTCTCAGGGCCAGCAGGTAGTGGTGGGAGAAGTGCTAGAGTCCCACATGGCCGACCATGGTTCAAGTCACAGACCTGATGGACTGATTTCTCTCTCTGGTCAAGATGAAAAATAATAATCATAAGTAACATATTCTCAAAGTCTATAAAAATGGCCAGATCCACTGGGAGCCAGATCTCACCTAGCAGTCCACCACAATTTGAATCCTGGTGCTGATGACTTGAACAACATCCCAGGTACATGTGCATGCATGCTCAAATCCTTATGGGCTGGAGAAATGTAGGAAAATGGGTTGGTTGTGCCATGACCACACCCCATTGAGGGAAGCTTTCTGTCTCTCTCTTTCCTGCTCTCTCTGGCAAGCAGCTGACCCCTCTGGCAATTAAAACAATCTATAAGGGACCAGAAGATGACATGGTAGTTGGGGCAACTGGATTCCCATGTGGCCCCCCAGGGTTCGGGTCCCGGATCTGGCACCTTGCATTATCACTTTCCCTTTCCCTCTTTCTCTCTGTCTCTCCCTGGTGCATGCACCTGCCCTATAGCAAATTAAAATAATAATAATCATAAATAAAATTAAATAAATAATTATTTATTAAAAAATCCATAAGTCTACAGAATTGCAAAGTCAAGTCAAACACATTCACGATCTTGTTTGAACTTTTCAATGTAGCTTTTGTGAGAACGAACAGATAAAGCATACACTTTAATACAAAAAAATATTTAGCATATACTTAAAAATATGATGGCAATTAATATAATGTTAGAAATATGTGTAGCTGTGGATTGACAATTTGATGCTCCCCACTTTTTATTTTATTTTTTCTATGACAAGAGAGAAAACAAGTTACAAGAGGGAATGAAAGAGATAACTGTGTTCAACAGGGTCTCTCCATTTGTCCCAGCCTCCCAGTTAGCTAGGACAGTACACGCTTGGCAATCACACATAGCCTGCCTAGCTCAGGCCAAGAACCAAATGCAGACTTCCCATGGAGCCTTAGCACAGTGAGCTCTCTTATCTCTGCCGTCACGGCTGGGCTGACAGTTATGTTGTTGACTCATGTAAGTAGTGAAACCTCTATAGAGAACATATGAAAACTGTTCATAAAATCATTTAAAATGACAAAAAATATATCTTTAAATAAAATTATGGTACAGGACCAGCAGCTGGCGTAACGGCTATGTCGCTGGACTCCCATGTACTCGACCATGGTTGGAGTCCTTGTCCAGGTGGCTTAAACTCATGCTGGGTGCTTGTGCACACATGCCCAAGATCCTGAAAGGGGAATGGAGGAGAAGATATTGTGGCATGGCCATCCCCCCGGGGGGTTATTTCTCACTTTCTGATTCTCTGTCTCACTCTGTCTTTCTGGTGAGCATATGTGCCCTATAGCAAATAAATAAATAAATTAATTAATTAAATTTAAAAAAAAATAAAATAAAATAATGTTAAATAAATGATTAGTGTATCAATATAGTGGAAGCCATACAAAACTTGAAGTAAATGAATTAGTTTTACTGCTGTCAACATAGCTAATTCCTTTTTTCATTTTTAAATTTTCACCAACATAACTAATTCTAATATACATAATTAGAATGAAAATAAGCTTCTAAAACATACATTCAATTTAATGATATTTAAGACACACAAAACTCAGTCTACGAAGGATAGCGTTTATAACTACAGAGACAGAAGGTACTCAGGAAAGCATGGATTAGGTACGAATTGATCAATGTGAATATGTTACCCCTGGAGAAGGAAAGAGGACAGTGAAAGGTAATAGAACTTAAACTGTATGATACCATGATTGTTTCTTTTAAATCTTCAGTAAATCAAAGTTAACATTTGTTAAATCTGATAGCACAAAAATGGGTGTCTATGATATTACTTTCTGTGCTTATTTCTAAGTTTAAAATATCGCGAAAATTTTGAATAGTAAAAGTTCTGTCTTAAGCTGATCCTGCAGCCTAGTGGTTAAGGGAGCCAGATCCAACATGACCAACTGCAGTTCAAATCCCAGCTCTCACAGCTTAAAAAACATGCCTAGCTCATACACGTACATTCCCCAAATCCCAGTATGATGGAGAAAAGAAAGAAGAGATTGTAGTTCAACCATCTCTGGATATGCTTTCTCTCTCCTCTCTCCTCTCTGGCTCCTGCCTACTGCTGGAGAGCTCACATGCCCTTATGGTAATTTAAAAAATAAAGTTCTGTTTTGCTTGTAATTGAAATGGTGATATGATTGCTTTATTCAATGCCAGCCACCAAATAAAATGCTGATTTCTAGAACAGTATATAAATGACGAAGTGGATTCCTTTCTCCATAAACTTTTCTTGCAGAGAAAGTAGATAGATCATTGAAAAAGGACAGTGAGGTGACCTGACTTTTACAAGGGAAGAAGAGCATGGACTGATAGCATGTAGCAGACAGAAGAAACTTCCAGCAGGAGATGATTTTTATCTCGTATTTTAAAAAATGAGTAAGATTTGACTCAAAAAAAATAGTTTGGAAGTTTATTAATATTTAGAAGAAAAAATAAGGATAATTGTACCAGCTATAAAAATGATCTTAAAATAAGAGAATCTTGGGAACCAGCAGTTAGTGTAATGGCTATGTTGCTGGACTCCCACGTAGTCGACCGCAGTTCGCGTCCCGGACCTGGTGGCTTAAAACTCATGCCGGGCGCGTGTGCGTGCGTGCCCAAGATCCCGAGAAGAGAATGGAGGAGACGGAATTGCGGCATGACCATCCCCCCTGGGGGTGATTTCTCGCTTTTCTGTCTATGTCTCTCTCTGTCTGTCTGGCGAGCGCATGCGCCCTATAGCGAAAACCTCTCCAAAATAAATAAATAAATAAATAAATAAATAAATAATAAGAGAATCTAGCACATTTGCAGAGCTGAAAGTACTTTAGCATGACTAAAGATGCCCTGGAAGAAAAAGTCACTTGAAATAATTTGGAACCACAGGATTGTGCTTTGTCTGATGAATGATCTGAAATCACACCACTCAGATTGTGTGGGATCCTGAAGCTAGAAAATTAACAGAAATTTCAGCCATCCCTAGAATTCAAGTAAATGTGAAATTTCCCCAGGGAGAAGCTCAACAACACATGCATATAGAAATGTTATGGATTTTTTTTAAAATCTTTTTGATCTTTTTTAAAACAATACAAGAAAAAGGAAATAGTCATAAAGATATAATTAAACATAATTACAAATTTGAAAATCAAATGATAAACAATCATTCATATCTGAGAAAAATAAATTTTTAAAAAATGACTGTAATATTCTTTGTGCTAGGCAAAGTAGATTTTCAGACATGCAATATTATTGAGAAAAAACAAGATCATTACCTAAGTAAAGTCTAAATAAAACATAACAATTCTGATTATTTACATAGAGAATAACATATTCTCAGGGCCAGCAGGTAGTGGTGGGAGAAGTGCTAGAGTCCCACATGGCCGACCATGGTTCAAGTCACAGACCTGATGGACTGATTTCTCTCTCTGGTCAAGATGAAAAATAATAATCATAAGTAACATATTCTCAAAGTCTATAAAAATGGCCAGATCCACTGGGAGCCAGATCTCACCTAGCAGTCCACCACAATTTGAATCCTGGTGCTGATGACTTGAACAACATCCCAGGTACATGTGCATGCATGCTCAAATCCTTATGGGCTGGAGAAATGTAGGAAAATGGGTTGGTTGTGCCATGACCACACCCCATTGAGGGAAGCTTTCTGTCTCTCTCTTTCCTGCTCTCTCTGGCAAGCAGCTGACCCCTCTGGCAATTAAAACAATCTATAAGGGACCAGAAGATGACATGGTAGTTGGGGCAACTGGATTCCCATGTGGCCCCCCAGGGTTCGGGTCCCGGATCTGGCACCTTGCATTATCACTTTCCCTTTCCCTCTTTCTCTCTGTCTCTCCCTGGTGCATGCACCTGCCCTATAGCAAATTAAAATAATAATAATCATAAATAAAATTAAATAAATAATTATTTATTAAAAAATCCATAAGTCTACAGAATTGCAAAGTCAAGTCAAACACATTCACGATCTTGTTTGAACTTTTCAATGTAGCTTTTGTGAGAACGAACAGATAAAACATACACTTTAATACAAAAAAATAGTTAGCATATACTTAAAAATATGATGGCAATTAATATAATGTTAGAAATATGTGTAGCTGTGGATTGACAATTTGATGCTCCCCACTTTTTATTTTATTTTTTCTATGACAAGAGAGAAAACAAGTTACAAGAGGGAATGAAAGAGATAACTGTGTTCAACAGGGTCTCTCCATTTGTCCCAGCCTCCCAGTTAGCTAGGACAGTACACGCTTGGCAATCACACATAGCCTGCCTAGCTCAGGCCAAGAACCAAATGCAGACTTCCCATGGAGCCTTAGCACAGTGAGCTCTCTTATCTCTGCCGTCACGGCTGGGCTGACAGTTATGTTGTTGACTCATGTAAGTAGTGAAACCTCTATAGAGAACATATGAAAACTGTTCATAAAATCATTTAAAATGACAAAAAATATATCTTTAAATAAAATTATGGTACAGGACCAGCAGCTGGCGTAACGGCTATGTCGCTGGACTCCCATGTACTCGACCATGGTTGGAGTCCTTGTCCAGGTGGCTTAAACTCATGCTGGGTGCTTGTGCACACATGCCCAAGATCCTGAAAGGGGAATGGAGGAGAAGATATTGTGGCATGGCCATCCCCCCGGGGGGTTATTTCTCACTTTCTGATTCTCTGTCTCACTCTGTCTTTCTGGTGAGCATATGTGCCCTATAGCAAATAAATAAATAAATTAATTAATTAAATTTAAAAAAAAATAAAATAAAATAATGTTAAATAAATGATTAGTGTATCAATATAGTGGAAGCCATACAAAACTTGAAGTAAATGAATTAGTTTTACTGCTGTCAACATAGCTAATTCCTTTTTTCATTTTTAAATTTTCACCAACATAACTAATTCTAATATACATAATTAGAATGAAAATAAGCTTCTAAAACATACATTCAATTTAATGATATTTAAGACACACAAAACTCAGTCTACGAAGGATAGCGTTTATAACTACAGAGACAGAAGGTACTCAGGAAAGCATGGATTAGGTACGAATTGATCAATGTGAATATGTTACCCCTGGAGAAGGAAAGAGGACAGTGAAAGGTAATAGAACTTAAACTGTATGATACCATGATTGTTTCTTTTAAATCTTCAGTAAATCAAAGTTAACATTTGTTAAATCTGATAGCACAAAAATGGGTGTCTATGATATTACTTTCTGTGCTTATTTCTAAGTTTAAAATATCGCGAAAATTTTGAATAGTAAAAGTTCTGTCTTAAGCTGATCCTGCAGCCTAGTGGTTAAGGGAGCCAGATCCAACATGACCAACTGCAGTTCAAATCCCAGCTCTCACAGCTTAAAAAACATGCCTAGCTCATACACGTACATTCCCCAAATCCCAGTATGATGGAGAAAAGAAAGAAGAGATTGTAGTTCAACCATCTCTGGATATGCTTTCTCTCTCCTCTCTCCTCTCTGGCTCCTGCCTACTGCTGGAGAGCTCACATGCCCTTATGGTAATTTAAAAAATAAAGTTCTGTTTTGCTTGTAATTGAAATGGTGATATGATTGCTTTATTCAATGCCAGCCACCAAATAAAATGCTGATTTCTAGAACAGTATATAAATGACGAAGTGGATTCCTTTCTCCATAAACTTTTCTTGCAGAGAAAGTAGATAGATCATTGAAAAAGGACAGTGAGGTGACCTGACTTTTACAAGGGAAGAAGAGCATGGACTGATAGCATGTAGCAGACAGAAGAAACTTCCAGCAGGAGATGATTTTTATCTCGTATTTTAAAAAATGAGTAAGATTTGACTCAAAAAAAATAGTTTGGAAGTTTATTAATATTTAGAAGAAAAAATAAGGATAATTGTACCAGCTATAAAAATGATCTTAAAATAAGAGAATCTTGGGAACCAGCAGTTAGTGTAATGGCTATGTTGCTGGACTCCCACGTAGTCGACCGCAGTTCGCGTCCCGGACCTGGTGGCTTAAAACTCATGCCGGGCGCGTGTGCGTGCGTGCCCAAGATCCCGAGAAGAGAATGGAGGAGACGGAATTGCGGCATGACCATCCCCCCTGGGGGTGATTTCTCGCTTTTCTGTCTATGTCTCTCTCTGTCTGTCTGGCGAGCGCATGCGCCCTATAGCGAAAACCTCTCCAAAATAAATAAATAAATAAATAAATAAATAAATAAATAATAAGAGAATCTAGCACATTTGCAGATCTGAAAGTACTTTAGCATGACTAAAGATCACTAAGTTTTCAGAGAAAAATGAGAGCAGATCAGATGAAACCAGCAGTTTAGATATCCTGGAGGGTTTTATTAGAGTGAAATTTAAAATGTGGCTCCTAAAGAAGGGATATACAGTATTAGAATTCATCTTTTGAAAGAGTACAGTGTATATAATTAATATGGGAGATGGATCTATTTGAGACAGGCAGATTAGTTATTATCCAGGAAACAGATGCTGATAGTCTGGTTCCCAAATATAGAAGGATAGAATTGATAGGACTTAGGACTTAATAATTGAGTGTAGTTATTGAGAGATGTTATTGTTACCTATATTTATGCACCTGGGAACTGGGTAGTTAGTGGTGCCATAGATCAAAAAAGGTATCACTGCAAAGGAATAGAATTCACTGAGAAAGAAAGTGATATCCTGTAAAGGATATTTTTAGTTTTAGTTGTATATGAATCATTGAGGTGGAGTTGCCCAGAACAAAGTTGTAAAGATGAATCAAGCACTGAGGAGACATCTCCAGCTTGTGGGATTATTAGATTATGGAAGTCTACACTTTACTGATATTTGTGTAGGTTGGTAATAAATGAAGATACAGTCATGAATACAGAGTAATACCAATATTTAAGAAGTCTTGGCAAAATTAGTTTTTATAGCACTTTGAGTAAGGAAGTCACATTTCTTTGGGTTAATAGAATGGGAGATATAAAAGAATAAGCTAAACTCTTTTGTTATTTTAAAATGTGCAACTTTAAAAATGTATTTTTTTAATAAACAGGATAGACATGCAGAGAGAGAGAGGAAGAGAGAGAGACAGAGACAGGGAGAGACAGAAAGAGACAGAAAGCTCCCCCAGGAGGATTTAATATGATCCATCCCTAGTCTTCAGCCAGTTCTGTGCCACTGTCTGGCCCTAAAACTCTTTATTTTTATTTTATTTTGGCTATAAGAGGGTTTGAACTTGCCAGAAAGAGACAGAGGGAAAGTGAGAAATCACTCCTCGGGCGGTAAGGCCATCCTGAGATCCCTTCTCCTCCGTTCACTTCCTGGGATTTCAAGCATGCATGCACATGTGCCCAGCATGATTTTCAAGCCACCAGGTTCAGGACTCGAACTGCCATTAGCCAGGTGGGAGTCCAGTGCCTTAACGAGCGTACCACCTACTGCCCACCACTAAAATTTTTTAGAAGTTTATGATAGTATGGTATCAGGATAGGAAATGGAGACTGTATGAAGGAAAAGAATTTGTAGTGACTTGTATATGTTTAAATGCCGGTGCAAAAAAGTCAAATCGGGCCTGTTTCCTTTCTTTCTTCAAATACTTGCCAATGAATCTTTGTAAGAACAGGGCTCTCTACACAGATTGTTCTTCCACCAGAAGTCCCTATGGTGGGGCTTTTCTCTTTTTCAATCTTAGCTTAAATATTACCCCCTCAGAGAGGCTTTTTGTAAATTTCAAACTTAATATTCTGCCCATTTCCACTGAGGTTCTGCTCACATCTTCACATTCTATTGTGTCACCATATTTCATTTTAATCAAGTTTATTCATCAGTACCTTGTTTAGTTATTTGATTGTTTACTTTCTTCAAGCAGAGTCAAATTAAATAAATTGATTTTTAAATACCATCTCATCTTTGGCTTCCTAGAATAATTTCAAAATTATATGAATATATTTATACACACAGTTTAATTCACTTTGCTCACATTTTGTTTATGTTTAGGATTCTTGATGACTTACTTTTATATTTTCTGGAAGAGTTTGAGTGGGATTGGTGATATTTACATCTTAAATGTTTGGAAGCTATCACTGGTGATGTAAGTGGTGTTTTCTCAGTAGGATGATAGTAAGTATACAATGACTATATCTGATGTATTTAAGACAAATCAAATTTTCTCATTCTTTTTGTGTCTGTTTTGGTAAGCTACATTTATCTAGAAATTTATCCTTAATATCCATCTTCAATTGTATTGTCATAAGATTTTACTAAAGTTGTTATTATTTTTTTTTTTTGATACCTGGAGGATAGGGAAAAAGAGTGCCTTTTGTCTTACTGATAATAATTGTCCCATTTTCTTTCTTATGATCTCTTTCTCAGTCTTTTCTACGCATTATTAAAATTTATTAGCTTTCCCAAAAACTAAATTTGATCTTTAAAATTTACTTTGTGGTATTATTTTCCTCTATAACTATTTTTATTCTTATCTTTGTGATTTCTGAGTGTAACTTGCTAATGTTGACCAATTTCTGTAAAAATTACTTTGTTCATATGTATCTTCTTTTCAATAATATACAATTAAGACTAAATACTTTAAATATTTTGAGAAAAACTTCACATTCCTCAAGTTTTCATATGCCATATTTTCATTACTCTTTAGTTTAAAATATTTTCTAATTTCCATTATACTCTCATGGATTCGGATATATAATATTTACCTTTCAAATCTGTGAAGATTTTCAGTTATTTTTAATCATTAAATTTTACTGCAATTTTGATATAGAACATGTCCACTATATTATTTCATTATTTAATGCTTGCTGATTATTTAACTTTTAAAATTTCTTTTTATGACCAAGCGAGACAGAGATAGAGTCAGAGAAACAGCACCTCCAATAGGGTCCTGAGACCATGATCCAAACCCAGCTTCAGCTAGCCCTAGATCATGGCATATGTGTGCCCAGCATACTAAGGGAGGTCTCCAGATTGGAACCCAAAACCTTCCCACGTGGAACAGCCTCACAGAGCATCATATTTTACCAATGTGCTACCATATGGCTCCTGTATTATTAATATTTTACCAATGTGCTACCATATGGCTCCTATAATATTTGCTGATTTTTAATGGTCACAACTGGATCTACTTAGAAATCATCAAGTTAATAGGAGGCCTTTAGAGAAGACTCTAATTTGGTATGATTAGTATCTTTATGAGAAGAAGAGGAGACACCAGACCTACATGTTCACCAAGAAAACACCAAGTGAGGACATAGCCAGAAGCAAGCCATATGCATGTCAGGAGAGCTGCCTCAGAGGAAACCCACTCTGCTGAGACCTTGATCTTGGACTTGGAGCCTCCAGAACTGTGATACAAGGAATGTCTGTTGTTTAGGCAGGGACCTTGATTTTTTTTTTTTCCCATCTGTTAGAGGCTGCCTGTATTCCCCTGTTTGCAGCCTTTTCCTCTGATCTCAAAGCCAGTATTTAAAAGTCTCTCTATAACTTCATCACTCTGCCTACACCTGTCTCTCTCCTTCATCAGAAGTCTCTCAAGTTATTTAATCACATCTATAAAGTCTCTGATAAGGTAGCTAGATAAAGTAGTAAATTCAAAAGTTCCCAAGATTAGGATTAGTACATGATGGTTTTGGAGGGATATTATTCTACCTATACATAGAACTACCTCTCTGCTCCCCAGATAAACTATCTGTACTCTTAACCCTCTTTTGCAGAAGGATCTAAAGACTGTACTTAAAAATATTTTATTTAAATAAAATTGTTTTACAGAATGTATATCTTTAGCAGTTATATAAAGAATAGTTTCTAATAAAATCTTATTAAAATAGTAGGAATTTTAGAAGCAGATACTGGTGCATCTTCAGACATTTGCATGTCAATGAAATTAGAGCTCTATGGTAGATAGCAACTGTCATTAAAACTTGTCTGCAAGTTCCATGCTAAAATAAACTCTTCGAAGCAGCAGTTCAGTAATTCAGCGTATATTTTCTTTTTTAAAAACCTTACCGGTTCTCAAAGGGTTTAGTACACAATAACGTAGTGTAGTCAATAAACAAAATAAATGAAAAAAATCATGGGTCATGAGGTCTAGATTTTTTGCCTCTATTTCTTGCATGTATTTTACATTTGCCCTAAACTATTACTTCTTACATTCTTGATTCTTTCACCAGATTATCCAGAGGTCTGGACAGCTCACAAACCACAGCGTAGGCCCCCCAAAACCAGTTGCTGCCAGGAATTGGTAGGAACAACAGAATTAAATGGTTTTACTATCATGTTTGTCTAACAGGCTGGATGAAGGGTCTTCAAGAAGTTCATGGGAAATACATGTTATGAAAAATCTCTGCACAGATTTAAAAAAAAAAATTGCACAAAATAACCAAATACTTCAATTTCATTTTCTATTAACTTTTTGAAATCCCTTTGTATATCCAAGCAAACTTTATGAGTGAGCAACTTGAATACTATATACTTATATACCATCCAGAAATCAATTATCATTGATTTTTAAGTTAATATCAGATTGTCATTAACCAGTTTACTATAAATGCATCTCAGGTATTATTAATCATAATCTCAGGATGACTGGGAGTCTACTAATACTAAGTTCATGCAGATAGAGCTCATTTTATTGTGACCAAAAAATCTTGTTAAAAGTGAAAAATGTGGGACAGATTCACAACTAGACAGGAGGCCAGGGCAGGAGGAAGCTCACCTTTCCTCTCTCATGTCTGTCTTCTACTCCTGCATCTTCTGTGTGGATGTGGCTCTCCTGTCTCGTGTGGACTGGACCTTCCTCTTCACTGCATAGCACAACATGAAGTGGTTCTACAGATATTCCTTGTCTACTGACTAAGGGATGTCTCACAGGATCAAGAGTCAGTAGCTTTGCCCTCTCTCTCATTTAGATTAGTATTTTCTGTGAACTGTGTAAAACAAAGGCTTTCACGTGTCTATGATATGGATAATTTTCCTCCCAAAGTTCATGTGGATCTTTTCCGTACATTTGTAGTAGCAGAGAGTTAGACTGTTATGTTCTTCTTCTTATCATAGAGTCAAGTATTTTCAGTTGAAAAATAAGTTTCTACCTAATGTATTAATTGAACGAATTTATCCTTGTGAATATAAATGAATGAAATATTTTATAATCATTTGTCATTTTCCCTAAAGAAATACTTTAAAATTCTTCATAAAAAAAACAGTGTGCAACAATTTTTAGCTATAAAGTAGATCACATTGGGCTGTCATTTTATTTATTGCTCATCAAATTTTTTAAAGAATTATTTTATTTAACTTTATTTATTTATTTATTTAAATTTGACCAGAGGGGGGCAGAAAAAGAGAAAGTGAGAAAAAAAGTCACTAGGTCTGGGACTTGAACCATGGTCAGCCATGTGGGAGTCCAGCGCTCTTAACCACCATGCCACCTGCCAACCCCTATTGCTCAACAATTTAATGCTTACTTCTAGAACATTCATATAGCACCTTGCCATAAATAATTTTTTTCAAGCCTTTAGATGTTGTGTAATTACACTGAAGATTGGCTCTTAGATATAGAAAGTGGCTACCTAAGACTGTACTTCACAGAATAGTTCATTCTTTGGACAAATTTTAATTGAAAACATTAAAAATATAGCACATCATTAAGAATCATTGTATTCTAGTTTCTCTTTATCTTAATTTGCTAAAGAAAACTAAATATATACTATGGATTTCTTTACATAATTTACTTAATTTATTTTAACATTTTAAAGAACTCTTGTGCATATATGAAAGTATATCTATTTTAGGTATAAGGAAACCAGGATTCAGAGATCTTATTGAATTTCTTTTGAATAGTACCTTTAAGTGAAAGTCGAGGAACAAATTTAGGATTATAATACTAACATCTGTATGACATTTGCTATGTTTCATTAAGGAGAAAGCATGAATATGTTGTTAAGCTATATATAGTTATACTGGAATATAATCTCTAAATAATTGATAACAAATAACAGTGATAAGAAAGCAGTATTGAAAACCTTTATCTTTGAGGAAGAATTAATACAGTTAGTTTGGAGGGGCAGATATTAATAGCATCTCTAATAGCTAAGAAAATTCCTTATTTTTGAGGCTCTTCTAAGACCCTCTAGAGGTAAAGGATAAAAACAGCAGCAAAAAGAACAAGAACAAAAACACTACTTCATTGCTAATCATGGCATCATCTCTTAACACTTATTGGGAAATTAAGTGACAGTTTCTGAGAAACAAGATCAGCATTTAAAGAAGAGACATAACCCTCAAGAACCTAATCTGGAAATGTCTCTCTTTTTTTTTGGTCTAAAATGTTTTATTAAGAAATGACAGAGAGCATGCCAAGATTTATCGAACCTCTCAACTCTTCCCCCTTCTGACTGGTGTAAGAACAAGTGATATTACTAAAATAAACCTGCAGTTTTATCTAGTAAATTGAATTTATTTATAGGGGACACAGATGGTGTTTTTATCTCATTTTCCCATTGAATAGTATGACATTGAAAGGGAAAAGAGTGATGGAAAATGAAGCATTGGCTAGCTAGACGGTGTTGAGGAACTGAATTCGGTTTGGGAGACTTGGCAGGGACTGAACACTTCTCACATGGCCCAGGACGAATGGACCTGGCAGAAGCTGGTGATCTGATTAAAAGAATTTTCAGCTAAAATGTGGAGAGGAAGGAGAAAGTATTAAACTTGAAATGAAGGTATTGCGTGGTTAAGAATCCAAATTGTGTAAGAATTCTAATTGATGATGTATATGATAGCTTCTACTGGACTTGTGGGAAGAGTGTTCATGTTGGGTAAATTCATTTTATAAGCTGTCGTGATGTACAGTGACTGTATAAAATAAAGTAAAATAATAAAAAAGAGAATTCTTGCTAAATAAAATAAAAAATTGTCCAGAAAAGATTGGGGCCAGTAGGTGGTATGGTAGTTAAGGTGGTGAACTAACTTTTATAAGTCATGTATTCATATGAAGAAAAAAATTTTGTCTCCTTCTCAAGTAAATATTTATAAAAGGAAAGATTTTTTTTAATGTAATGTACAAGCTTCATCCTTTGATTTAATGTTGAAAAATCTGATAAAAAGGCATGTATTTACACTGTTTCAATGGTGTTCACAATGAAATACAATGAAAAACAGCCGGTAATATTAACTGAGCATTTACTGTATGGTGGATCTTATGTTTCATGCTTTCATTTAATTTTTAAAATAAATTTATGACATAGCTATAACAATATTTCAGATAAAGATGGTGATTCTTGGGGAAATAAATTAAATGGAGAGCAGAGTTAATTAGAAGCAGAAATAAGATTGGAACTCAGCTACCTGGCTGACATTTCTGTATTGAACAATTACACTGTGCTGTATAATTAAACAGGTACCATTGCGTTTTAAGTAGTATATTCTATGACAGATTGTTTTATTTATGAATAACTTCAATACAGTTATTGGGGCTTTAATAGAACTCCATCCTTCTAGGATTTCTAATTGATTGTATCAAGGAAGTCACCAAATTTCTCCTTGCCTACAAGGTACCATGACCAACCGTATCGCCTGTTAAATCCCCTACCTCCAAAAATGTTTTGAACCTCTTGTCTGTTCAGCTTTTATTCTAGCTAAAGAAATGTGTCTAATTTATTTATCTGTGTATTCACTTCATCTGTTGAAATAGGTATTTTTCCATGAATTTCTAGGGACCAGTCAATTAAATTAGGAATTTATATGTATAAACTAAGTAAAATTAAAGACATCTAGTAGTTGTCTTTTTCTTTTTTCTTTTTTTCTAAAGGGGCAAAGCAATACAAAGGATAGCAAACATTTGTGAAAAAATGCATTCATTTGTCTTGAAATTATTAGCACATTGGTACTGCCTTTAGGATTTCAGGTTAAAGGTGGCATACTATCTCCAACTTTGGTGAAATGTTCTAAGAATATTTTTCATGGACCTGCTCAAAACTATAAGCTTAATAGTAGCCAGAAAATTCTAGCAAATTTGAACCAGGAAACTTTCCATTAGTTTTCTCTTTGCTTGAATGCAAAAATAAGCATATTTATTAGGTAGTCAGGAAAGACAAGATGTGTTTTTCTATGCAAAAATGTATCATGACTTTCCAGATGACCTAATAAGAATATATACACACAAAGAAAACTAGTAGGTTTGGGGGAATACAGATAGACCTCTAATGATAATTGAAGGAAATAGTATGAATCATAAAACTAAAATACAAGTTTGTAGAAAGAAGCAGGAAATAATAAGTAAAAGATGTGACAAAAAAGAAAATTATTCAAAGGACATTCAATGCACCAAAAAAAACTAAGAAAAACAGAGATTGAGGTTGGTTTCACTAATAGTCATTTTAACAAGAATTAAGTGTCCTCTTGGACACACCTCAAGGGCACTGACCATCTTTGTGTCACTTTGAACACCCCCTGCCCAAGTGTTTTTCCAGCTTCTGGCATGTGATTGGCCCTCATAACTGATGGATAAAAGAATGAGTGCAGGCATTGTGCAGAAAAGCCACAAAATTCGATGGATTAAATTAACAGTGGGTTAAGTTTTTTTTTTTCTTTTTGAGAGGTTTTTGCAATAGGGCGTGTGCACTCACCAGAAAGACAGAGAGAGAGAGACAGAAAGCAATAAATCTCCCCCTGGGGTGATGGCCACGCAGCAATTCCTTCTCCTCCATTCTCCTCTCAGGATCTTGGGCATGCACGCACACACTCCTGGCGTGAGTTAAGCCACCAAGTCTGGGATGCGAACCGCAATTGACTACATGGGAGTCCAGCTATGTAGACATTACACCATCTGCTGGTTCCAACAGTGGATTAAATTTAATTGATTCAATTACATTCTCTATTAAATGGACACTTAGAGGCCTTTATGAGCATAATCAAAACTTTATGATAAACCAAGTTGATGCTTTTAAAGTATTTCTCAAAGTTGGATCTCTCAAAGATAAGATTTAACTGTTAGCAGATTCATCACTCATGCTGAACTCCGAAAAAATAATTAAAAATTACAAGTAAAAAGTTAACTGTTCATTCTTTATTTTTAATATCATCAAAAAGATATTTTCTGTGTGCTTTAAACTTATGAACACACTCATTTATTCACGCACTTTTATTTACTCAAGACTCTTTTTTCTTATACTTGCCCAATACTTGACTGCTAGAGTGATTTTAAAGACAAAGAGACATGACAGTATTTTTCCTTTGTATCCAAGCTATCTAAGAGTTCAGTTAATTAATTATTCATTTCAATGAAATTGAGCATGAATGTTAAGCCAAAAAGAAAGATGAATAAAACTGTATTGTTAACTAACTCATGAACAAAAAGGTGTGGGCCCTACCAAATCTGTACTCAGTACAGTAAATGAACTCTCAGTCAGTAAAACTTCAAATGGAAAGGGTCATGATAAATTGTTTTAAACATGTACACAAGTGCACGGACTTCTAATAAAATATCCTGACCCAATAATGTTCAAAAAGCTGCTGATCTCAATTGAGCAGCAAGACTGCCAAATTTAAAATGCATTCACAAGGTGATGGAGTCTCTTATTTCTGTCATAGACTCATGATAGAAAAACTATTAGCTTTCATGTGTGTTAAAAGTACTGCTTATTCTTTGCACTGGTTCATATAGCAAGTATGGTAAATCCGAAGGCATATGAAATACTTAGAGACATTTAGTTGTGAATCATTATTAACTTAGGAGGGAGACTTGTTTTCTGGACCTATATGACAGGATAGTAAATTGAAAGTCATACATTACTTTTTGAACTTATAAAATGGAAAAATAGAATAATATACAGTTTAGACAACCTTATATAATTAAGAATGAATGTAAAATTACATTTGAATTAGACTGCATATTAAATAGAAACTGGAAGAATTAAAATAAATTATTCTGGGGTGCATGGACTACATAAATTCAAGCAAACATTGATATTTGAGGGGACTCTGTAAAGAGACAAGTCTTTTATAAGTAATACAGAACGAACAAGGACGGATACTGCATTTATGGCATGAATACTTTTTTTCTCTTTTTTTTGGAGAGGTTTTTGCTACAGGGCTCATGCACTGGCCAAAAAGACAGAGACAGAGAGACAGAAAGTGAGAAATCACCCCCCAGGGGGGATGGCCATGCCGCAATCCCTTCTTCTCCATTCTCCTCTTGGGATCTCTGGTACACACGCACACGCACCCGGCGTGAGTTTAAGCCGCCGGGTTCAGGACTCGAACCACAGCTGACTACACAGGAGTCCAGTGACATAGCCATTATGCTAACTGCTGGCCTCGGCATGAATACTTTTTAAAGTATCCGTTCTAAAAGGTAGGTTAAACCCTATAAGTGGGTCTTTATTGAATTTGCTTAATGTTTTTGTGCTATTTTATGACTGAATAATATCTTGTCAAAATCTCTGTCATGCAGACTGCTAATATTTACAGATCTAAATGAATTCACAGCAATTACATTCAGTTAACCAAAATTGGTAATTGTGTAACTAGGTTAGAGCATTTGAGTATCTGAAATAATTTTGAAGAGCTAGTGATCAAAGTACCTGAAGTTAAAGCACAAACATTCCACATTCTTCTGTTTTCTTCTACTTCCTCAACGACTGTCTTTTATTTTTTTTAGAGGAGAGAAAGCATGTAGACCTCCGTATTCTAGTTCCTGTGAAGATGGTGCCAAGTTACCACAGGCTGCTGGCTCCTTCCCTCAAAATCAATACTGAAGAGTACCTAGAAGCAAGAGGAAAAATAAACATGAATTCCAGGGACTCGGGCAGCGTCCAAAAACTTGACAAACCTCTGGGGAGATGAAAGGCTGTTTTGAATTAATATACGTGTGGAAATTGATTTGCCGCAGCTGAGGTAAGAGATTTCAGAAGCAGATGTTAACAGAATGGACTGGAGGAAAACTTTTAAATGTCTCTCTTGTCTCTCCTCCATGTTCCCTTTGACAAGCGTTACTGGTTTCCTTCAGGTAATATCTGTTCAGCACAAAGCTGTGCGTGGATGACAAGGGGAGAACAGCATTTAATGACCATCTGCCCTCAGGCATTCTCTGTCACGGCTCCTGATTTGAGACACGGAAGTTTCTGGAACACACATCATGGAGGCACCCTCTCTCATTGCTGCTTCTCTTAAATGTTTAAAGGTTAAACCAAGCCCAGGAAGTTGGCCTCATTCACATGGTCCCCCATGGTCCTAATGACTATTCCAAACAGAGGGAGAACAAAGCCTCACTCCCTCCCCTGAGAACTCATTAGAGATATTACACCCTCTCAGATATTACTCCTCATCCCATTGGACAAAATTCAGTCACATAATTGTGCACATACCCAGCCATGGTTGCAAGAGAAGTTAGGGAATGAAGTGCATGCATGTGAACGTGTGTGTACACACATACTTTTTTGGGGGGAGGAGGGCGGGAGGACTGAACACATGCCCTATAAAAAAGGGAAAGATTAATGGAACATGCTTACTGGGTTCTACTTATAAGCTTCTTCCATGGCTTGGTCCATTTCCTTTCCATGTATTCTTGCATGTCCATCTCACCTATTTAAAGACTATAATCTCACCTTCTCAATATATGAAATAAAGCAGAACATTCATTTGCTACACTCAATTCAAAGTCCAGACCTCTGAGTCATGTATGGACTATTTCAGATCATCTCTTGCAGCACATCATGTACACAAATCTACCTTTTTTTTGTTTATAAATTTGTTTAGAAATGGGATGAAAACAAATCACGTCATGGCTTCTGATGAATAGCAAATACCAGATCCTATGGAATAGCAATTGTCAAGAAGAAAAGTATATACCTTAGTTCACTCTAATTCCATTTTCTGGGAGATTTTACTTGTTGCTTTTCTTCCATGTCTACATCTAAGCCATCATTGAAGAGAATGCATTTCTAGGCTCTGTAAGGTTTTCACAGCCTGATTACCACTGATACTGGTTTAGTAGCCTGAAATTGGAAAGTGTTACAGACCGAATCTGAAGAATGTGTGAGTAACACAAATTAAACTCCAAATTGTGTCTTATCCATAACCATTATATTGTGAATAGCACAAAACGATTTCGAGAAGATAGCTTTCCAATATTTGAAAACTATAATCTGTTTCAGCAAAGAAATCACACACACGGTCAATGAATAAGTGAAGTTCTAACATATGGCATTGTTATTTCATTTTTATCTTACTTGTTGATATAAAGAAATTATCAACTTCCTTACATGTCAAAACTACACTTGTTCATCTGGCATAACCATAGGCTGTCTCTTGAAGGAGTTCAGAACACACCACCCTGAAACATGCCGCTCTGGCATATTGTCGATTTTGAGTTAAAGACACTTAAAAACAGCAGATGCAAGAAAAACATTCAGAATTCCCTTATTTTTTCTTAAAACAAAATAGGAGATGAAATTCCCATATGAAAGATATCCTCTGTATACTGGAAGGAAAGTAATATTCTTACCGTCAAGCACAGGAGGTTAAGGCCAAGGGATACCTATACAAACAAAGCTCATTGAATAAATGCTTATCTTTTCTTTTCCCTCCAAATTATCCTAATTGTCTTTTCTTTCTTTTTTGCCATGTCTACATCTAAGCCATCATTGAAGAGAATGCATTTCTAGGCTCTGTAAGGTTTTCACAGCCTGATTACCACTGATACTGGTTTAGTAGCCTGAAATTGGAAAGTGTTACAGACCGAATCTGAAGAATGTGTGAGTAACACAAATTAAACTCCAAATTGTGTCTTATCCATAACCATTATATTGTGAATAGCACAAAACGATTTCGAGAAGATAGCTTTCCAATATTTGAAAACTATAATCTGTTTCAGCAAAGAAATCACACACACGGTCAATGAATAAGTGAAGTTCTAACATATGGCATTGTTATTTCATTTTTATCTTACTTGTTGATATAAAGAAATTATCAACTTCCTTACATGTCAAAACTACACTTGTTCATCTGGCATAACCATAGGCTGTCTCTTGAAGGAGTTCAGAACACACCACCCTGAAACATGCCGCTCTGGCATATTGTCGATTTTGAGTTAAAGACACTTAAAAACAGCAGATGCAAGAAAAACATTCAGAATTCCCTTATTTTTTCTTAAAACAAAATAGGAGATGAAATTCCCATATGAAAGATATCCTCTGTATACTGGAAGGAAAGTAATATTCTTACCGTCAAGCACAGGAGGTTAAGGCCAAGGGATACCTATACAAACAAAGCTCATTGAATAAATGCTTATCTTTTCTTTTCCCTCCAAATTATCCTAATTGTCTTTTCTTTCTTTTTTGGGGGGGGAATGGAGTTTTACTGCATTTTTACATGCTTATGAGAATATTCACAACAGAAGGAAGACTTAAAGAAGTGACCAGAGTTATCCAATCACAATGTTCCGTAGAGAGTAGATTTGCTCAGGGCTCTGATCCATGGGCAGATGGTTTCCGACAAACTCTTCGTTATTGGTCTCTGACACATTAAGCTCTGACACACGGACCTTTCAGAGAATTTTAGAGGCATATGACAGAGTAATTTTATGTCAGTGAATGTCACCCCTCATAATAAAAAGATTGGCTTGTATTTTGTATGGTTTTTGTAATTTCATTGTGTTGTAGTTTATTATATTTGAAAATATGATCAGATTAGAACTGTTTGTTTGTTTATTATTTTATGCATTCAATCACCGTATATCACTACAGCATGGAAAATGAATTTACCCTACATGAATACACTTCTCACCAGCCTGGTTGAAGATATCATACATGTTATCAGCAACAGACCATCCTCTATTTCTGTGTCCTTTAAATGTCTTGCCTCTCTATTTTTCTCAATTCCCTTCCTCTCACTTCCTCTTATCTTTTTAGCCACTTTTTCAACTGATAAACTTCCTTAGCCCAAACTTCTTTGCCTTGTTTTTACAATTTACTATTTTTTGTCCAACTTAGTATATAGCTTTTCAATTCTAATTTTGTCAGTGGGTGTTTCAATTCTTACGAAGGTTCTAATACCACATAAAGCTTATGTTAAATAAATTTGTATATTTTTCTTTATTTGGTCTGTCTCATGTGAATCTAATTGTCAGGTCCAGCCCAAAAACCCTATGAAGTTAGAGGTAAAATTTTGCCACTTCTAGACTATAGATATGAGAATTCAGGCAAAACCAACAGCAACATTCACCAAGAATCAATGAACTATTTGGAATTTTAAATAAAGTGATTTGTATATTTCACCATTATTTGTAAATTATGTGCCATACATTCTTAATGTAATAACATTTGCATTTATAATAAATAATGTATGTGTATGTGTATATACAGAAATGTGCTTGTTAAACATTTACCAGCCTATCATTGACTATAAGATGTGTAGATAAAGCTGTAGCTTAGGTATTTTGGGATATGAATTACATAAAGTTAATATTGTTAAAAATATTTCATTTCAATGTAACCATTGCTGGCCTTCCTCATGACTGATCACGGTTGGAGTCCCAGACATAGTGGCCTGAAAGTCACGCCAGGTATGTGCACATGTGTGCCCAAAATTCCAGGAAAAAAATAGAGAGGAAATGATTGCAGTGTGGCCTTCTCCCAGGGGGCGATTTCTCACTTTCTCTCTCACTGTTTCTGTCTCTCTCTCTCTGGTGAGATCATGTGCCCTATGGCAAAAAAAAAAAAAAAAAATCAAAAAATTCAATGAGAAGATGATGTATATGGTCATAACTTTGATTGTCAAAAATAAATAAAATAAAAATAATATTTATTGTAATACTATTTATATAAATATACAAGGGGATTTCAAAAAGTTCATGGAAAAGGAATTAAAGTACAATATTTTGCTACAAAGAAAGCTTGAAATACATGCATAATTTTTTCATAATTTCTATTTCCCATGAACTTTTTTGTTTTTAAGAGAGATTTTTGATATATGGCACATGTGCTCATTGGAAGGACAGAGAGAGACAGAGAGACAGAAATTGAGAAATCATCTCTCAGGTAATATGGCCATGCCGCAAATCCCTTCTCCTCCACTTGAGATTTTAGACCCACATGCACATGAGTTTTAAGCTGCTGGGTCTGGGAATCAAACTGTGGTTGACTACGTGGAAGTCCAGCAATATAACCATTATGCCATCTGCTGGGCCTGCTATGAACTTTTGTTTTAATAATTATTTTATTCATTATCATTATTTTATTTTATCTTTTTGAAGTTGAGCAGAGAGAGACGGGGAGGGAGAAGGAAAGTGAGGAAGAAAGCTGCCATTTCTGAGACTCAAACTGTGGAAGTCCAGCCACCTTAACCACCACGTCATGGAGGAGTCCGACCTGGCGAGGCCCCAGGATCTGTCTGAGCCCCCCGACTTTTGAGCTCCACTTCCGGTCGGATCAACACGTTGGCAAGACCACTGTTGTGCGCTCCCCCCCCACACCTTGGAACAAAGCTTGGGTCAATTAGCATGTCAGCAAGGCTGTTTG
>NW_006159867.1:1357632-1372822 GCF_000334495.1 Tupaia belangeri chinensis | reverse complement strand
TCCTCAAATTAAGTTATAGATCCCTACAAAAATGAAAGAGTATCATTCTTTATTAAGATCCATAAAAACTAATATCTATTCTTGAGATTTTCTTTTCTCAGCACCATTCCCAGTAATCACAAGATGGCTGCTACGCCTCATCAGCTAATAATCATCTCTGCTTTCCGGAAACCGCTTTCCCAAAATTGCATTCCATGGAGAGCCACCTACAATTGAGGAACTGCACTAGACCCACCCTTAATCCACCCCTGAATAGGAACTGCACTAGACCCACCCTTAATCAAACCCTGGATTGCACTAGACCCACCCTTAATCCAACCCTGAATAGAATCTTATGTTCTTTATTGTTAAAAACTTTATGAGCTGTTAATTTAAACACTAGCCCCTCTCCCATTTCAATAAAAAGGCATGATGATTCCTAGCAGTTGTCACCCCTCAGAGAGCAATCTTTGAGGGGTGTCCGGCATAGGACGTGCATGAAAAGGCATCGAGGCCTCTGTCTTCTGTTCACCTTCGCCGCCTTCGTCGAGATAACCCACCCACGCCAAGGCTGGTCCCTGGCAACGTCATCTGCCGTCCACCTCCAAGAAAAATTTGAAGGCCCCCTTCATATACAGAATATCCATGAGCATTTAAAATATGTGTGTACATATACATGTAATAGTTTTTTGGGAAACACATGTAATTAGTTAAAAGGATACATATACATGCACATGATTTTTTTTTTTTTCAGTTTTTAGGTTCTTGCCATAGGGCACATGTACTTGCTAGAGTGGGACAGAGAGAGAAAGAGAGAAATCCCCCCACCCTGGGGGATGGTCACAATGCAATCCCTTCTCTTCCATTCTTCTCTCTGGATTTTTGGACACACACGCACACACGCCTGGTATGATTTTCAAGCCTCTGAGTCCAGGACATGAATCGCAGTCAGCCATTGGAAACCCAGAACCTGAACCACCATGCCACCTGCTGAGCCCCAAATAATTAATTCATGAGAGTTTTCAAAATCGTATTTATCTCTTCCATGAAAGAAAGAGACAGGTGCCACCAACAGAGTCCTCATGCTGTGATTCACCCCGAGTTTGAGCCAGTCCAGACCACAGGCACCCAACATGCACCCAGCATGATCAGAGAGGTCCCAGCATACAGACTCAGGGCTTTTCTCATGTAGGTTCAATCGTGCTCCCACTGCCCCACCACCTGGTCCTATCCTGGGAGTTGTAATTCAGGTGATGTTTGAGGAACAGAATTGAGATAGGTACAGAATAAGCTTCATCTACATTTCTGAAATTTCATCTAAGGAAAGCAATGGGTGTTACACTACATGCACAAAATATGTAGTAATTTTAAATGCCCTAAGAAGGAATCCAGGATCTTGGTAATATGCTTCAGTTCTTCATGAAGAAACAATATGCGGGGAACCAGCAGTTAGCGTTAATGGCTATGTCTCTGGATTCCCACGTAGTCGACCGCGGTTCGCATCCTGGACCCGGTGGCTTAGAACTCACGCCGGGAGCATGTGCGTGCGTGCCCAAGATCCTGAGAGGAGAATGGAGGAGAAGGGATTGCGGCGTGACCATCCCCCCTGGGGGGTGATTTCTCGCTTTCTGTCTCTATGTCTCTCTCTGTCTGTCTGGGGAGCGCACGTGCCCTATAGCGAAACCTCTCAAAAAAAAAAAAAAAAAAAGAAAAAGAAAAAAAATATGCTTACTGCTTTTTGTATGAAATAAAAATAATAGTATTACATTTATAAAAACAGTGGAAAAAAGAGGAATACAAAACAGGTTATAATGTAATGATTTAAAATAAGTACCATTGCTCTCTCAAATAAAGTACTTGAAGTAATACAATATTAGAGGCATCCTTACCCTTTTTATTCACATAGCCCTAGCATAAGTCATTCTCTCTAGCCTGGGCTACTATCATCACTCCTCATGGACTTTATTCCTCCATCCTTGCTCTCCCTCCCTGCTCCCCACAGAGCAGTCAAAGCAAGCTTCCTTGAGGATAAATCAAATCACAGTACATCTTTGCTGAAAACATTCCAAAGGCCTCCTACCCTTCTTAGTAAGATGCTCTGTTTTGTTTTTGTTTTTTTTTCCTACAAGGCCTCTCATAGCCTAGCTGCCAGGCACCTCTGTGATGTCATGGCCCCCTCTCAAATCCCTGCTGATTAGCTGCAGCCAGCCTGGCTTTTACTTCCTTTTAACAGGCCAAACACAGTTCCTTTGCACCCACTGACCTTTTTGCTTAGAAAACTTCCAGATCTGTACATGTTTCCCGCTTCCTCAATATTCATGGCTGAACGCAATGCAACTGACTCAGAAAGGCCTTCCCTTTCTGCCTTAGCAAAAGCAGCTTTAAAGTCACTTTCTAATGCATTATACTCTTATTTTAGCCATTACACTTAGCTCCAAGTAAAATTGTTTTTGTAATTATTATAGCCATGCATCTACATGTTTGTGTGTGCACTGCTGAAGTCTAAATAACAAGTGAGAAACATGCTGTAGAAATTATTAGAGTTTTTGTGAGTGTGTGAGGAATTTGCAAATTCAGGATATATAGACGATGGGGACCATAAGTATAACCATGGAGGCTGAGGCTAAGGGAAGTTGTTGTTTTTTGTTTGTTTTTTAAGAGATTTTTTGCTATAGAACACGTGTGCTTGCCAGAGTGACAGAGAAACAGAAAGTGAAAAATCCTCCAGAGGGGATGGCCACACCACAATCCCTTCTCCGCCATTGTCCTCTCGAGATTTTGAGCACGCATGCACACACACCCTGGAGTGAGTTTCAAGCCTCCTGGTCTGGGACTTGAACCATGGTCCACTACGTGGGAGTGCAACAATGTAACCATTACATCATCTGCTGGCCCCAAAGAGAAATTTTTAAAGGCCAAAAAGAAGGATTACATAAATTGTTTTGATAGGATAATTTTTAATAAAATAATCCTTGTTAAAGGGATCAATAATAAGAGGAGCATCAGTCCAAAATGAAACAGGAAGCTACTGGGAAGACGTCCTCACAGAAGTTCCTTTTCTATAAGATTAAAGTAGACTTTGCACAAAGTTATTGTGCAACAGGGTCTTTCTGATAATTCTTGTTATCATGTGAATAGGATTTCTCTCTACTAAAATGTAATCCCTTAGGAGTGAATTATTTTCATATTCTTGATTTTTTTTGCAATGTATAAAGCAGTTTATATATTTTTTTGGCATGGAATAGATGTTCAGTGAATATATCTATTGAATATACAAATATGAATTTGAAAATGATTGTTGAATATTCTTGAGACAGAATCTATTTTCTAATGCAAAACAACATGAGGGACTGAAACAAAAAAATTACACTATATTTGAAAATATCATAAATTTTGGAGTTATAGAGAGGAAAATGGGGAGAAATCACTATAAAATGTGATTGAGTCTGTCAATATAAATAGAAAAAAATATGTAATGTACGAACAATTGTCAGAAGGTAAAATAAACTTCTGAGTATACAATAGCTATACAAATCTGATAAAACTGGTGTGATCAAGTCAGTGTAGCAAAGTTCTGTTAGGAAAAAACTGACACTCTTAAATATTCTAAGTTGGGTAATTTGAGGGGAGTTAAGATATACACAAAAGGAGGACCAGCAGATGGCATAATGGCTCTGTCATGGACTCCTATGTAGTCGACTGCAGTTTGAGTCCCGGACTGGGTCGCTTAAACTTACGCTGGGCACTTGTGTGTGTGTCCAAGATCCTGAGAGGAGAATAGAGAGGAAGGGATTGTGGTGTTGCCATCCCCCCTGGGGAGTGATTTATCGCTTTCTCTCTCTCTGTCTCTCTCTTTCTGGAGAGTACACACATCCTATAGCAAAAACCTCTCAAAAAAAAAAAAAAGATATACACAAAAGTGTGGAGCACAATTTAAGAAAAAGGAGAAGGATAATATAATATCTAAAACTAGCAACAAAAAAGCTACTTTCCATCTCTGTCAATATCCGAGCTGAAAAAAAGGTGTCTATAGTAAAAGAGAATTTGTGTCTGGTCTTCAGGTGGAAAAGGGGTGGAGGGTAGAAAGAACTCTTCCTCTTTTTACAGCTTCTTAACTGCCTTAGGCTCCAAGATAGTCATGTCAAAGAGCCATATTTGAGGGTGATATATTAGGTTGTCAGCAAAGTCATGATGCGTTTTTTTGCATAGAAAAATATAGAAAAACACATCATGACCTTTTGGACAGCCCAATATTTTGGTTTCTTTCACTAACATATCTAGAGCAGCGTTGGCAATTATGTCTCATTCTCAACTGAAACCTAAAGTATTATTCACCACTGGTCTTGTTCATTAAAAAAAAAAAAATACTAAATAAAAAAGAGGAGAAAAAAATAAAGTTTCATAAAACTTATCTACTGTAACTTATAAGGCTTACGTTGATAATCATACCTTCTTTTTCTATCAGGCATTTTGCTTCTTTACCTTCTGGCAGCACCTGGGATGAACCTGTTTCTTTACCTGGCAAAGTCAAAAAGAAAAAATTGTTTTAGCATCTGAGTCCTTGCATTATCTTTATGTAATTTCAATACTTTTCCATGGAAAAACGTTATTTGGCAAAAGACTATGAGAAGCTCTCTGGTAATTCCCCTGGGTTCCAGCCATGGTTAGCTTGTTGCCAGCAAGGAATAAAGTGGCATATTTTCTGCTTAGCAGTTGGGACTAAGCAATAACCCAATCAGAAGATCCTTTTCTCCATTCATTAGTTCAGTGGCATGAAGAGGCTGTAATGGCCACTGAATTGTCTCAGCTTCCAAATGAATGGTATCATTACAATATTCCACGGTAGAAGCATTGCTCCCTTGTACAATAGAACCTTTGAACTTGTAGAACCTAGTCTATTGTGTGAGATAGTAGTAAGAAGGACCATTCCCACCTTTATCTTTGCTTTATGAATCTATATTTCTGGCTGTGAAATAGACAATACCATGTTGGCTTCTGGTTATGTTATAAAGTGAATTATTAATATTCCAATTTTGTAGGGTATTATCTGTCAGCTGGCATTGAAATTTAGCAGTCTGTGGGTCATAACATAGTTCTGTCAAACAAATTACTTAATGGATTATGGATACATGGTAAAAACTATTTTGTGGATATGATCCTTTTCTGTACTCTCTTTGTGAACAAATCTGTCCCTTTCTCAGAGATTATGTTTAAATGAGAAATCAAGGCAATCGGTAAGACCTTCTAGAAAAAGCTCTGTGGGCAGGGCTTGAAATATCTTTGCATTGAAATATTCTTCCCCCAAGAAGAAAATAGGAATCATTATTTTTTCCTTGACAGAAAGTATCCCATGTAATAATAACAGCCATTTATTTCCCCTATTGAAGAGGCTTCCAAGTAAATGGCTACATATTAGTCTGAGGAAGATGTAAGGCTTCATTGAAGGCCGCACTTCAAAAAACTCAGCTCCATTCGAGTTTATCTTTTGTCTGTAAATTGGCTTAGCTCTGGAAGTGAGTGTGACATGATTTAGGTTTCTGCTGATCAGATGTAGATGTAGTCCCCCTAATATGTTAAGCATGAACTTACCAGAATTTCCATTCCTTACAGTTTTAGAAATCTCCTTTCCAGTTAGGTATTGATACCAATAAAACCCAAGGCCACAGACCAATAGGTACAAAGCTGCAGTCAGTCACAAATGAATGTATTTTTTGCTTCAGCAAAGTCATGAGATATCCTGTAAGGAGAGAGTTTGAAATAATATTAAGTAACATAGAAGTACCTTCAAGGAAGGAGTTTATTTCAGATTCTATTATAAGGAAAGAGGAAGAACCTTGATTAGTATGTGTACATGTGCATGAATGTATGGATGTATTTCAGTGTGTGCACACATACATATTCATCATATATGTATATACGTGTAGTGTGTGTGTGTGTGTGTGTGTGCGCACGCATGAGTAATCTCCAGAGAAAGACAATTGTTGAGGTTTTTTGGCTGAGTAGTGGTCACTTGTATGGACCATTTTCAGATATTACTCTCCAGAGAAAGACAATTGTTGAGGTTTTTTAGCTGAGTAGTGGTCACTTGTATCTGACTATTTTCAGATATTATAATGGTTATCGTGTGGTCTTTTTGGGGGTTAATTACATTCTTATTCTATCATAGTTAGGGAGAGTCCTCATTTAATCTTTGTATCCGTGAAATGGCTCATGTTTATTAGGTAACACTGCATGATAGCTGTTTACTTTTTGTTACCACTGGGTCCAGAAATGCCCCTTTTACTGTTTTTCTCAAGTTATCCCTTTTGGATAGGGCACCTGAAATCAGGCTGCAGCATTTTAATATGTTGATCTCAAATCTGCGTGGTTTCCAAGACTCTATTGCTGAGGACGTTATTGCCTGTTTGTCCTTCCTACTCCTTTCATAACATGTGCTTCTGAATTACTTAATAAAACAATAGTTACAAATCATTCTTGCTATTCTGAATAAAATGTATTAGCCAACTGCTAGATACACAGTTACAAAAACAAAAAGATTATTTGTCTGCATAATGACTTTGAAGCTACAGCCTCGACTACAAATCTCAGTTATGCAAATATGGGTCATTGTTCAGGGTTAGGTAGCCTTTTATTTTAGAGAAGGCACATACTTATGTACGTAAAATAAAAATTTTATACCACGGGGCCAGTAGATGTTATAATGGTAACGTTGCTGGACTCCCACAGAGTTGATCACATTTTGAGTCCTAGACTGGGTGGTTTAAAGCTCACAGTGTGTGTGTGTGTGTGTGTGTGGGGGGGTGTTCATGCCCACAATCCCAAGAAGAGACTGAGGAGAAGGAATTGTGACATGGTCATCTCCTCTTGGGGGGAGGGGATGATTTCTTGCTTTCCCTCTCCCTGTCTCTTTCTCTCACTCCAGCGAGTACATATACCCTAGAGCAAAAAATCTCTGTCTAAAAAAAATGATAATAATAAATTATATCACATAATTTGTCAATGAAGAATCAAAGGCTTTGTGCTAGTTTAGGACGTCCCGGTTAATCAATGTAAATCAATTTTGAGGATTTCTAAGACATAGGTAATATAACTGATGACTTTCCTTAGGACTAGACGTAGTATTTGGAAAACCAATCCCAATTGTATTACTGTATCCTTGAAATGTAGCTTGTAGTGTGTGAAGAATTATCCTTCTTAGGAACTCTCCTGAAGAGGCAATGTTTGCCTCATTTTAAATATTTTCTACATATCTTTTGGAAGAAAACATATGACACTGGTTTTAGATATATGAGTCTCTGACAACTGCTCTTTTTTTAAAAGAATTATTTTATTTAACTTTATTTATTATTATTATCATTATTATTTTCCAGTTGGATCAGAGAGACAAAGAGAGAGAGAGAGAGGAAGTGAGAAAGCAAGCCACCAGGTCTGAGACTTGAACCGTGGTCGGCCTTGTGGGAGTCCAGCACCTTTAACCACCATGCCACTTGCTGGCCCCACAACTGCTCTTATACATAGGACAGATGGGTGTGCAAGGTACACTAGCTACCTCCGTAACTCCGTGTTTATTATAGGTACTGTAAAATTGGATGTGTAAGTATTGCTTATTACTATGAGAATAAGCCATACCTGAATGCAAGCAGATTTTTCTCAATGATTATAAATAGTATCCACAATGTAACTTAGGCTGAAAAGACTCAGAGACAATAAACTGACTATAATAACAAGGATATTTCCAGTATTTCTTTGCTCTAGTGAGCTATTTTTTCTATTTAAAATTGTAGTGTTACTTTAGCGAAAGTGACTTTCTTGACGGAATACACTCAAGAAAGTGAGTGTATTTATAATATTGACAATATTTACAAAATTGAAGGTTGAGATTCATAGTAATAAGACAGTTTATTCATCAGAAAGAGCTGTGGTGTTGTCTGTTGAAGATATTTCATAGTTTTATCAACGGTACTGGGGAGAGATGTTCGCCTGTTGAAGTGTCCATGTGATTGAATGTATGGAAGAAAATGAAATGAAAAAAAATTAATTAAAAAAATCTGTGGAAGGAAATAGACATTATTAGTGGTGAAAAGGATAGCTGGCACTTTTACGTTATGAGAAGCACAAGATAGATGACAATGCGGGGCATTAATTAGATTTAGAGCAATAACTATAGTCTGAGAAAAAATACGAAAAGAGTTTTGCCTTTCCTTAGATGACAGAGCTAGGCTGAGATGAAGAATAAGGTGATGGGACCAGCAGTTAGCGTAATAGCTATGTTGCTGGACTCCATGTAGTCGACCGCGGTTTGAGTACCGGACCCGGTGGCTTAAACTCACGCCAGTCGCGTGTGCGTGCGTGCCCAAGATCCCAAGAGGAGAATGGAGGAGAAGGGATTGCGGTGTGGCCATCCCCCCTAGGGAGTGATTTCTCACTTTCTGTCTCTCTGTCTCTCTCTGTCTGTTTGGCAAGTGCACGTGCCCTATAGTGAAAAAAAAAAAGAAGAAGGTGATAAAGATGAGTATTAACAACTGAGAAGGCAAGTGATCACAAAGCTGGACCAAAGTATAATAATCATAGAGTACATTGAAGGGAAAGTAACAGGTGGGCTTAGGTAATTAATATTGCTTTGTCATTCTGGGTGAAAGCTTTTGACTCTGTCCCATTAATCTGTTGGACCTGAAAATTTGAGTCATTCTCATCCTCTGAATTTTGTCTATGGTTAGAGGATTTCTACAATTCTTAACCCAAAGTGTCCCAACGGAGCAGAAGTACAACTCTTTAGAGAAAGTGAGAGTGAGTTTAAATAGGAATACATGAGTCCAAGGATTAGTATGTTCCAGTTTTACAATTATGCTAGTTTAATCAGTGCAATTGCAAGATTATGTCCGTAGATATTTAAGAGAGGTCTTTCTCTGATGCTTTTCTCAGGAGCATTTTTTCAGGACATGCAGAGATTTCCTGGGTGGATTAGTTCAAAAGGCTGCTAATCTCTGTTGGTAATAGGACTGTCTTTTGCAGCATTTAGTCACATCACCTTGCTATCAAGGAAAGACATGTTATCAGTTGAAATTTTAAATGCATGGTGTGCCTATTCATAATTAAAAAATGAATAGCTTTTGGATGCCAGAGGGAGTGAACCAGTAATTTTGAACAATCCAGTGATAAAATATTTCCCCCAAAATATAAAATAATCTTTTTACTTTCAACTCTTAAGGGTTGGTTTTCTTTTGTATATATATATATACACAAATATGTATATATGCATGCATATATACCACAAGATATCTTCAAAGAGTTCATGGAAAATGCATATTATAAAAAAATGCATAATTAAAAAAATTTGTGCCAAGATAAACTCATATTTTAATTTCATTTTCTATAAACTTTTTGAATATGAAGTACATATAGAACTATATGTAGAACTTCTCATTTATATAGTATCTACATGTGTAATAACTTATGCTTAAATATAGATGTATGTTTGTATACAAATACATGTTTGAATATTAAAATATGTGATGTTTGTGAAAGTTTCAAATTGGTATTTATCCATTAGTTTATCCATTTCTATTTACCTATTAACACAGAAGTTAATTCAAGGAATTTCAATCTATATGGTATCAAATATCCCTGTTTTATATAGTAGATGCAAAATTAACAAGGATATCACATTCATTCCTCTGTAGAGTTCATTCTTTTGAAATGTTTCTTTATATGTGACTTTCTTTAACGTCGTGAAAGAAAAATCATCCTTTTTAGTCTTACCTCAACAATAAAATCATTAGAAAATACGGGATATTGGGACTAGCAGATGACAGAAGGTTTGCGTCACTGAACTTCTCACGTAGTGCACTGTGGTTTGAGACCCAGACCCAGTGGCTTGAAACTCATGCCAGGCACATGTGTGTACATGCTCAAACTCCTGAGAGGAGAATGGAGAAGGGATTGTGTTATGACCGTCTCCCTGGAGGGTGATTTTTCACTTTCTGTCTGTCTGTCTCTGTCTCTTCAGTGAACACATATAGCCTATAGCAATAAAAAAACTCTCTAATTATATATATATATGCATATATATCTTATATACATTATATATATATACAATATATATAATCAGTGAAAGGTTTTTTCCCCCCTATTTTCCCAGAAGGTGCACATGTTCCCCAGAGGAAGACAGAGAGAAGGAGAGAGAGAAAACAACTCCTAGTGGAGTGTAGCACACCACAATCCTTTATCCTCCATTTCTTCATCCCATCCGGATTTGGGGCATGCGCACACACACATTCACACACACTTGGCATTTTTTCAAGCCTCTGGCTGGGATTCAAACCACATGGTTAGCCATATGGAACCCAGCTTCCTTCACCACTTGGCCATGGGCTAACACCGAGTAAAAGGATTTTGACAGACAAGGTACAGTTAGTGCAGTATAAAGATATGATAACAATAAAGATACATTTGAAAATCTTAATATTGGAAGTACCATGTAATCCACTTCAAAATGCAGACATAGGGCCATCAATCTGTTCTATAGCCTTTTTTTTTTTTTTTTTGGTCCTGCCATATATTTTTCCTTCTGTTGTAAAATTTTAAATGATGTTAATCAAAACACACAAAATATTTGTAAGTAGTCAGGCTTAATGTAGAATAATACACAGTAAAACAAGTTTTAGAAATGTTCCTTGAATATCGATGCACAGAAATTGTTAATTTTTAATTATACAATTCACTATATAACAAGTACCTGTCATAAAGAATTTACTTGAATAATAAACAGAACCAAAGAGAGAAGAAATCTAAATGTCAATAATTGAATACTTGACATAGTTACATCAATTACTAAATATTTGTCTAAAGCAATCAAATGAATGTCAAAGTTCAGTTTTATTTTATCCTCTGCAAAATGAAATTTTTGGAAGTTTTTAACGAAACGTAATACAAATTTATGATAATTTTTCTGGTGGAGATATTTGAGAAAACATATTTCAATTGTGATTAATTTGAAAAACCACTAGAATCAGCCCCAAGGAAACAAAAACATAGAGAATATTTCAATTTCAATGTTGTTTTTGCTTTTTTTGAAGTTTGTATTACTATTTTAATTTTTCTCTTTTTTCCATTTATTTATTTATTTTTACAGTTTTCCACAAACTTTACATATCAAACACTTTTGCTCGTACTCCATAGTTATTGACAGTTAATAAACAACTTTCAAAATTTTAGAATACTGAATTTTAAAGATAATGTTCAAAATATTTCTTATAATGATGTATAATTTTGTTTGTGACTCTCTAACAATAGAAGACAGTATGGTTTTAAATATTTCTGAGAAAATATTTACATGTCAACCACTCAAATTGTTGAAAACAAATGCCCAGCACACTAGTTACACACAAACCTTCTCAATTCAGCTTTTGTCAAGTAGAATTGTATAAAATACTGCCAAACTTCTCCCATTTAAGACTTTTTTCCTTTTAACAATTTCTGTACTTGTTCCTTCATATGAAAGAAACTGTTAAAAGTAAATTTGTAAACCGTATTTATCAATTGCCTGTGAGAAAAGACAAATTGACTACTCTGGCTATACTATCTATTGAATATACAGATGTAAATATAATTAACTTTGAAAAAGCACAGAAGTTAGAGTGTGGAAAAAAGGAAACTATACTTTTTAATGCAACAGATCAATATATAGGTATAAATATTTCACTCTCCCCCACAATAATATAATTATTTATTTTTTATTACAGCTTGATTTCTATTATTTTTAGGTTTGTTTTTATAGTTTTACTGATGCTATCATGTATATGAATTTATGTGTTATAAAATTATCACTTCATGGGACCAGTAGAAGGTGTAATAGTTATGTTGCTGGACTCCCACGTAGTCAAATGCAATTCGAGTCTTAGACCCAGTGGCTTAAACCTCATGCTGGTTGTGTGTGCATATGTGCTCAAAGTCCTGAGAGAAGAATGGAGGAGAAGGGATTGTGGCGTGGTCATCCTCCCTGGGGTATGACAGGGTGATCTCTCGCTTTCTGATTCTGTCTCCGTCTGTCCAGCAGGCGTACACACCCTACAGCAAAAATCTCTCTCAAAAAATAAATTTATTACTTCATTTCTTTTCTGTATATTATTGCTCTTCTCACTTCATAAATATTGCTCAAAGTAATTTTGTTTTGGAGGTTAGAATTTTTTCTTCTCAATCACCCATTAGGGATCACATATGCTACATATGCCATTGAATGTAAAGTCTTCTTCAGCTAACAAAGGCTTTTTCATGTCTATTTTCTTAGGGCAGAGGTTCAAGAACAGAAAACTTAATTAGATTACACAAAAAGGATATGACCTTGGAAGAAGTTGGCACTTAGAATCTGCACTGCTAAGTAAGCCTTAGATATCTACAGAGGTGACTTTTGGTAATCAGACTACAGAAACTGGATACATTATGCTCTCGCTGGGTTATCTATGATACACCTTCTTGGGATATACCATGTTCCGGAGAATGATTTTATTTTTTCCTGGCAGAATTTCAATTTCTTCTTTGAGCCTTTATTCCTCTTTTTAAATATGGAATTTAACAAAAATAATCAGGTACAGAACTTTGTTTTGTTTTGTTTGTTTTTATAAATAGCAATAGATCATTTGTGTATTGTACTAAAAGAGTCATGAGAAAATGTTAAATTCTTATGCGTAATTAGAAAACTAATTAAAAAAAGGGGATTTTAAAACCTAATGAAAAAACATATGTATGTTAATATTCACTCCTTTTTAATGAAAATGTCCACAAATAGGCTTCAGTCCTTTCTGTTTTGGTTATAGCTGATGTACTAATGATTCATGTACGAGAGAGTCTTCATGTATTTCTCCAAAAGTATGTGTGAAGAGCTTTTGACTTCATCACATTTTCATACAAATGTTCTCCTCTGACATTTTCTGGAGTGGTGTCACAGAGAAGAAATGTATGCTGGTTAGTAAGAGTGCCAAGAGTTACGCTTTCAGGTTTCTTAAGGGTAGAGTTTGAGAGGCACTTTAAATCTCTACCACCTGAAGTAGTCTGACTACTCAGAAAAAGGGGAAGAACAGAATAGTAGCATGATAGCTGTTTTGTTTTATTTTTTTAACTTTTTCTTTATAAGGTCTCCTTACAGTATTCAGCCAAATGATAAAATGCAGAGTGAAGCAATCTGCCAGCCTGTCTTTGATTTACATACCAGAACCGCAATTTCTGGTTTTAAGCCATGGACAAAGGTCCATTAAAAAGTCAGCATCGTTTACAGCCTGTTTCAAGATTATGATTAATTCTAGGGAACCAGCAGTTAGCGTAATGGCTTTGTCGCTGGACTCCCACGTAGTCGATCGTGGTTCGCGTCCTGGACCCGGTGGCTTAAAACTCACGCCGGACGCGTGTGCGTGCGTGCCCAAGATCCCGAGAGGAGAATGGAGGAGAAGGGATTGCGGCATGACCATGCCCCCTGGGGGGTGATTTCTCGCTTTCTGTCTCTATGTCTCTCTCTGTCTGGCGAGCGCACGCGCCCTATAGCAAAAATCTCTCAAAAAAAAAAAAGATTATGATTAATTCTGAATATTTGCCCTTGCACCATTTGCAAGACTGGATTAGTGTTCAATCTATTTTTTTTTTTGGAGAGATTTTCACTGTAGGGCGCGTGCACTCACCAGACAGACAGAGAGAGACATAGAGACAGAAAGCGAGAAATCACCCCCCAGGGGGGATGGTCACGCTGCAATCCCTTCTCCTCCATTCTCCTCTCGGGATCTTGGGCACGCACGCACACGCGCCCGGCGTGAGTTTTAAGCCACCGGGTCCAGGACGCGAACCACGATCGACTACGTGGGAGTCCAGCGACAAAGCCATTACGCTAACTGCTGGTTCCCTCAATCTAGTTTTGACAGGAAAAACAAGCATGGAAGTTCCTGAAAGGTAGTTCTATCTAATGTGCTCTGAGATACACAAATTCAGCCATGCTTACTTCGGTTATCTCCAAGTGGTTTCAGTAAACACCAGGTTGAGGGCTAGTGGAGTATCTTAACTTTTATCTAGAAAGTGGGAGGAACCAAAGCAGAACATTTTTTTTTTTTCCTCAGAAAAGAAGAAGCAGGCTACCCAAATTGAGAGCTGTTTGTTTATATTGTAGCTAAGTGGTGTACTTGTAATTGCTCATTCCATTGTGAGGTATGGTGGTTTTGTTTCTGTGTTGCTTTTATCATGGACATGGAGTAATCTTGTCTGATTTTATGTGTGCCAAAGGGTTAGCAGTGACATAGAAAGAGACAGAGACAAAGAGAAAGACCTTCCTGAGGGGACTGGTAATACTGCAACCCTTTTTCTTCCAATTCTCAATCTGATCAGGGTTCTGGGTGTGCCCCATCTTTTTTCAAGCTGACAGAGCTGTGACTTGTGAACTGAACCTTGGTCAGCTATGTGGGATATAGCTTACTTTGCACAGTGCCAAGTCACTGGTACTAGGTGGCCCTAATTGTTACTGATAATTTTCAAGTGGTTTATGTTCAATAGGGGTAGAACTATTAGTTTAATTATCAGCTTAATAAAGTTTTCATGTATTATTTTTTAATGTCATCAAAGATTCCTATAGGTCAAACACTGCTTACCACTTATCTTACCAAGTTACTGTGTTCACTTCATGATGCTTAATAATTACCTTCAGCCCTCTGCCATTTTGGCTTTACATCATTATTATTATTATTTTATTTATTTATTTATATATTTTTTGAGAGCTTTTTGCTATAGGGTGCATGCACTTTCTGGAGAGACAGAAAGCCAGAAATCAGTCCTGGGGTGGATGGCCATGCTGAAATCCCTTCTTCTCCATTCTGCTTTTGGGATCTTGGGGACGCAAGCACACCTGTCTAGTGTGAGTTTGAAGCCACTGGGCTCGGGACTTGAATCATGGTCAACAATGTGGGAGTCCAGCAATGTAACCATTATGCCATCTGCTGGTCCTCTGGCCTTGCATTTTTATCACTGAGATCATGGAATGAAACAGAATTCCATTTCACAGCTCCCCACAGAACCATCTTTCCTAAATTATAACTTCTTTCACAGTTTTTTAAACTGTGGCAAATGCTCCCTCATTCGCCAACGGTTTTTCTTTCTTTCTTTCTTTCTTTCTTTCTTTCTTTCTTTCTTTCTTTCTTTCTTTCTTTCTTTCTTTCTTTCTTTCTTTCTTTCTTTCTTTCTT